>NW_004955429.1:15104888-15107713 GCF_000276665.1 Chinchilla lanigera | reverse complement strand
AGTCTGTGCAGCTGGCTGGGTTACTGCCCACTGGGGCCCCGCTTCCTTCTCCAGGTGGCCACAAAGAGGGCACAGGCCTGGTGCTACAGCAAAAACAACATTCCCTACTTCGAGACCAGTGCCAAGGAAGCCATCAACGTGGAGCAGGCATTCCAGACGATTGCCCGGAATGCGCTTAAGCAGGTGGGTCCTCAGGGAAGATGCCGAGTTCTGCTTAGTCCCAGGGAGCCCACCCCCTTTGGATCAGCGGGAGGCGTGGTCGTGGAGCCCTGGGCCAAGGCCAGCCTGTGTGTCTGTGCTGCCCTGGTTCTTCCTGTGCTCTTGGGAGGTCAGGCATTCGAGGGGCCCGGACAGATGGTGGCTTCTGTGTCAGTCATGAGTTCGGGAGCTTTCATTTCCTCCGTGCTGCTGTCCTCTTGTCTGCTTTCCAAGGGGATTCTCTTTCAAGTGAGCGACAGACACGAAAGGAAATGTTAGCCAGGACCCAGTCTTGGAGCTCCTGCTAACCTTCCCCGAGACAGTGGCTGTGACCACAGGTGGGACAGAGGTGGTGCAGGTGGAGCAGCTCTGCTGGGCACCATGGCTGGTGAAGGTGGGCTCGAGGCGTCACCACACATGGTGACAGCTGCTGGTGCGGGAGGAGAGCTGCGGAGGAGCAGGGGTGGCTGCGAAGGGCAAGGCGGGGTCTGCCACCAGCAGGAGGCCCTGGCTGTGGTTTGGGCGGGCATGGTGCCCTAAAGACAGGAGGTCTCGGGAACAGTTCCTCCTGGCTGGGCGACACAGCCTAAGTGTGTCTAAGGAACAGTCGTGCCTCGAGGACGGCGCCCACCAGGGACCCACAGTGGGGCCCAGACACAGGCACAGTGGCGCAGGGCTTTGGCGTGGAACTTCGAAGGACACAGCCACCCTGCCCACAGCAGCTGTCATTTGAGGCCCTGCTTTATACCCTTCAGCAGGATTTTATACTTGTTCGGTTCCACTGCCTTTCGTGTTGCACATAGTCCTAGGAACCGGAGGCACAGAATGTTGCTGTTTGTCATGGCCAGAAAGTAGAAACGAGTGTCCACCAAGTAACAAGTTAATAAACATGGCTAAGCCATGTGTGGAGGCACATGCCTGTCATCCTAGCACTCAGGAGCCCGGGGCAGGAGGATCACTGAGAGCTGAAGGCCAGCCTGGGCCACATAGTGAGTTTAAGGCCAATCCAGACTACTTCGCGAGACCCTGTCTCAAAAGCCAAAGAAAGAAAGAAAGAAACCAGAAAGTTTGATTATTTATGCACTAGAATATTATTCACCTGTCAGAAGGAAAGAGCTGACAGATACTGTGACAAGGTGCTAAGCAGAAAGGGCTGTTCACAGGGCCTCCCGCTGTGCGATTCTGTTTGAAGAAATGTCTAGACCTAAGACGAGGCTCAGGGGCCTGGGGCTGCATCCCTGGCTCTGAAGGAAAACAGCAGGTCAGAAGAGGAAACCTGTGAGACAGGAAGTAAATGAGTGACTGCCGGAGCCAGGGTTGGGGTGGGAGAGGCTGCTTTTTGGCGCGATGAATGTTCCGGACCGACGGTGGTGATGCCTGCCGGGTTTGTAAGTACACGAAACTGCTGAGCTGTACACTAAAGTATGTGAATAATTTTTCTAGGCAGTTCTTCTATTGCAGTGCTGGGGATGGAACCCAGGAGAAATACTTCAGGATGGAACCCTAAACTAGAAGCACCCCCTGCTTTCCCTCCAAAGCCAAGCACAGAGTGCAGCTCCCGCACACAGGATGGAAAGTAGGGTGCCGCGCACCTGTGCTCCTAAGTGTCTTACTTTTCTCGCTGCTGAGAGAAAATATCCAACACCCAGATTTAAAGGAGGAAAAGTTTATTTCAGCTCACAGTTTGTAGAGGTTTCAGCTCATAATCGGCTGGCTCCAGGCAGGTGGATAGCAGGGGCATCGCAGAGGAGAAATACTCCACAGCAGGCAGGCAGGGGAAAGCACGCAAAGGACAACTGCAGCTTTCTACCCCTTTCATCTCACCCAGCCTACTTAGGCGGGCAGCACTCAAACCCTTAATCCTACTGCTTTTTTTTTTTTTTGGTACCGGAAATCAAACAGGCAGGCGCTTGTGCTGTTGAGCTGCATCCTCGGCCCCAATCCTAGTGCCCCTGATCTTAGCATTGCACCGTGAATTATCCCAGCACCACACATTCTAGATCCAGCTACCTCTGAAAAAGCCCCACCTATGACTGCATGAGGCTTTGGGGAGACATCTAAACACAAGCCGTAACACTAAATCTGTAGTGTGTGAGAAGCAAACCTCTCCTAAGCTTTTGGAAGAAAAAGAAAAGAAAACAGGCCATAGAGCAGCAGCCCAGAAAGACGAGCGGGCGGTGGGGGTGTGGGGGAGCGTCCGGGGCTGGGGCAGCTGGTGTGCAGCTCTGGCCCTGGCTCCCGGGGAGCAAAGACCACCATGAAGCCTGCTGAAGTCCTGGCAGCCCTGTGTCATGCAGGGGGCACTGCCAGCGGGCACAGCCCATGTGTGGGCATTGGCTGGGGACATTCGCAGCATCTCCCATATCTGTTGTCTCTTGCTGCCCTCTGAAGGTGACGTTCCGCCCCACCCAGCGGGTCCTGATAACTGCTCTCTCTTGCTCCCCGTCCCCCACTCCAGGAGACAGAGGTGGAGCTGTACAATGAGTTCCCCGAACCCATCAAACTGGACAAGAACGATCGGGCCAAGCCCTCGGCCGAGAGCTGCAGCTGCTGAGGGGCAGCGGGCACCGAGCACAGAGTCCTTCAGAACCAAGAACACACTTAGGCCTTCAACACAGCCCCTCCTC
>NW_004955429.1:15095281-15104328 GCF_000276665.1 Chinchilla lanigera | reverse complement strand
AAGTCCTGTGACAGGCGTGGAAGGCGGAGGGTTGGACCCCGCCCGGATGGCAGGGTTGGCAACCCAGATGCAACATCCAGCGATCGGCAGTATTGTGTACAGCAGACCCGAGCAACGTGCGCCTCTTCTCAGAGATTTGAGCCGGAAAGCTTGCACCTCCAGGGGAGCTGCCTGGTTGATTTGCATAATCCTGCGGTGTGTGCAATGGACCCCTGGCTGTTATCTCCAGAACTGAACCCACTCCCTTTTCAGTTCTCCACCCCCACCTCCCAGCTTCACACCAGAACTCCTGTTAGATCAGCCTCCCCTGTCCGAGGCAAGGACCAGGCAAGGCCCAGCCATCTGTCCCGGTGTCCTCCCTCCATCCTAGAAGGCAGTCCCTGCAGTCTTCCTCTAGTCCCTCTCTGTCCCCGCCCTGGGCCCGCCTGGAGCCCTGGCCGGAGCGCGCCTCGCCAGAGGTCTCCGTGCTAGGTGTAGGCTGAGTTCTCCTGTAAAGAGATGAACGCGATGCCAATAAAATGTAACAAGAACAAAGCACGCAGCCTCTGCCCTGTCCTTCCTTCTGCAGACCCTCGGCTCTCCAACACTTGGGGCCCTGGCACCAGGCTCCAGGGGCACCTTTTGGTGCCTGTCCTCAGGTGTTCAGGGCAGTTTCTAACCCCAGACTGGGTGTGAGGACCCTGAGTGGGGCCAGTGTCTTACCTTTGGAGGAGCGGCACAAACTGCTGGTGGCTGGGGCCATGCCCTGCCTGTGGGTGTCACTGTCACCCGATTGCGTGGCTAACACTCGTGTCACGTGACAGGAAGACTGAGCAGCAAAGCTTCTGACCTCAGTGTGTGTCAGCCGCCAGCTGGACCTGAATAGATGCCACTGAACGACTTCAGGCAAGCGCTGATGGGTCATCCAGTGGGTCTGTCTAGCGTTTGTGGGCATGCCTGCTGGCCTAGCCCTTGAGTTCTTCCTGGATGTGACCACTACTCAGGTTCTTAGTTGTGTCTTTGAAAAAAACCATTTTAGCCAAGTGCAGTGGTGCACACCGTAATCCTAGTACCCAGGAGGTGGAGGCAGGAGGATCACCACAAGTTTCAGGCCAGCCTGGGCCCACTGGGCTATACACTTGAGTCCAAAGCTAGCCTGAATTGCATAGTGATACCCTCTCAAAAAAAAAAACAAAACTTCCCTGGTCGTATGGTACACGTTGTAGTCCCTGCTACTTGAGAGGCTGAGATAGAAGCATCACTTGACCCCAGGACTTGGAGCCTCAGCCAGTGCAAATAACACATCCCGAAATTAAAAAATAATGGGCTCAGGAGGTAGCTCTGTCAGAAGGGCTTGGGTTCAATCTCCACTACCAGGAAGAAAGAAAAATCTGCAAGGCATTTTGGTATGTAGCTAGTGTTTCACTGGTCTAAACGAATCTCAGGAGTACAAGGCCCTTCTAGAGGCAGAAGGCACAGCCCACTCTGCATCTTGTGTGACCCACTTTCCCCGCGCACAATCCCAAATTGGAAGGTAGAGCCCCAAGTCCAAGCTTCTGGCTTCTCTGTGAGAAACCTAGAGGAGAACCCCCACCCTGCGATTCCCTTCCTGAGTATTTCCTGCCGGTGGCTCATGGAGGAGCTGAACCTTGGCCCCCTGGCTCCTGGATTAGAAAGCCAGCTCACAGCCACCACTCGGGAAGCTGAGGCAGGAGGATTGCTGCAAGTTGGACACTGGACTGGAATCCATAGGGAAAATAGCCCCCTGGGGTCTGAGCACAGCTGGGGAAGCCTGGGTGGAGGCCAGGCCGAGTGCCAGCGGGACTGCTCCCTGCTTCCGTGACTCCCTCTCCCTCTCCTGAGCTTCAGACCAGTTGGAAGATGCTGGAAAAGGGAGGGCAGCTGGGGGTCAGCCAGCCTGCAGCCCATTCCACCTCCCACAGAGGCAGGGGCTGTTCCTGGCCATGGCAGACCTCCCACCTCGCTGCGGCAAACGGCCTCTTCGGCCCTGTTGCCGAGTACTCTGGGGATGCCTAGGTTGGCTGGAGCCCAGCGAAGGGCCCAGCCCCTTTAGGCCCCTGGTTGGGACTGAGGTTACTGGGGAGAGCACCAAACTGTTAGATCACTGGGTCTCAGAGCTCTAAGGGAGCTGCTGCAGCATCCTCCAGCCAGCCAAGGGCATCTGCTGCTGAGACCCCAGGTGGCGCCACACAGCAAGACCCGTCGCGTTCACAGAAAAGAAAAATGTGCTCTTACTGGATGCAGGAAAGCCATTTGACAGAACTGAACAGGCTTATGATCAAAGGAAATGTCCTGGACATAAAGGATACACTAGTTGGGCGTGGTGGCTCACACCTGTAATCCCAACACTCGGGAGGCTGAGGCAGGAGCATTGCTGTGAGTTCGATGCCAACCTGGACTACAAAGTGAGTTCAAGGCTAGCCTGAAGTGCATAATGAGATCCTGTCTCAAATAGATTTAATATATGTGTGTGTAACTTTATATATTCCTCAAAGCTAACTCCCCACCTTTTTTTTGAGGCAAGTTCTCACTATGTATTCCAGGCTGGTCTTGAACTCACTGCATAGCCCAGATTGGTCATCAACTTGTGATCTTCTTGCCTCAGCCTGTCTGGTGCTGGAATTACAGGCATGCAAACCATGCCTGGCTTCAGCACTAACATCTTAATGTTGATGAAAACTCCACCATAGGATCAGGAGAAAGGCAGGGATACTTGCTTTGCCACCTCCTTTCAACATAATACTACGTGTTCTAGAAGGAACAGTTAGACAAATAAAGCAAAGGTATCCAGACGGAAAGGAAGAGGTCAGTGTATCTTTCACACATGACACGATCCCTTACGTGGAACCCACTGAGGGTCTGGGAATGTAGCTCAGCTGCAGAGCACTTGCCTAGCATGCATGGGCCCCTGGGATCCATTCCCAGGACTGCAAAAAAAAAAAAAAAAACGTGAGAGCTAATAACAAACTTACAGGGTACAAAGCCCACCCGCAAAACTCAGTTACACTCCTATACACTAACCATGAGCAGGCTAAAACTTTTCACTTACAAGAGCATCAAATGGGATAAAGACAACTGTGGTGGTGCATACTGTAATCCCAGCACTAAGGAGGCTGAAGCAGGAGGATTGATAGCTCGAGGCCAGCTTAGGCAACTTGGCAAGACACTGTCTAAAGATTAAACATAAACCTGAACATTAGGTTCATCCTCCCCAGACCGTCTGTGCTGCCCAGGGCCCAGCTCTGTGTCCTGCTGTGGGCAGGCTCTGCCTTCCTCCACCTCTGGGCCTTACCGCTGTCTCCTCTCCCCAGCTGCCCTCCTCCTGCAGTGCTGGTGGCCTTGGGTCCGAACCCCGGTCTAATCTGCACCCTGGTCCAGGGCTCCGTGCTCCAGCCACTCCGTGGTCCACCGCAGGGTGTGACAGGAGTGTAGGGGGTGGGGGACACAGGACAGGAGGGGATTTCTTTGGCCACAGTAGTTGGAGAGTGCCTGCCTGCATCTCCTGGCAGTTCAGAGACAGAAATGTCACCTGCTGTCCCCTGTAGGACAGGGCCATGAAAAGAAGGTCTCAGCCTTTGTCACCTACCTGGCCAGAGCCAGTGCCAGGGAGCTGGCCCCGAGGTGGGGACATCAGGGTGGAGGAACACTGCTGGCCTCAGGGCCATCAGCCCAGAGGAAGGGCCCAGAGGCCCGCTGGGGTCCCCAGGGCCACGCCCACTCGGCTGTGCGCTCACCACTGGTCGTCACGGATGAGGCTGGCGTTCCCGCAGTCTGATCACCTCCCAGCACTGCTGCAGTGTGCATCGTGCCTGTGGCGTGAGTCTGGGGGACACCTGGTGTTTGAACCACGGCACCCAAGAGCCTGAGCTCGGGAATGTCCCCTGCCTGGCGCCACTTCCAGAACTTCCTAGGGGGCTGATCTGGGAGGAGACCCTGGCTTGATTTGGTTTTCAGTGCTGGGGAATGGAACCCTGGGCCTCCCACATGCTCAAAAGATGCTCTGCCCCTGAGCTGCATACCCAGCCGTTTCCAATTTTTTGATGTTAAAAATAGTTTTGAATTTTGAGAGGGGGCCTCACTGTGTAGCTCAGGCTGGCCTGAACTTGGGATCCTCCCGCCTCCACCTCCCAAGTGCTAGGATTACAGGTTGCACCACCTTGTCCAGCTCCCTTCCTTTTCTAAATGTTTATTGAAAAGCAGCTGTATCTCTTCTGTCTGAATCACGGCCTGCAGTTCTTGATTAAGGGTTCTTCAGCCTGGCCCCCCGTCTGTGTGTCTATGAACACGGTCACCAGAGGAGGTTGAGGCTCTCCTGTCCTATTGGGGAGCCCCTCCTGGGCCTGCAGGAGGCAAAGACACGCGAAACAATGGGGTCCCTGAGCTGAGCACTAGTGAGGGTGTAAACTGGCCAGTGAAGGAGGGGCTGGGGATGTCCCTGCACCTGACAAGGCCAGTGGGGATCTGGGCCTCTGCCAGGCCTGTGGCAGTGGTAGGGCCTCGGCCTGCAGCCTTGCTCTTCTCCGTGGCATTAGTGGCCCTGCCAGGTCTAATGAGAAGATACAAGGAACCAGAGCGCACTCTGCTGGCTATCAGTGGCGGAGACAGCACAGAGTGGGGAAGAGGACCAGAAAATGACCTAGAGCCAGGTGTCAGGGCTGGTGTGGCAGCTGCTGCTCCTCCTGACAGTCTTTGTTGTGTAGTTCAGGCTGGCCTTGAACTCACAGCGATCCTCCTGCTTCAGCCTCCTGAGTGCTGGGATTACAGGTGTGCACACCATGCCTGCCCCGGCTTTTTAAAATTGAATTCACTGTGCGTGGACACTCAGGCCTGAGTGAGTGCCTACATGACATGCGGAGACCAGCATCTTTTCCTTGGAATTCTGAACGTAGTTGCTTCTCTTGAGGGCCAGAATCCCAAATCTCAAATGTGGAACGACTGGTGGCTTGTCAACTCGTAGATTTGGGTGCTAAAACAAAGCTTGAAGAGAAAGAAAGAGAAGCAAGAAGGTTTCTGGGAAGATGGCAAAGTGGTGAACACCAGAGAAATAGGATCTCTGAGATTTGGTGTCCAGACACTGAAATATAGAAACACGAGGAAGATAAGAAGGAGGGAAATAGGTTCCCAAAACCCAGAACCCAGCAAGGTTCTGAAACAAAAACTGAAGCCCACAGGGAGAGCAAAGAGAAAGACCTCAACATAGGAGGAGGAGGCGACAGGCAGCACTTTCTCCCTGAGCTGCATGGGAGGAGTGGCTCAAACTTGCAGATGCACGGTGACTACTGTGACACCAGAGGCCTCCACGGAGAAACGCACCAGTGGATCAGAGCAGTGGATGCAGCAGACTGCAGTGGGTGGTGAGTTACTCTGTTCAGACTAGCCCTAGGAGTGGGCAGTTTGCCAGTAGCCAACTTGGAGAGGGGCCAGCTGAGCTCAGAACTCAAAGCAGCTATGGGCTGAATCCACCTATCAACTCGAAGGTGTCACAGTGAAATGGAACTGAGTTCAAGCCATTAGGAGGTCAGGGAGCTGAGTTCAAACCGGCAGGAGACACATGGAGTGTCTCAGGCTGAACAAATTGGGTTCCAGCCTCACAGCCACAAGCCAGCCTGAATTGCAGAGGAAGTGAAGGTGCAAATTGCTGGGATTATTCACCCCCCTGCTGTAAACTGTGGTTGGCTTGATTAATCAACTCAGATCTCGACTCTGTCTGCCCATGTTGTCTATCAGTAACAGCAAGGACATGCCCTGAAGTGGACAACTTTTTCTTCTTCCTTTATTTACTTTTCTTGTTTTTGTTGTACTTGTTTTTCTTGATTGTTTTTTATATGGGTGTGAACATTGTTTCTAGCTCTTTGTTGTTCTATTTTTGTTTTTATTACTTTTTCTTCCTTCTCTCTTTCCTTCCTGCCTTCTTCCCAGTTTCCCAAAGTTTGTATAATCTTTGTCTTCCAGCCTTGCTTCTAATCTCTTCCTCTTCTTCTATGTCTTTACTTTCCCCCTAACCTCTTTTAAATTTTCTCCCCTGAGAGTAAAGTTGCCATAGGGAGGGAATATTTACTGTATACAATTTTATGTTTTGTTTTAGATTTTGTTGTATCTACACAAATCTAGTTCATATGGTTAAAGGTGGCAAATTAATAGTTACCACACTTTGTCATTTTCTAGGCTGTGTTTGATGCTATTATTATTGCTCATTGTACTACTTTAGCCAAGGTGACATCATTGTTCTAATTAGTTGTTTTTCCTGGAATACCCAAGCTGAAATTGCCTAAGGGTCATAATTCTATAGGCCAGTGCTGAAGAACCAGGGGCTAGGACAAATAGGCAACAACTTCTCAACCCCAATAAATTGAAGCGATAGGATCTTGCAACAGACTCAAAACCCAAAAGCCAGCGACACCTGGAAGACATCTCTGAGTAATCTCTTCTAAGGGTTCTAAACACTAGCAATAAAGTTACTTGCCATAAGCAACTTATAAGCATCAAACGAAGAATTAAACCTAAAGAATAGAAAATTAGAAGACATTTAAGGAAGATGCAACTCTAGACTTCCAGCTACAAAGACAAATCCAGGGAGCAATGAGGCAGAACAATTTGAAAGCCGCTGCCTGGACATTCTGAAGTGTTAAACACAGAAATAACAAAGCAGATGAATGGTGTTCTAGAAAAAATCAAATCAGAAATAATTTCTAGGATAACTACAGAGATGGTGACCATATCAGTAGACATGATTAGTGACTCTAGAGAAGATACAGATAAAAACATAGAGGAACTTAAGAGAAATTAATGGAAATCATGAATGCCCAGCATAGGAAAGAAATGGAATCCACAAAACAGATTCAAACAGCTATCCAAGAGATTAAAAAATGCCATTGAAACTATACACAGCAGAATGAGCCAATGTGAGGACAGAATATCAGATATAGAAGACAGGATTGCAGTTAGTGAGCACGAAAGGAAAGATTTCTTAAAATAAAAAGGACCATGAAAAAGCAATCCAACAGCTGCTAGATGATGCAAGGAAAAATAATATAAGATTTATCAGAGTCAATGAAAAAGCACCAGTGCAAATGACATAAAAAACCTGTTCACAGAAGTAATGGCAGAGAACTTCCCAAGCAGGAAAAAAGAATTTGACATACAATTAAGTGAGACATATAGAACTCTAATCAGCTAAGAGCAAATAAAATCTACACCAAGGAATATACTAGTCAAGATTTCAGAAATTCAACACAAGTACAGAATATTAAAAGCTGTTAGAGAAAAGAAACAAATCACCTATAAAGGAAAACCCATCAGAATCACAGACTTCTCAACACAAACCTGAAGTCAAGGAGCACTTGGAACGAAGTATTTCAACCCCTAAAAGAAAACAACCTCCAGCCCAGATTGATGTACCCTGAAAAATGATCTTTCAGAATTGATGGAGAAATAAGATAGTTCTGTGACAAAGAACAACCAAGGGAATTCATGCCCACTAAACCAGCACTCCAAATATTCTGAAGGACATTCTAGAAAGAGATAACAAGAGCAGGAACTCCACGAACCCCAAGAGACTGAATCCAGGCAAGGCAAGAAATTAAACAGAAGGGGAAAAGAAGGGAACCAACAACAGGAAATAACATGACAAGGGTAAGTCAATACATATCAGATATGAGCATCGATGTTTATGGTTTCAATTCACCAATCAAAGGGAACAGGCTGGCAGAATGGGTGAAGAGGCAGTGTCCAACAATATGGTGCATACTAGAAACACATTTCATCCAGTCACCTGGTGCAGTGGCACACACTTGCAATCCTAGTTATTTGGGAGGCTGAGGCAAAATTGCAAGCTTGAGCCCAGCCTGAGCTACATAGTTAGTTCAAGGCCAGCCTGAACTACACAGAGATCTTGTCTCCAGAAAAGAAAAAAGGAAATGCAAACACAACCAAGAAGCGTGAATGCACAGACGGGAAGGGACCCAGGGGACTTGTAGTGTGGTTACATCCCAGCCCTTTTTCTTCAGACAGGGTCTCTGTCGTTTACCCAGGCTGGGCTGAAACTTGCAATCCTGCTTCAGTCTCTGATGCTTTGGATCTTCCTTGGGAACTCTGGACACTCAAAAACCTGGGCAGGGCATTGTCTCACTAGTGTAAAACCTCAAAGAGTTAATAAAAACTTGGAGGTATGATAGACGTTGTGAAATGAAAGGAAAACGCTCAAGGGTTAAGGGAACTGGGATGTGGGAAAAAAGGAGAAATTTTGTATGTATGTATATACAGGATAGTTAACATAGTTGATCTACTGTCTTCTATTTCTTTGCTGAAAGAAACAGTTAATGAGTCCTTGATTGCTCAGTATTGCATGTCTCTATTTGTTTTCATGAGAAACCACTTTGAAGATATCAATATGTAATATACTACAAGCATTGTTGATTTCCTACCACTTTGTTTGTAACTCTGTATTGTTTGTATTGTTCTTTTGCTATTTTGTAAATGGTTGTCTGTCCATGTTTTCCTCCTTTTATTTTTAAAATTAAAAAACAAACAAACGAACAAAAACAAAAACCTGGGCAGGGCTTCTGGCAAGCCTGGGTGGGCAGACAGTGCACTCAGGCCACCATTGGGAGAACCGCCTGCAGTCTCCATGGAGACGGGGGCGGGGAGGCCCACCGTGGGCGGGGCCAGGTGGGCGGGGCCGGCGCTCGGACCAATGACCCTAACACCCCTAACGCCCCTAACGCCCCTAACGGCCACGCCGCCGCCCGCTCAGCTCAGTCTCCGCTGTCAGCTGCGCTGCGCGGTCGCGGGAGGCGAGGGCGCCGCAGCGCGCAGCTGTTATCCACGGGCCCCGCTCCGGCCGCCAGGAGCTGCCACGGCCTCCGCGGGCTCTCTGTCCCGGCTCGGCCACCCCCATCCTCGCTGTGCCACACCCGGGTGGCTTTTCCCCCGGCCGGAGAGTCGCTTCCTCCGCCGGCGTGCGCCCGCGGCCGCGCCCTCCTGATCCGCCCTCGTCGGCCGGTCGCCGGGCTGTAACTCTGTGTCCCGGAGGCTCTGACCTGCGCGGC
>NW_004955429.1:15090514-15092849 GCF_000276665.1 Chinchilla lanigera | reverse complement strand
ATACCTTGAGGGGCCTAGGAGACCCTGGGCCCCAAAGTAAGGAGAATGTTGAGCAGGCTGTGGTCTGGAGGCGGCCAAGCCAGGCTCCTCTCTGCAGGGCCTGGTCCTGTATGATGGCTGTCTTGGCACTGGAGTTCCTAGGCAGAGGCCCCCACGCCTCACTCCAGAGCAAACCTCTGTGGTCAGCCCTGAGCCCTGGGTGACACTGGGGCTGGCACAGAGGTGTAAGAACTGGTGCTCAGAACTGGTGCTGAGAGGTCCAGCAGGGCTCCAGGATGGGCCAGCAGGGGGCTTCCAGGTTCGCAGGCAAACTCCAGGGGGCTCAGGAAGGGCAGCCAGGCCTGGGACAGGACCTTGGCAGGGGCTTCCAGTGAGAGAGGAAGTTAGAAAGCCAGATCACACGGGTGTCCGAAGTCCCCAGGCCAGTCCTCCTGTCCTCAGTTAGCATGGGTCCTTGTTTTAGTGATAATGGGAATCAGAACCAAAGCACGGCCCGGCAGGAAGAGCTGAGATTGGGAAATGCGAGGGTGAGGACGTAGCTGCCGCTCTACAAGGGCGAGCAAGGGAAAGTGTGGGGGGCCGGCCTGGGCAGCCGCGGGGGCTCCATGGAGTGGTGCAGGCCGCCCCTGAAGGAGGAGGGACCAGGCTGAGGGGTGCTGGTGGCAGGGTGCTTGGTCACTCTCTCAATGGTTTCCTGGCTCTGGAGGCATTGCCGGGCTGGAGGTGGGGATTTTGTCCCCAGGAAGTTCTTGTGTCTGGGTGGCAGTCTTAGCCCTGTGAGGCTCCGCTTTTCCTGGGGCCTAGTTGACTCCCAGTTCAGGGCAGTGGTGTCTCTCTAAGGGGAGAGGGTCTGGAGCTGGACCTTGTAAAGTCTGGTGGTCTGATGTCCCTCGGAACCCTGAAAGTTACTTTAGTTCCTCTTGGTGTCCTGCGTCTTGAGATAGGCTAGGTAAATTTAGCACCAATAAACTTCGCTCAGTCAGCTTTCTCTTTCTGCACTGGGGATTGAAGCCCGGGCCTCCTCACTGAGCTACATTCCACGGGACTGTTCTCACAAAGTCACTGAGCTATCCAAGGTGGGCTTGAAAGCTTGTGAGCCTCCTGCCTCAGTCTCAGAGTATTGGGGTTACTGGCCTGGTTTTACCAGTTTTTAAATACATATTCCCTACATGTCTAACATACCTATACATGTCCAAGGTGCAGAACTGAAGAATTTGATCCAGAATTTTACAAAGTGAAGGTCACAATTTGTTCTACTTTTAGTTACCTATTGGGCCTGAGCAGAGTCACAGGTTTAACCAAAAAGTACTTTTAAGTCTGATTACCTCAGAAGAAAACAAAAATTGTACATTTAATGACTAATGGGTTAAGCCAGCCTGGGCTGCCTAGTGAGTGCTAGGCAGCCTGAACTACATAGAGAGACCCTGTCTCAAAAGAAAGAAAGAAAGAACAAAAGAAAGAAGGAAAGAAAGAGAAAGAAAAGAAAAAAGCAAGCACATCCAAGAAGCGTGAATGCACAGACAGGAAGGGCCCTGGGGGACTTGCAGCATGGTTACAGCCCAGCCCTTTTCTCTTCAGACATCCCTGTCATTTGCCCAGACTGGGCTCAAACTTGCAATCCTGCTTCAGTCTCCCAGAATGCTGGAATTTTGGGAGTGAGAGGCTGGTTTGACATAGGGTCTCGCTATGCAGCCTAGGATGGCCTTGAACTCATGGTGATCCTCCCGCCTCAGCCTCCCCAGTGCTGGGATTATAGGTGTGTACCTCCACACCTGGTAGAAATTTTGTTTAATGCTTTGGATCTTCCCTAGGGATTCTGGACATCCAAAAACCTGGGCAGGGCTTCTGGCAAGCCTGGGTGGGCAGAGAGTGCACTCAGGTCGCCACTGGGAGAAAAGCCTGCAGTTTCCATAGGAATGAGGGCGGCGGCCCACCGGGAGCATCGAGTAATAAATTGTTTAAACTTTCCCACCGTTCTCGTTTTCTTCCGAGGTCTCTGGGGAAGAGCACAGGGGTCCTTGGGCCGGGAGCTTTCGGGAAGAGGTGGCACCTGTAGGGTGAGGACAGTTGAGGAGACCTGGAATGGGGGCAAAGTGTGACGTCCATAAAGAGAATCGGGCCTTGTTGTCCGGTCCCCAGGAGGGACAAATCCCAAGACCAGAGCACGAGGGGGTCCACCACCCAGCTGTTAACAGAGGAGCATGCACTGCCAGAGCGCCTTCTAACGCAGGTGAGACCAGGGGCTGCCACCGTGAAGGTCCCAGCCTGTCGCCAGCGTGCAGCAGATGGGGCTGAGGACTGGAAGGCTCACTGAGAAAATGAGCGGGGCCCAGCC
>NW_004955429.1:15072456-15089778 GCF_000276665.1 Chinchilla lanigera | reverse complement strand
CCCCAAGTTATCTGGCTCATAGTCACAGAGGACTGGCCTGCAACTGGCTTTCTGACCAGCCCCTGCTGGAGTGTTCAGAGGTTCAGAGAGGGCTGAGCAAGGACACTGCCCTTTTTGCCTGGTGACTCCCCAAGTCTGCCTGTGACCCCTGGGCTTTGTGCCCCCAACACCCTGAACACCCCTCCCTGGCCAAGTCTTCCCACCCTCCCAATCCTGTGTTCCAGATTAGGTCCTGAAGGGCCCCAGATGGCCAAGGCCTTGTAAAATCCCCACTGATAGGAGGTGGAGGGACCTTTAGGAAATGGCGCCCAACTGGAGGAAGCAGGTCACTGGGGGAGTCTCCCTGTGGGGAACAATGGGACCCCACCCCCTGCCGCTCTTTCTCTTGGCTTCCTGACTGCCCTGAGGTGACTGCTTTCACCCAAAGCAGCAGGGCCTGGCACCAATGGGCAGCACCCTTCACACTGTGAGCCAAAGGAAACCTTTCTTTAGAAGTTGATTTGGTTCGGGTGTGTGTGACAATAACCGAAAGCTGACAGATGCACCATCCTTTGTGGAAGTCTTATGAGCTCCAGCATGCCAAAGATATTAATGGAACGTCCAGACGCAAAGCTCACAGACCTGAGTCTCACGGGCCCTATGACATGTGGCTCTGTGCAGAAGCCAGCTGGAATTGGCTTCTGTTTCCCCATGTGCCATGGCCTTAGCAAAATCTTATTTACTTGTCTGTGGCAGTACTGGAACTTTGCTTTGTGAAAAGAAATTTCAAGTTTTCCAGAGGTTCACAAGAATAGTTTTTTTTTTCTTTTGGGTGACTTCATTCTTTAGACAGTGCAGGTGGGACTGGCTTTAACCTAGAAAGATGAATCCAGTTATCTCTGCCACCTTTACTGCAAGGAGAGTGGCAAGGATCACAGCCAAAGGGCCTTCCCATTTGGGCTTTGCATGTCTGTCAGGGTTCCCTCCCTCTAACTTTTCACAAGCACTTGGTCTCCAGGGAGGACATGAGGTGGTCCCCTGGGCCAGGAACAGGCAGGACTCTGTTCCCATACATTTGGATGCTTGTACTTGGCCCAGAGTAGTGAGCTATTGTAAGAGTCTCGTGGTCTCAGGGTCTACTATTATATCAGAGGATAGAAACAGCCTTCACGTAACAACTCAGACGGACTCAAACTTAGCCCAGTTTTGGGCCTCTTATGAACCCTCATGAGTGCTATTGGGAGCAGTCAGAGCCAGGACTCAGTTGTCTCTTGGCAAAGTTTTGCCAGAGCTCACTTTAGGGGCTGGTTGGCTCTTTCTACCTTCCCAGAAGATTGAGGCCGCTAAGTGGAATACAGGTGGCATTCTGTTCCCAAAGCCTTTGCTGCTCCCTGAACTATTTGGGAGGTAAAAGAATGTCCCACCCCAGGTCTCTCCTCCAGACATATTCTAGGATCAGGTGTACTTCATCTTTGTTTTCAAAAACCTCTAGTAGTTGTGCGATGTTTGGGTACTGAAGGTCCTATAGGATTCCTACCTGTATGTAATAGAGGTGGGTTCTAGCTTCTCCTTCTTTAACACCTTCATAGCGACCAGTGCCCCTGTGCCATGATGTTTAGCTAACAGAACAGTCTCCTCTGAGGAACACTGGGGAATCTTGGACATCATGGATGAGCCAATTCAAGCGCTTATAGATTTAGGGATGACTCATTCTGATTTGACTTCCTTCTCTGGAAAACTCTCCTCGAAGTCTCTACCTATAGTTGGGGTTGAAGGGACCCCTAGTCAGAGATTCTTTACTCCGCTTCTGATGTATCTCTTTGAAGATCAGAGGTTTAGCTACGAATTTCTAATTGTTCCACAGTGTCCTACTCCCTTGCTGGGGAGAGATTTATTAACACAATTGGGGCAATACTGTCTATGACCAAAATAGATTTTACTTGCTGGGACTGCACCAGGTCTCCCTGACCAAATTAGCCAACAGGTAAATTTGCTGCCTGGTAGAAAGGAAGACCTTGTAGGGCAAATTTAGCTATGCCAATAATTGTAGGATAAAGATCCAATTTTCTAATTGAAAGCAGTATCCAATCAAGGAAGAGTCACAGAAAGGCCTCCATCTTCTCATAGACAGATTTCTCAGATATAGTCTTTGAAGCTGTCAGTCCCCTTGCCATACTCCCATTCTCCCTGTAATAAACCCCTCAGGAGAACAGAGGATGGTACACGACCTCTGCCTCATTAACGCAGCTGTCATTCCAATCCATCCTCTCGGGGCACATCCATATACAGTTCTCTGCCAAATTCCCGGAGATGCCGATTGGTTCTCAGTCTCAGGTTTAAAAGATAAACACTTCTTCATGCCCTACATCCAGACTCTCAGTTTCTGCTTGCCTTTGGGGAAATCTCATTACAAGAGAAAAGCAAGGATACATGTGGACAGTTCTCCCACAGGGGTTGAGAGACAGTCCTCACTTTTTTTGCCCGGCCACTAGAAAAAGACTTGAGGAACCTAAAGTTAAAACAAGGAGGCATTGTACAGTGTGTAGATGATATTCTAGTTTGCAGCCCAACTTAGGAACTATCTAGCTATAATACTGTATAAAAGCCTTTCTAATTAAGAAGGGATACAAAGTCTCCAAAGAAAAAAGGTTCAGATACCTTCCCCAAAAGTTCAATGTTGGGATATATTCTTATGCAGCTCTCTAAGGACCAGATCCAGGCTATCTGTGATCTTGGGCTTCCTGCCACCAAACAACAGCTTTGTTCCTTCCTGGGAACGGCAGGCTTTTGTAGGCTCTGGACTAACCTAACTTTGGGCTAATGGCAAAGCCTTTATATGAGGCAGTAAAAGGCCTGAGTCTGTGGCCCTAGTGTGGGCCAAAGTGACCAATAGTGTCTTCAGGGAAATCAAGCATGCCCTTACTCAGCTTCCAGCACTGGGAATACTTGGCTTTAAAAAAAAAAAAAAAACCCAGTAAAAAACCTCCTTTTTCCTCTATGCACCAGAAAAGAGAGGAATTGCTTTGGGGGTCTTGACCCAAAGGCTAGGACCAGTGGCATACTTTTCAAAGAGATTAGATGGGGTGGCTGCTGCATGACAGCCACCCTGCCTGAGAGCAATAGCAGCTACAACTGCACTAACAGAAGAAGCTAGAAAGAGAACTTTGGGACAGAGGTCTGACTCCCCATCTGGTCAGAGCTATTCTGGACACAAAAGGTTACTTGTGGTTAACAGTAAGAATGGTTTGCCAATATCAGGTGATGCTCTTAAATACCCCTGAGGTTATTACAAAAAGTTGTGCTATTATCAACCCTGCTTCTTTGATGCCTACAAGGCCCAAAGGTTAGCCACTCTTGTGAACAAGTTATCTCTGAGACCTGTGCAAGCAGCCCAGGACATCAGCGTCCTGCCCCTGCCACAGCCTGAGGAGGTGCGGTTCACTGATGAAAGTAGCTTTGTGCGATGAGGACATCAAAAGGCAGGTCATGGAGTTCTCAGCTCGCAACACGTCACTGAAGCTACACCTCTTCCCCCAGGAAGTTCTGCTCAAAAGGCAGAGCTAGTAGCTCTTACTCGGGCATTGAAATTAGGAACGGCCAGTCTATACAGGCTCCAGACATGCCTTTCTGGTGCTGCATGCCCATGCATCAACCTGGAGGGAAAGAGGTGAACTGACAAACAGTCATCTATAAAACACATACAGGAAATTCTATAACTCCCGGAGGCAGTCCACCTTCCCAGACAGGTCACAGTCATGCCCAGTAAAGGACACCAGAGGGACATGTCTGAAATCTCTCTGGGAAACCAAAAGCTTGGTAGGGAGGCACAAAAGGCAGCCCTACAGCCCCTTACGACTCCAGCCTTATTCCTAGTTCCCGAGGAGCCACCATCTAGATCCCAAGAGGGCCAGCGAGCCTGCCACCTGCCCTGGCCCCTTTCTCCCTGGAGAGAAGGTCAGTGAGGTTGGTGTGGGGCTCAGGTTCCTTCCCAGCCGGGAGGTGACCGCTATACTATTGTGCCCCTGAAGTCTTCTCGGGTGGAAAGCCCGCCAGTGGATGCTTGGACGCTCAGGATGAACTTATTCAAGATGGTTGGGGGGAACCAGGGCCCCACCTTCCCTAGACCACAGGGCGCAGGACCCGGTGGCAGTCGTGCCAAGTACACAGTGACATCGGAGGTGCTGGCAGCGAAGGGAGGAATTCTAGGAATTCTGAGAGAGCCACACCCGATGGAAATGATTGGTTCCACCCGAGACCCACTGCCACGCCCCAGAACAGGTGGTCTGACCACCACAGCTAGTTTCTACAGCGTAGTGGTTATCACGTTCGCCAGTCGGGAGGGACACAGGCTCCGAAGCGCCTCTGTGGGAACAGCGTGCTCTCCCAGCTGGCCTCGACTGGGACCTCCAGTGGCCTCTGCTCAGTGGGTCACTTGGACTTGATTTGGTCTCCTATTCGTATGAGCGACCAAGATCGGGCCTTATGCTCATCTGTGTGCCTCACAGAGGGAAGGCTTGATGTGTGAATAAACTGTGCACCCGGGCGGCAATATCGGTCTGTTCCAGGATCTGCTCGCGTCCCTTACTCTGCGGTTAAGTGCTCACGACAGCCAGCCCAGGACGCGGCTGGGTGGCCCTGACTTTCCCCACAAGCCCTCCCATAGTAACCAGCTCGACTGGAGTGCTTAAGGGTTTCACGGTCAGCTAAGCTGGATGGGAAGGATCAGGCAGCAGGGAGGGCTTGGGCTTTGGAGGGAGTCGGGACAGGAGCATCAGCACGGTGGCTGAGGGCAAATCTGAAGAGGGCCAGGCCCAAAGGTGAAGGGGCAGCCAGGCCTGCGAGCTTCCTTAGCGACAAACAGCAACTTGTTATTTTTATTTTTGCCTCTCAGGACAGTAGAAGCAGGGTTGGCCCTGGGGTGTCGCCCAGGTTGGGGAATGGAGCCCTCACTGTGCTGTGTACACTAGAGCCGTTTCTCAGCCCTTTGCCCCTCCAGGACTGGGTTGGACCTTCTGAGACTCAGGAGGCTGGGTGCTCACTGCCATGTGGCCTGGGTGCTGCTCGTGGGAGACCCTAGCTTTCTTCTGGGGAAGGGGCCTCCTACAGCGCTGGGTGGGGATTCCACTTGCAGATGGGACTCAGGTGAAGAGAGGAGAGCAGCAGGAGCCCAGACGCAGCAGGAGCCCAAGGCTGGAGGAGGGTTTGGAGGCTCTGGGGTATCAGCAAAATGTGCTGGACAATTGTAGTGGGAAAATTTTTTAAAACTATAGCTTTGTAATTGGGTTGTCAGACTCAGAGATAATGGACTCAGCTGTATCTGTCCAGCTGCACAATAGCCTACACAAATATTCTATTTCCCTAGTCTGCCTCAAGCAGCAGACTGGCCCCATCAAGGTCATACTAAATCTTGCCCACTTGCCCAGCCTCTAGCCCCCTACCCCAATCCTCCTGCCTCATGATACATTACCCCCTTCGATTAAAGCTACCCCGGACACATCTGCCTGACAAAGTATAACTAAATATATGTAATCAGTTGTAGACTAACCCGTTATTGACTCTGTATTTCCTGCTTACAAAAGTAAGTTGCTGTTTTACGTTAAGCCAGGGCTGATGTTTTTGGGGAGTGATCCCACATCAGCCTGCCTGTGTAAATAAAAGTTGCCTTCCAGACTCTTTGGTGCAGTGTTTTCCACCCAGTCTGCTACAGTTTCTGCAGCACAGCCACGCTGGACAAAGCAGGTTGTGAAGGGCAGCCAAGCCAGGTCTGAGAAAAGAGGCCTCTGGGCAGGCATCCATAGGGCACATTGGGCAAAGCTCAGGTTTGAGGGGCCTCCTTGTGGTGAGAAATTGTCACCTTCTGAGCGCACGCTGCTTGCACAGGGAGGTAGCCAAAGTGCAGTTCGGCCCCACAAGATTTCATCAAGACCAACTTCAGGCACTTTCAGGGTTTGCCAAAAAAGAGAACCCCGAGTTCTGTAGGGCATGTGCAAAAGCAGGGTTTCTGTCATGTCATAGGGAGGCGGGTGCGGGCTGCCTTGCCCATTTGCTAGACCACAGGAGGCGAGGGCAGAGGCAGCAGGGGTGCCAGGCAGGGCTGTCGGGGCCTCAGGACTCCTGCGTAGCCCAGTTACCTACAGGGAAGAGCAGTCTGCCATGCTTCTCTTGCGGCTGTCTTTCTGAGAGGGATTGAGGATCGGGGTGGAGCATCGTGGCCAGTTAGGTTCAACCAGCAGCACCGGCTGGAGCGAGGGGCAGTGCACTCCCCGCTGAAACTCACTGCATTATGGGAAAGCCAGAAGTCGCTGAAACTGCACATGAAGACCGAACTGCTCAGAATGCAAACCCTTCACGGGAAGCCATGCTGGCTGCCGGGCAGGCGTGGGAGCAGGTGAGGGTCAGCAGAGGAGACTCCAAGTGGAAAAGATGGGTGTGAGGCAGATGCTGCTAATTCGTGCGTCAGGACAGGGAAGGAGTGGCGAGGAATTTACTGTGGCAAAGGGAAAGTGGAGCTAAGATACAACAGAGTGTGAAGGTAATGCTGGTCTTTGGATGGAGCGGAAAAGTTAGAAACTAACAATAAGGTGAGAAAATATCCGATAGGAAACGTACAGGCAGTCAGCCAAACATAAGGAGAGGAGCGAGGGCTCCCTGGGTGTCAGATCTGTGTCCTCTTGAGAAAGGAAGTTTCTGGCCAGAGACACACTCCTCTGTGGCCGGTACGCTCCAGAACGGTCGGGGCAACCATCACTGAGGTGACCAACATCATCAACACCGCCCAGGACAGCGGTCCCTTGTGGGGCCCGGACGGAGGTTTTGGCCCTATGTTACAAGTTCTGAGATTCAGTGGTGCTCAGGACAGTCTGTTGCTAAGGATGACAATTGTCGTATCAGTGACCTCATTGGGGTAACGGCCCTAATCCAGCCACTGCATGACGTGGACCACCCTGGAGCCCCAGCCCCTTCCTGAGCAAGGCAGGCAGTGCACAGGCCTCTTGCATGGTGACCTTGCTGGGCTGGAGATCACCACGTGGTCTCCAGCTGACTACTGGAGGTGACAGATGCACTATCTTCAAAAACACAGAGAGGAGTGACTTTGGATACTGAGCCAGAGTACTACTTTGTGGTCCTGCCTCAGAAGTGACAAAGCCCTCAGAACGCATTGGCAAGTTTATCAACAAGCCCTTGACGCACTTGAAAATTAAGAAACGGATGAAGACCAGGAAGCTGTAATCATTATAGTCAGGATTCCAGAGAAGAGGAATGTCATCAAGCTAAGTGTCTGGTCCCTGGTGGTCCCTGAGCCCCACATTGAGTGGGCCGTGCTTGCTGGAAGAGTATATTCTGACTTTTGAGGAAAAGTGCCAAGAGCTGTGTATGGCGATGTGGCCTTTGACGGAAAGCTCCATAGCATGCCCTAGGCCTAGCTTTCTTTCATCGAGCTCCTCATCACAGGCAGGTTTGACGCATGGCACCCTTGCTGAGTGGCCGATTTAATGCAGCAGCTCAGCAAAATGTCGCGTACAGGAGAGGACTGGATGACATGAATAATTTGTTTTGTATTGAACTTATGTTTTGTCTTTTATTTCCAAGTACAAGTGAGATCAAACTGTTTAAGAAAAAAAACAAAGCTCTGGACCCAAGAAACAACTCCCCCATCCTCTCCTCTTTTAGCCTCTGATAATCATCCTACTTTCTGTGGTTCTGATGACACAGGTTACCCCGTTTTATGGGAAGAAAGAACAGGTGATACAGCAGGCCCAGGAGATGAGATACTTGTGTTCCTACTACTTCTCCATAGAGCTCCAAGACCTTGTCAGGGAGCTCCTCACCTCCAACCCCAGCGTGCGCCTGACCTTAAGCCAGGTGTCGCAGCATCTATGGCTCTGGTCGTCCTCCCAAGGCGCACCCCAAGCACACGAACACCTTGATCCTGTGCATCATGGCTGGGACGGGGTCAACCCACTGAAGTCATCAGTGCTGCGAGGAGCAAGAAACTCAGTCATCATGTGCTGACCCTCCTGCTGCTATAGGGCCAGGCACTCCAGGGTCTAGGCTTCAGATTCCGGGTGAAGCCTCGGTACCCAGCTGAGGATGTGGATGTGGAGGAAGTGCCACCATCCTCCCCAGACCCTGCCCCCTCATCTCTCTCCCAAGTAGGAGGACTGGTGAGCCCGCTGCCTGCACTGGCCCCTTCCTCCCCGGGGAGAAGATCAGTGATTTTGGTATGGAGCTCAGGTTCCTTCCTGGCTAGGAGGTCACCACATGTGGGGGCACGCTATACTATTGTGCCCCTGAAGTCTTCTTGGGTGGAAAGAATCAAGGCCCACCAGTGCATGTTTGGGGCCTCTGGATGAGCTTATTCAAGATGGTTGTGGGGTACCACTTATTTTATGGGTAGGAACATGTGCTACAGCAGATCTTGGTGGGGAGATACTCTGTCTCTACTCCCTCTCCTGGAACCTCTAAAACCCAGCCAAACCAGGTGACCTTCCTGCGGCTCCAGGGTCAGGCACGCCAGAGTCCAGGCTTCAGCTGCAGAGTGAAGCCTCTGTATATAGCTGAGGATGTGGATTCAGATGCAGGTGCAGAGGCAAAGGAAGTGTTTCCTTTCTTTTCTCTTTTGTTTTTTACTTTTCCCTTCTTTCCTTTTGGTGTTTATTCTGAGTGTGCAGTACTTACTAGGAATTTGATACTTTATTTTATTGACATTTTATCTTCCTATTAACTATAGATTATACAATATAGTGAGAACCTCCTGACAAAACAGTAAGATGAGCAAGATATCAAGCACGTCCTACAAAGAGGCCAGGGAAGCAAAACCCATGTGTTGTCAGTGTAAGCTGTGTGTATGTGTAATGTGCTATTGTGTGTGAAGACTGCCGCGGGTGATAATTGAAGTAATGATTATTTTTGTTGTTAGTTCTATTGGTACTTTCATGGTATGGTATGCATAAATTTATTTCTGTTGTTACTTTGTAGACTTTGTACACCAGAACACGGTTGATGGCCAGGTGTGGTGTCACACACCTATAATTCCAGCACTCGGGAGGCTGAGGCTGGAGTATCATTGCAAGTTTGAGGCCGGCTTGGGCTGCATAGTGTGTTCAAACCCAGTCTCAACTACATAGTGAGACCTTGTCTCAAAAACCCAAACCAATATCTGGTAATCCGAGCAACTGATTTGAAGACAACTATTATGAAATGGAACAACCATGATGAATTCCTACCATCTTGTCTAGTGAAACTCTGTATTATTGCTAATGTTTTAGCTAATAATTATTTTTTTTTTATTCTCCTTAATGGTTTGAACAATTTTCCATTCTTACATCTGGTAATCTGAGCAACGAAGTTGAAGACGACAATATCTAATACAATAACACCTGTTAATTCCTATCATTTTGTATTGAAACCCTATATCACTTTTAATGTTCTTGCTTTGTTTTGTTTATGTTTGTGATGTTGGTATGCTGCTATTGTTCTTTTTTTTCTCATTTACTACTCTCTTAAAAAAAAAAACCCAAATAAAACATGAAAATAGTTGATGTTGAAAAGTTTGATGTTTTTTAAAATAAACAATAAATACTAAAATTTAATACTGTATTTTTTGATATTTTTCTTAAGTACTCATTGCTTAATATAATAAATCTCAAAAAATTAGAATAGTTCATCAGTAGAAATATCCTAAAGAATAAAAGTTGGCATTATACATCCAGAATAATGTGCCTTTATGACAAAATTAGTGTGATGCCCCATGGGCCATAAAGAACAAAGAAAAGCTCTCACTAGCCGAGAGGGGATCCAGTGAAGGATGTAGGGCTGGTGCCTAAACCTTGGATGCAGCCTTTGCCAGACAATTCTGGCTTCTGGCAGGTGTGCAACACAAGGCAGTTTGTTTTTTGCCGGGCGCACCTGCTGTTGTTTTCAGACTTGGGGGCGTCTGAAAACTGTGCAGTTGCTGATGTTGCAAGGCTTCTGACGTCAGAGCAGCAGACTTTGCTAGGGCTCTGCCCTGCATGCTCCAATGAGGCCTATCCCAGCTTGCTCATAGCAGCCTCTCTCCTAACCTGTCTCTACCTGATAGAGCCCAGACAGGGATCCAGTAGCTCAAGTGAGCCCACTGCCATCAAAGAAACGTAGGTCTCATTTTACTTAGGGCGCTGAGGACATGTCAGCAGGCCACAGAGGATATGGGGAATAGCTGAAGTTGGAAAGTAATTACGCATGCAGGACAAAGCCGCCCGAGAATACAGGAGCTCCTCGAAGCATGTAAACAAGCCATTGTCGCTTGTTAACTGATTGCTAGGCAGAAAGGCTGAAATGAATCAACCTCTCGAGGGTATAAAATAAACGCTCTACTGTTCTAGGGCAGTCCCACTTCTCCACTCAGGAGAGAGAGGACCTCCGCCTGATCCCAGCCTTTTGTCTCTTGTCTATTTTTTCCTCATTCTTGCCGCCGTTCCTTCCTGGAGTACAGCAAGAACCCAATGGACCCTTACAATTGGTGACCACGAAGGGACCCTGCTAGGGTTAAGTGGGCGGTGAGAATGTTTCCCAAGAGCACACAACACAAGTGGGGAAGCGTATTTGTGAGAGCTGGTATTCAGCACTGGTGCATGGTACCAGCATGTCAGGTGTAAAGGTATGGGGATACAGGTTCTCTAGGGCCAGAAAATAGACAGGCTTCAAAGAAGCCAAAAGAGAAAGGGGTACTGAAGTGCAAGTAGAGTCTCAAGACTCCTGGGGGTGTGTATTTGCAGTAGTGTTGTCACATGTTTGACGCCTGTATTTAATTTCCTGGATGTTGGTTTGGAGGGGTTTGGTAAACATAAAGGATTTGGCTCATAACGTTATGTTAAAATCAAGTCCTGAGCCTGAGTGGGACATGGAGGGTGGAGCAACGGCACCACCAGTAGAGCTTGAGCCCTTTAGCCTGGTCCAATTTAAGAAGGACGGAGTGGTGGTGGACAGGAGGGGCTGTTCCTCACCAGAGAGATGTTTCCTCAAGAATTTCATTTCATAATGCCAGATGAATCTGACTGAGCCACAGACGGTTATACTGGTCTTTTTTTTTTTTTTTTTTTTTTTTTTTTCCTCCGGTACCGGGAACCGAACTCACGACTTTGCGCTTGCCAGGCAGGCGCTTTTGCCGCTGAGCTAAATCCCCAGCCCCTATACTGGTCTTTTCTATTCGGGGGAATTGGGCTGCATTACAAGTGCTGCCCACCACTCATGGAGTAGAGCCGCTTTCTCTCTCTCCCTTGCAACTGTCATTAAAAGAAGCTAGAGGGATGGGAGAGATCATGGAGCGTGTTCAGGGTATCTGCCTTGCAACTGAAGTTCAAGTCCCTAAAAATCTGGGACAAGTTATACATCGTAATGAAGCTATACCTTTTAAAACTCTGAAAGAGTTAAAACAAGCTGTTGCTACTTAGGGCCCTACTGGTCTCTTTACTTTGAGTTTAGTAGAGATTCTAGGACAACAGATTATGGCCCCAAATGATTGCAAAGCAATAGCTAAAGCATATTTAAGTGCAGGTGATTACTTGTTGTGGAAAGGAAATTTATTTGAATATTGCCCAGACCAGGCAATTCGTAGTGCTGTTTACAGCATAGCTATTACAAAGGATATGCTAGTTGGGGAAGGTGCCTTTGCTATCACAAAACTGACCTTTGAACTGCCAGCCTACGAGCAAACCAAGAGGGCTGCCGTGAGGGCTTGGAGGGAACTTCCTTCCAAGGGTGAGGCATCCCTTAATTTGGCTTCTATTTATCAGGTCCCTGGAGGAGGCCTTTTCAAGATTTCACCGCACTCAGTGCAAGCTAGTGAAAGGATCATAGGTAACACAGAAGCTAGCAAACTAACAGTTCAACAGCTGGCCTTCGAAAATGCAAATAAATGGTGAAAAGAGGCTTTAAGAGCTTATAAAAAATGGGCTACATTGCCAGAGATGATTCAGATCGTGCAGATGGTCATCCCTCAGATGTACAGGGGCCTGCCTTGTGGCAGCTATTGCTCAAGCTATTCATCCCCAGCCCAGAGGAAGGGAAAAGCAAGGCCATTTGTTTTCACTGTGGGGCCAGGGAACATTTTGTCCAGAACTGCTCTGCTGTACCGATAAGGGCAGCTCAGCCATTGTCAGTCTCTTCAACTAAACCTTGCAGTCCTTGTATTAAGTGTCATTGAGGGTATCGCTGGAATAACGCAGGTAGATCTAGAAAGATTGGAAAGGTTGACCTTTCCCGGGAAACTCCCACTGGAGCATGCCTTGGCCCCATCAAATAATGGGGGCGGCCCGGATGGCTGCAGTGGGGGACGAGGTGCTGGGTGCATTCTGGTGCCCAGTGTGCGTCCCTACTCCTATCTCTTTCCCTACCTGCCAGATGCCAAGGGCACCAATGGTTGGCGGCTCTGTGGTGGGGGACACCCTCCTGCCTCATTCTTCCCTGCCACACTCCTGTAGCATGCAAGCCCAGACCTTGGGCTGTGCCCCCGCCGGCCCGGTGGCCATGATGTGGGGTGGAGGTGAGACCACAGTGCAATGCCCTGGTGCAGTGCGCGCATGGGCGGCGGAAGCTGTCGCGCAGGGCCCGGGACCTAGGAACCCTGGCTGGCCCCACACGCTCCCTGTGCTCCCTTGCCGTGTGGTCACCTGTGCATTCCTACTGCCTCACCAGCTGCCTGGAGGAGGCCCCAGTGAGCACGCAGGGCTCTGCGGTGCCAGAGGAAGATGAGGGGACAGCAAGGAAGGTGTCCCCACTACTGAGGGCCGGCAGGAGCAGCAGGAGCAGCAGGAGGCACACGAGTGAGGCAGCCCCATAGCCCGTGCTTCAGAGGCTGGAATGGCCCCGGTGGCAGGGAGGGCTGGGGACCGTGGGGACACAACTGCCACCACAGGAGAGGTTGCTGCCGGGTGCTAAGCCAGGCAAGGAGTGCCTGCATTTCCAGCAAAAATATGGTAACTCTCACTGCCAGGACTGCGACATCCGCTGGGAGAGTGCATACATGTGGTGTGTCCAAGGCACAAACAAGGTTTACTTCAAACAGTTTTGCAGAATGTGCCAGAAGTCTTACAACCCTTTCCGAGTGGAGGATGTCACCTGTCGAAGTTGTAGGAGAGCTAGACGTTCCTGCCCAGTGCTACTTTGCCCCGTGGGCCCCAGGCACCCCCATTGTCAAGACTTGTGTGAGAGATGCAAAGGCAAGCGCCTGTCCTGTGATGGCACCAGTGCTTGTAATCCAGGCAGGAACAAAATATCCAGTGGCCAGAGTGGGGAAAAAAATGGCAAGCTCCCCGTGCCCTGAAGCAATAAAATGAAAGCCATAGCCGTTACTGCTGGAGCCTGCAGGATCAGCGCTGCTGCACCTGAGGCCGTGACTGGGGCCTGCCGCGGCTTCTGCAGCCATGCCCCCCGCCTCACTGCTCATGGCCTTTCCCATTCCCCTGCCCACAGCGCCCTTCCCTCAGCTGTGGCCCCTCTGGTCTGGGTGCTGCAGGATGCACTGGGGTTCCAGATAGAATGAGGGACAAAGAGGCCAAGGTCTGGAGTAGGGATGGCGGAGGCTGCCCAGGGAGTAGCTGGCAAAAGACTAAAGCTAGATGGGCACCGAGAGGGTGGCAAGGATGGGGATGAGGGGCTGTGGGGACACGCAGAGAAACCTTGATCAAGAAGCAAAGGAGGAGACGGTTGTGGAGGCCGCAAGGCAGCACAGGCCTGGGGCATGAGGCACTCCGGGCAGCCGGGGGACCTGCCAGTGGTGGTCAGCCAGTGCCTGGACCTTGGGGAGGAACAGGGCCACCCAATGCCAGCCCAGCCATGCCAGGGCTGAGTTAGATGGCACTGTGCCCTGCTGCACCACATGTGGCAAGGGCAGTGGCAGGGCCAGGAGGGTGACACAGGGACTAAGTGGCTGGCAACCAAGGCGGGGTGAGCCAGAAGCTGGCGGGGACAGGTGGTGGTGGGGGCAGGGAGCGAGGGCCGAGCCCCTCGTGACCTTTGTGGCAGAAGGGGTGCTCGCGGTCACCCTGCTACAGGACGTGCAGGGCCTGTTCCCTGAGCCGCACCACTCCCTGCAGGGTTTTGTGCCCCAGGAGCTTTACCAGAAAATAAAGCAATGAGCTACTGCTTAGTATTGACACTTGCCAGGGTGTGTTCACGTGCAAGGGGTTTTATTCTAACATAATGGCTCTAGCCAGTAGCGAAGTACCCCACACCACAGCTCCCTCAGCCCTGCACTGGCCAGCAGGCAGGACCCCGAGAGCAGCCCCCAGGCAGTGCTGAGGCCCTCAAAGGCTGTCGCCTGCCGAGCAGCCCAGGGCGGGGCGGTGTGTGTGTCCCGTGCTGTGTCGAGAGGTAGCAGTGATCACCGTGATTCCATGTGGCCATGCGCTTGTCAAACCCCCGTGTCATCGCCGTGGCCACCCATGTGACTGGCCGCCGAGCACCGGGCCCTCGCCGGGCAAAGTCCCTGCTGCCTGTCCTGGTCCCGTGAGCTGCCCGGGCATCACTTGATTCTCAGCTGTGCTCTTGTTGCTTCTGTGTTGTGGTGACACCGTGTGCTCCCTGGAGCGGGCGCTGCCCTCCTGCCCACGCCCCCTGACTCCACACCAGGTCTGTTCTCAGTCACCCACAGGCGTCTTTGCGGTTTCAGCCTTTCCAGCCACTGCCCCCACCAGCACTGCGCTCCTAGGCCTCGAGACCCGAGCGAGGATGGCCCCTTGGCCCCGCTTGGGTGGCGACTGCTGGCCACGGGGCTCCGCCTCGGGACGACGTGCAAGCTGGGGCTGGAAGGCAGCGGGAGACCAGAGCCAGGTCTAGCCGCGTCCCCCTGGCTGGCCGGCTGGGGGTTCCCCGATTTTCCTCCTCATCCCCCCACTGTCATGTCATTGAGGTCACCGTACCAGCAGATCTGCAAACAGCACTTTGTTATCTCCACAGAGAGCGAACCCAGCAATCCAGAGTTTAGCCTTCTGTGACAGCAGGGACTGCAGTGCCCAGCCCTGCCCTCCCAGGGCGGCATTTCTTTCTCGGCCATCTGCTCAGAAAGCACAGTGACGGCACGGGCGTGTCCCATCGGGTCGAGCCAGGCCGGTGAAGGCCGCCTGGGTTCACTGTCCTCCGAACTCCTCACCTTCCTTAAAGCTGGGCTCCCAGGCCTCGCCGTGTCTCGCAGTTAAGGACGCTGTTCTGGTGAGGACAAGTGGAATTGTACTGCATGTCACCTGGCGTCAGTCGTGTGAGGCTACACTCTCTGTATTGTACATTTGCAAAATATACAGTGTTGCTGTGGATAAATAGTTGAAGTAAAAAGTGATAACGTATTAAATCCATCGGCTTCTCTTCACCCTCTTCTGTACCAGGGTCAGGGTCCCTGGACCTGTAAACTTGAGGTTGCTCCAGAAAAGACACATGTTGGGTCCAGAACTGCTCTTTCGCTCGTGACCAACACAGCAGAAAGGGTTGCCTGGAGCAGGAGGTCCCTCCCTCTGCAGCCTGTACCCACTGTCCCTGAGTGTCCCGGGGCTGCGCGGTGGGGCCTAGGACCCGGCTTCTGCACAGACTCCGTCTCTCTCTGGGTTTCCCACTCCAGAGGGTACTGGGGTCAGGTCAGTGAAGTCTGGTCGGGTGTTTCCCCCCAGTTGGGGAAGTGTGTGTGTGGAGTTCAGGGCCCGGGGTCACACCTCCCACATCTGGCTTGGGAAGCACTAGGCCAGCGCATCCAGGGCTGTGATCCAGGGACCCCACTGTCACACAGCACTGTCCCCTCAGCACCTGCACACACGAGGTGTCTCCTTAGGTCCTCACAGAGGCTGCTGACAGGCACAGAACATGGGGGTAGGGGGACAGCTGGTGACATCACAAAAAAATCTTTTCTAGGACAACAATGAAATCAAGGATTTGTATTTTTTTTAAGTTTTGAAAGGAGTTGTACAGTGATGTCAAAATAAAAGTTCATCCTCACGTGACCCCCACGTAGTGCTTAAACACACACACAGCTGCCTCGTGGAGGGTCTTTCCTGCCACCAGCGAGCTGGAGGCACAGCGGATATGTCACCACACCTCCGGTGTCAGCCCTGTGTCCCTGGGTGCAGTGGGGGTGTGGGGACAGGATGCCCCAGGTGGTGGCTTTGCTAGTGCTGACCTCTCATCCACAGCCATACTAGTGCTGCCCCCCAGGTGCTGGCGTGTTGGGAACCCCCATTCCCTTTCGATCACTTTCCACAATTAGATCAGGTCTCGGGCGCCCTCTGTCCCCACCTCGAGGATCCACCAGGGTCCCACACAGCTGGCCCCGTGGTGTGACGGGAGGAGGGGATGGCATGTGCTTGGACCTGGCTTGTGAGGTTGAGGCTGACTGAGGTCCCCTTGTCTGTGACCCTGTGGAGACACAAATAAGCCCAGTGCACCTCTCGGGCCCATACTTTGTCTGATAAGGCCCCGTGGGCCCGACAGGGTGGCCTCCCGCTGACAGGGCGACCCGCTCCCTGCTGACCATAGGCACCACTGTCCTTGAGCACGCCGGACTGAGTTTTCCTTGAGGATGCTGCTAGGAGGCCTAAGTAAAGGAGCTATCACTGTTGGGGACCAAAAGAGGCTTTCAGAGGTGTTTACACATCTGGCCACTCACAAACAGTGGTGCTTTCACTGAGTCTGGAGACGAGGTGGCCCTATGAAGGGCTGAGGTGGGCTGGGAAGGACCTGAACGGAAAGAAGGAAAATAGCCGGGTGTGGTGGGGCACACTTCCCAGCAACCTGGGAGGCTGAGGGAGGAGAATCGTTGGGAGTTCAAGACCAGCCTGGGCTGCAAAGTGAGCTCAAGGCCAGCCTGAACTGCATACTGCATAGCGAGACCCTGTCTCAAAAAGACCAAAAAAAAAAAGCCTATACATAATGAGGGGAGCTGACCCTGGGCCACTGGCTGCTGCGATGTGCAGAGGCCAGGAAGGCGACTTGAATTTTACTGGGCAGTGAGTCCTGGGAGGACGGGATGGCTGCTTCCGTTTCTTCCTGGCCGAGTTCAGTTCCAGAGAACACTTCCAGCTTCCTGCGTGTTCTCGAGTGACCGGGCAGGTCCCGCTGTGGTCCCCTCTGGAAAAGCGCACAGCTCTCCCCACAGCTCCCGTGGAAGCAGCCAGGACGCCGCCGCCCCCGGAACACACAGCCTGCGCTGTGCAGGCTCCTGTCTGCAGCTGTGTGACCCGGTGCCCAGCCCTGGCGCTCTTCTCCAGAGCAGAGCTGTTCGCAGCTCCCCTGAACCGCCCAGCTCCCCTTCCGGCCTCGGTCCGCCCCGCGTGGGGCTGCGGCCCACAGAGCTGGGGGCAGCTGGTGCGTCCAGGCTTCGCT
>NW_004955429.1:15065524-15066744 GCF_000276665.1 Chinchilla lanigera | reverse complement strand
TGGCTTCTCAGTCCCTGAATGGCTGAGCAGAGTGAAATGAATCCTGGAGAATCAATTCCCTAGGCAGCCTTGCTTGAGTAGGGCCCCAAGGGACTCTCATCTAAATGACAGGCTGGCATTTTAGCACCCTCGAGCCTGCAGTAGGTGGGTTCTTGCTGATTTCTGATTTGCCCTCCAAGCATCTTTCTTTTTGTTCCTGTACAAAACAACTGGTTTCTTTTTAATGGGGCTAATCTTTTCATCAGCCACATCTCCTTTGCCTCAACTCTAAATATGATTCCTTCTGGGCAAAATTTAAGTTTTTCAAATTTTTCTGCTCTGCTTTTTAGTCCTGGTTCTGACTATAAACCTGGCTAAAAGCAATGATCAGTACATGCACTACAATAGCAGCTCAGCAGCCTGCATGCTGGGCTTTGAACTTACTTTGCTTGGTCAACTGATTAGCCTACCACCCTTAACCTTAGTCTCTTGCAAAGTCCCAGGACATGGGCAAAATATAGACAATATTTTTTTGGCAAAGTGCAATACACATGGCTTCTCAACCAATAGCTAATAGAGTCCTTGTTCCCAGATGAAACCTCCCAAGCCCGGCCTTTACTGTCCATATTCTTATCACTATTCCGGTCTTCAGAGCTCCAATCAGAATTGTCCGTCAGGCTCTGCTTACAGCCTTCTAGGGCTTCTCTAGTCCAAATCTCCAAACATTTCTGAAGTCCTTCCACAAACCAAGTGACTTGAACATGACTGGCGTAGTCAGGTACAGGCGCAGCCATGACCCCATCTCTCTGGCACCAATTTTCTGTGTTAATCAGCTTTCCCATGGCTGGGACATGATACCTGACACCCATTTTTTGGTTTATTGGGGTTGACCCCTGGGCCTTCATTTTGAGCTACATCCCCATTCCTTTAAAAAAATTCTTTAAAATTTTGAGACATTTAGACCAATTCACTAACTTGCCCAGGTTGGGCTTGACCTTGTAATCCTCATGCCTCAGCCTCCCACAGGGCTGGTATTACCCTGACACTCACAATGTAAAGGAGAAGTCTAATGTAGCTCATGGTTTCAGGGGGTTCAGTCCATGGCTGGCTGGCTCCGAGGTGCAGGAGCATCGTGACAGAAGGGTGAAAAGATGCTTAGCTCACGGTGCATGGGAAGGAGGGAAGAACAGTGTCAGAGAGGAAAGGGTGAGGGACCAGTCATAGACTCTCAGTCACTTTCT
>NW_004955429.1:15058023-15064434 GCF_000276665.1 Chinchilla lanigera | reverse complement strand
AATAGAAAATAAAAAGGGCTGAGATACAGCTCAGTGCAAAGGCCCTGGCTTCAATCCCCAGTACCACATGCACACACACAGAAAAGATCCCTGGAAATAACTGAGCTATTCAAATAATGAAAATATACATAAGGAAATGATCAAAATAAAAAATATAGAGTCCAACAAGCAAATATATTTTGTGTTTTTGAAAATACAATTTAATGTAGTGATGTCAATATTTGCCAGTTTCAAAAAAATTAACCATAAAGCCAGGCGTGGTGGTGCACACCTATACTCCCAGCACACGGGAGGCTGAGGCAGGCGAATCACCATAAATTCAAGGTCAGCCTGGGCTCTGTAGTGAGTTCAAGGCCAGCCTGAACCACACCACAGCTCTGGGAGTGCCTGGCCCATGTCCACCCGTCCTGGGAGCTAGAGCTGAGCCTGCCAGCGTGACTCCTACCATCTTTCCTTGGTGCCTGAGGCTTCCTTCATCCTGCCGGCTTTGACTTGGGCCAGGAGTGGTGGTGTCCATCTGTAGCCCCGACTACTGAGGCTGAAGCAGGGTGACACCTTGAGCCCAGGAGGTGACCCTGAGCCTGGGCTGCCCTCGTGCGTGGCCCCTTTGCTCTGGCTGTGGAGGAGATGCTCCAAGCACACGTCTCTCCCACAGAAGGCCCCGGTGTCTCCGGACAAAGTGTGGGGCAGCCAACCGAGTCTCTGGGCCTGTGTGGCTGGTGGTGACTCGGGAAGCAGGACTCGCTTTGCTTTTTCTTTCAGTACTGATGATGGAACAAAGGAACCATCCGCCACTGGTCCTAGCCCTTCTTATTTTTTATTTTGAGGCAGTGTCCTGCTAAGTTGCCCAGGCTGGCCTCCAACTTGTGATCCTCCTGCTTCAGCCTCCCAGAATGCTGGGATGACAGGTGTGCACCACCGTGCCCAGCTAACTAATCTTTGAACATAAAACACTCACCTGGGCAGAGTTCGACACCACACTGGAAGCTACTCTGACAAAACCTCACCTCCACCCCCGGGCCTTCTCCTTGCACTCCCCTGCTCCCCGGTCTCCTTCCCACCCGTCCCTCGGCTCCCTGCGCCCCCGCAAGGCCGTGCCTAGGCTCTCCGCTTCTCCGCATCGGGGACGCCCCGTGGGCTGGGCTGTAAACTTTGTCGCTCCCTCACGGCGGTCAATTTGCAGACTCAGCTCCAAACCCTCCGTCCTCTCGGGGCTGCTGGACACAGGGTGGACCTCGGCCGTGCTGGGACGACACACGTCTTTGTCACTAGAGGGCGCTCGAGGGCCGCGCCGCCGGAAAGGGTTGCCCCTCCAGGGTCTGTTTCCTCTCCCAGCTCAGGGCTGGTCCGCGCAGAGGAGCGCCCAGGTTTTCCCGACGCTGTGCAAGCCCGCAGCGCCCCACCTGGCAGCGCCGGCCGCCTGCGCCCCGGGGCGGGGTCCTGAGGGCTCGGCCCCCTCAGAGGGCCAGGAGCAGCAGGGGCTCAGGACAGGGGAGCAGCTGCCCTCACCCCTTGCACACACCTCGACTCTGCCTGTGCCCGCCCCACTGGGGACTGGAAGGTCCCCACCGGCCCTGCCCCTTGGTGGCGCTCTGCTCCTTGGAAGCTGCTGACTGGGGTGCCCAGGCCACCTCAGAACCCATTTCCATCTGCAGCCTCAGTTTCTCCCAGGTGTGGGTCTCCCCGCAAAGCTGCAAGGCTGCTGTGGGTGGGCCTGGCCTGCTTGGTCTTGGAGCTCGGCCGCAGCTGACCCCGCGTGGCTTGGGGGCTGTCCTCGGGGCTCCCCAGCCCACACTGCGGCGCTCTGAGAGGGCGGGTCCTCAGCCCGTCTCGCCTGCTCGGGACAAGTGGGTCCTGACCTTCCAGATGGCAGAAGTGACAGTACCCCCCAGGCCCTCTTGCTGCCACCAAGGGCTGCCTGTCCCCTGCTCTGAGATGCGGCTCCATGGGCTCCTAGGGCACCACCTGGGTCGCCTCTGTGTCCCCGAGGTCACGTGTCCCACCTCTCGGGGGCTGGGAGATGGGGGAGGAGGAGGGGAGGACAGGGGGCCCTCGCGGCAGGGTCGCAGGGAAGGACTCGGCGGAGGAGGGTGGGGAGAGGCCACGCCCCTGGGCCAGCACACAGGGCCCTGTTGCTTCCCTCACAAAGGCCATGGGGACAGGACAGCTGGGAGCGGGGGAGGGGGGAAAGGCTGGGCCCACAGGCGGCTCAGAGCCTGCGTTGCCGTCGTCGGAGCAGAGCTGGGAACGTTTCCCTTTGGGGCCCAGATGAACTGCACAGTGGGGACTGTCCTGGAAGTGGGGAGGGCCCCCGGCCCCCACCCTGTCCCCGGTGCTCCTATCTCTCCTGGAACGCCCCCTCTCCATGTCCTGCGATCTCACTTGGACCCCAGCCCCCTGGACCGCACCCTCCGAGGCCGCTTGCAGCAGGAGGTGCGGGTGGCTGGGGGCTGCTGTCCGGCTGTTCTGTAGCTAGTGAGGCCCTGTGCCCACGGGGGACACGGCCCGGCCTTCTCGGGACTGCAGGGTGGTGGGCGGCATCGTGGGCCTCCACCTGCAGGGTGCTGAGCCCACTTCCCACCCCCCGGCTCTGCAGAACCAAACCCAGAACTCCCGGGTGGGGGACACGGTGGGGCCTGCCTGGGAATCACCGCTCCGGGGCAAAGACAAAAGGATCAAAGAATGCCAATCCCGAACCCCACGGAACTGACGTATTTTGCATCAGATCTTCAGCTTCCAGAGAGGAACCTGGTGGCCTTGTGTCCACTTTACAAATGAGGAACTGACCCAAGAACTCAGGTCAAGGCCAACACACACACACACACACACACACACACACACACACACACACACACACTGGGACCTGAGTGCTGTGCTGTGTCCCTGCCGCGGAGGGTTGGGCTGTGGTGTTGTCCCCGGGCTCTGGCTAAGCACCCGCCCCACCCTCTGTTCAGTGAAAACCCCTCTGCCCTTCCTCCTGTCGTATCCTGCGTTCTTCTTGATGCTTTCCGGTCGGAGAACATGGGCAGGATCTAGGGACACAGTCCCACCGGGACGCAGACAGGCGAGAAGCAACAGGGGCAGGAAGAGCGCGCGGCCGCGGGGCCCGGGGGGCCGCCTGCAGCGCAGGGGCTTCCACACTCTGCAGCCTGGGAAAGGGCTCCCCACACTGCAGGCCGAAGCCGGGGCTCCTCCCGCTGCCTGATTACTTTTCCGCGCCTGACAGCAGCTCGGCGCCCTCCCAGCCCCACCCCGGCTTGGGAGTGGGAGGACCTGAGGGCTGGGCGCGCTGCCTTGAACGGCGGGGACCGCGAGGACACGCGCCAGCACGCTCCGCCCCGCGGGGCTCCAGGGAAGGAAGCCAGGCGCCGCCCGCCCCAGCTTCCCTGTCTCAGCCGGCCCAGGCCCCCGCCGCAGGGGAAGGGCCCGGCCTCGCAGCCAGCCCCTCATCTCCAGCACGTCCAGCCCGGGCGCCCGCGGGGCTCTGCAGGTTCGAACTGCTCGCACTTGCAGTCCTGTGAGCAGCGGCTCACAGCGCTCGCGCGCTCGCGTCCGGCCCGCTCCTCCCAGGGTGATGGCTCCGGCTCACCCGTGCGCTGCCGGGATCTGCACCGCCCAGGCCCGCCGGCCCGCTGCGAGGACGCTGCTGTCAGCACCGGGGCCTCTCCTGCGGCGGGAGCCGCAGACACACGGGCGGCCGGGGTGCCCCTCCTCGGCGGAGTTCCACAATGAGCAAAGAAATAAAACACAAGAAACAGCAGCACCCAGGCTGTTTCAGGGGCATAACACTAATTTTGTCATAAAGTTGCAGAAACATCGCTCTACCGGACCCATGTTTATTTTTCAGAATATTTCCATTGATGAACTATTAATTTTACTCTTATGAGTTTTATTATATTAAACAATGACTACTTAACAGGAAAAAATAACAGAAATAAACTATTGAACTTTTAGTAATTATTGAGTATTGTTTATAAAAAAGCATCAAAATTTTCAACACTGACTTGTTTTTTCGTGTACAAAGTGTTAAAAAAAGAACAACACAAAGACATTCGTAGATGAACTACAATGAAACTACCAATAGCAGTTTACAAAAAAAAGCTTTACTGAAGGATCACACCTAAATCAGTCTGCACACATGACCACAGCACACTGCATACACACATATCACTTACCCTGAGAGGCACATGCTTTGCTTTCCTGGCCTTTTTGTAGGACACACGTGACATCTCAATGGTCTTGCTGTTTTGTCAGGAGATTCTTCCTATATGACACAGTGTGTAGTTAACAGGAACATAAGATGTCAATAAAATAAATTCTTGCTATATCTTGTGCACTTAGAACAGACGTCCACATTTTCACATCAGCTGTGTATTTGCTTACAAAACCTATAATATAACATCAAAAATAAAAGCCTATGTGAACTGCATTGTGAACACAAAAGTGTCCCACATAAATAGGCTTTGCTTCAACTCTCCACCCAAGGCAGTCTTCACACGTGACAAGTGCATGTTCCATACACAAGGAATGCTTACACTGATAGCGCACATGTGCTGTTCTCCTGCACTTTCTTGTAGGGCACAGTTGACGTCTTTTTTGTTGCCCTGTCATCACAGTAGGTCTTTGGGATGCTGCGTGTGCCTGTTCACCTGTCAGCTCACCTGTGTGCTCCACAGTTTTTTGCACAGTTCCCTTGGAAGAAACACTTTGTTTTTCCCCAGCCGTAAATGATCTCTTATGAAGTCCCGTCCCTATCCTCTAAGAACATTTCTCCATGGTATTTTGCACTTGTTATTTTCTTTGTAAACTATCAAAGGATCTATGCCACACATGTTTAGGATTGAGTAAAACACAATCGCCGGCCAAGGCTCTGGGTTTTCAGTGGCATCACAGTTGCTGCATAGCTCATCAACATCCACTCCACCTTTGGTTTGGTTGTAGAAAGTTTCCGTCTCAGCCTTCCATTTTGTTGAAGTTTCCCTATCAGTGCTCCCATTATGGCGAAATGTTGACACCAGCAGTACCAGTTTGTCTCTCTTTGCCATATACCAGGCCAACGGTATATCTTTCTGAAACCCAAAGATTGTACTGTACAATTTTCTGTTTTGAAATTGCAACATTTCACTTGCAATTTCTGTCTTGTTCCCGCACTGGTCAATTTGTGCTGTTCGCAAATGTGACATCAACTGGAAACTGGAAACTCACGGTCAAACGTCACATTCCAATTAATTTGGGGGATGGGAACAAGTCTGCTCACAACATCATTTGGTTTAGCATTATTATTATATGAGGAAGGGGCCTGATGGCTGAGTTTCAGGATAAACATCTAAACAGAAAGCATAAAAAATCTTCACATCTACAAAGGCATACATTTTTATGCCATAGTTGACCCATCATTTTCCATAAGGCTTTTACATTCCTGCAATCACCATGAGAAATCCCTGCTAAATACAGCTGACCTATAAATGCTTTCGGTTTAGCTAGTGAGGTATCATAATAAATATATTTTCTAATATGGCTGTTGGTGCATGCAGAACATTTTACTCGCATTTCAGCCTTCATGTATCTCACAGCATCTTGAAGCATTTCATCTGTTGCAATTGCCAACACTGAATGGCACTGCTGGCTTTCTGTCCAATACAATTCACCCCTGCCAAGACACTCACTATACTTCTGGACTTATCTCTAACATTCTTTGTTCCATTTGGAACATTCCATTTTGCAACATTTCAACCAGTCAAACCTGTACTCACTTTACTGTTTTCTTTGTCAACTGAATCAGGGAGGTCTATATCTGTATTAGTCAATCTTGCTCCATTTCACTGTCACAGGAACTTTGGCTCACATGGCCAATGTCAAAGTCATCACTGTAAGGTTTTTCCTTTTGGTGCAAGAGAGAGACAGAACAAAGATAAAAGAAACCTTTATTTTGGGTGCAGGAGGAGTTGCAGGAGAGAGCAAGAACACTCTGGAGGGGGAAGCAGGGGGACAAAGGTTTTATTGAACTGGGTTGGGGGTGGGGTTTCCATGGGTGGTCAAGGTGTCATCCCAAACGCTGACTGGGGAAGAGCTGATGTGCACACAGAAAGAAAAGAGGAAATGGAGGTTAGGCTGGGGGAAAAAGGGGACTGAAGTTGGTTTTGGAGTGACACATTGTGGTTTTGGGCCCTATGCCATGCTGCATCGCCACAGTTTTGTGAAGGCTGGAACTCATCCATCATCATCATCATCATCATCATCATCATCCATTCACAGCACTCTTGTTTTGAAAGCAATTATTTTGTCAGAATGGATCACCTTCATCATCCATGCATGAGTAATCTGATGATTTATTCTCTTTTGACCTCCAAAACTTGCAGATCTGGTTTTTCATGTGCTACCGTACTGAATTGGGCTACTAGTACCAGGAAA
>NW_004955429.1:15055596-15057923 GCF_000276665.1 Chinchilla lanigera | reverse complement strand
ATATATATATATAAACCATTTAAAAAATAAATCCTGGAGTTGTAAGGGTCTATTGGATGCTCTGTGATGCTTGGGTAAGCACCCAAAACCAGTTAGATGGAGTCTAACACGGATAAAAGGCCCTTTTTGGCACTTTTACACATGTGCACACATCTTGTTTGTCATACCAAATGGATAAACACATAGATTGCTTCCAGTATCCCTCAGAGAAAGGTAGAGACACACACAGCTGGCTATTACACCAAAGTACAAGTTTACAGTAGAACAACAGGGGATGGCCCACTGGATCTAGTGTTATGCTCCTACCCACACCATGTCCCTGTCTCCCTTGTCTTGACTGCAAATCCATACTTTCCTTTTCTACCTTTTTCGTCTTCTGATCTAGACGGTTGTTTCTTTCTTTTTTTTTTTTTTTTCTGGTACCGGGAATCGAACTCACAACCTCACGCTCACCAGGCAGGCGCTGTGCCGCTGAGCTAAATCCCCAGCCCCTGTCTTCGGATCTCATTGGATCATATTTCCCGTCCCTTCTCCCAATCTCTGTCTTTGAGTGGGAGGGTGGTGCCCCTTCCAGGAAGGGAATTAGTGCCCAGGAAGAGTTTGCCTCTGCCACGTGGCTGTTTAATCTCCCACTCACCTTGCAGCTTCCTGTCCCTGCTCCTCTGCACTGCTGTCTTTGAGTCGTTCTTTTTGGAGTCAGTGGGTTTCTCATCTGTAGCAGCTAAACGTAGCCACATGGAAAAATCACTCACCCACATGCTGAGTGATTTGTAGTTGCATCCACATGTGCCACAATGTGTCTCAGCAAATACAATACTATTGGGTGAGTTGTTTTCTTTTTGACACATGAGACTCTACCATGTAGAAAACAAAACTAGTCCTGATTTTTCTATGTGGCTACGTTCAGCTGCCACAGATTCTCACCAGCATGGCATGACCTTAGGGTTTTCAATGTAATGCCCACGACATCCTCAACAAAAATATTTATAGCTTTTACACAGATGAGAAACCCACTGACTCCAAAAAGAACGAGGCAGGGTCTTGCTATGCAGCCCACTCTGGCCTTGAACTCACAGCAATCCTCATGCCTCAGCCTCCCGACTGCTGGGACTACCTGCGTGCGCCACGACGTCCGGCTCTTCCATTTCAACCTGAAGGAGGCCTGTACCACAGAAGGCCAAGTAGGAAGGAACTACATCTCTCCGTGCTTGGATCGGGGGATGTCTGAATTTCTCCCTCAGTTTTGAAGAACAGTTTTGCTGGATGTAGAAAGCTTAGTTGAGAGGGTTTTTTTTGCTTCACTATTTCATTCACCACAGCACAAGTCAACCTGTTTGCTTCTGGCCTCCTCTAAAGGAAACTGTGCCCCCGCCCCACCCCATCGCCAGTATACTTCAGTTTGTTAGTTGCCCAGGTAATAGTTCCTACTCCAGACCCAGTTGCTCCTGTCTCTTAGAAACAGCTGGTCACTGTGATGCACATTGTATAAACCAATCCCTAACTGACAAGCCATTCTGCCTCTGTACTTCCTGCTTGCTTATCCCATATAAGCCCTAGACCCCCAGAGATCGAGGCCTGATATTCTGGGAATGATCCCGGTCAGTGCATAAATAAATCTGCCTCCAAATCCCGGGTGTTGTTGTGGTGTTTCTACGTGCCATTGCACTCCGAGGCTTTTGACTATAAATCTAATGGTTCTTTGTCTGGGGAACCAGTGATGATAGATATTTTCCTGTCAGCTTCACGGGCATTCATTTACCTTACACTGGATGTTCGTGTTTTATACATTACATCATTCTAATGTAAGTGAAGTTGTAGCATCACTTTGAGACCAGTCACAATTCAAAGAAAAAGGAATTGGATATGTTGAATGTAGACATGGATCTCTAGAAACAAAAGGCATTACAGATTCTCAGAACAGAAACTGAAAAGGATTTTGAAACATCCTACAGGTTTTAATTTGTAAAGAGCTATGTTTCAATCTCCATAACCCACATGAGTGAGAAATTTTGTAACCTTTTTAATTAACAAATTAACAAAAGGTCCTTGCTGCCAAGAGTGAGGTGGTGTTATGGTTGATACATTGTGTCAGTTGGAGGAGTCTAGAAACTTAACTAAGTAACTCAGCAGCTCTGTGTCTTGGGGTGCAAAGGACATGCCTTTACCCCTTGTGTCAACTTGAGAAGTTTAAAAGTTTAAGTGACTCAGCAGGGGGCCAGGGTCCTTACTTTGTGATTATCCTCAGCTTGTGGAAGAAGAGCGCATGGAGATGGTGTGGGCGTGGGCGGGTAGCCTGCATACAATATAAGGGAGGAAAAGAGGCTTGC
>NW_004955429.1:14995562-15055496 GCF_000276665.1 Chinchilla lanigera | reverse complement strand
TTCGCTTTGTGCTCTTGCTGCTTTTGCTGTCTTCTGCCCCCTTGGACTATTTCCCCTGAGCTCTGCCATACTGCCTTGGAGCCAGCTGATTATGGACTGAAACTTCCACAAACTGTGAGTTAATAAATCTTTCTTTCCTTAACTCTGGGTGTTAGGTATTTTGTCTCAGCAATGAGAGAAAAGTAACCAAGCCAGGAGGCCAAGGTAGAGGTGGCCGGCTGTGCCTGGGCCCATCAGTCCTGTGACTGCACAGGGGCCAGTGTGAGGTCACAGTGCTTAGCTGTATATACAGCTGTGGCTTGGCTGGGGTTTTCATCCCAGAGATCTCTTGCGGGTGATCTGGGATTTGTGCGCGGAGTGTGGTTGGTGATTGATTTGGTGGTGTGGAGAGTATAGATTTTGTTTATATCGTGATGTCCAGTGTGGATGATGAGTGCAGTGAGGGAACATCATGGCGGGACCTCGAGATCAGGTCCCACAGACGCAGCCTCATGAAAGATTACGCAGTGCTGCACCCCCTCGGCCGGGGAGGCTTTGGCACCGTACTGCTGGCAGAACATCGCGGCACAGGGATGCTGGTGGCTGTAAAAGTTTTGGAGAAGAACAAACTGAAGCTGACCTCCACGACATCAGAGGTCAAGATCCTAAAGGACCTCCAGCATCCCAACATTGTCCAGCTATTAGAAGTACTCGAAACTGAGCGTGAATTACTCCTGGTCCTGGAGTACGTGAGGGGGAGAGACCTGTGGCAGTACATCGCCAAGACTGGCAGGGGCAGGCTGCTGGAGGAGGAGGCGCGGGCGCTGTTCCGAGAGCTCGTGGAGGCCGTGCAGTACTGCCATGACCTGGGGATTGTGCACGGGGACCTCAAACCAGGAAACATCTTAATGGACACTGAGGGCCATCCCAAGCTCAGTGACTTTGGCTTGGGGTTCAGGTTCCATCCCGGCCAGAAGGTGACCGCACCTGGGGGCACGTTATACTACTGTGCTCCTGAGGTCTTCTTGGGAGGAAAGCACCAAGGCCCACCCGTGGATGCTTGGTCTCTTGGGATTATTTTGTATGAGGTGGTAGCTGGGTACTGCCCATTTCTTGGAAGGAAACAACAGGTGATACAGAAGGCCCTGGGACGAAGATACGTTTTCCCCACCTTCTTCTCCACAGAGCTGAAAAGCTTAATCTCAGAGCTCCTCACCCCCAACCCCAGGATGCGCCCCACACTGAACCAGGTGTTGCAGCACGGGTGGCTCTGCGGTGCACCTTCCCGTAGTCCCCCGAAGGCGCTGTCCAAGAGCATGAAGACCTCGATCCTGAACGTCATGGCTGGGATGGGGTATAACCCACTGAAGGTCATCGATGCTCTGAGGTATAAGAAATTCAACAAACAGATGGTGACCTTCCTGCTGCTACAGGACCAGGCACTCCAGGGGCTTGGCTTCAGAGTCCAGGTGAAGCCTCGGCATCCAGCTGAAGACCTGGACTTGGAGGAAGCGCCATCATCCTCCACAGACCTGACCTCCTCCTCTCCCCTCCCAAGCAGGAGGGCCAGCGAGCCTGCTCCCCGCACCGAGCCCTTCTTCTCTGGGGTGAAGCTTCCAGGGCAGCAGGGTGACAGAGGCTCCCCGACACTCACTCCCATCTCCAAGATCCCCGTTTGTGATGCGCCCTGCCAGCCCAGCTCTGTCGCTTCCAGTGCATGCTGCCAGCCCAGCTGTGCCACTCCTAGCATGTCCTGCCAGCCCAGCTCTCTATCTCCCAACCTACACTGCTCACCCAGCCCTGGGATCCTCAGCAGGGCCTGCCAGCCCAGTCCTGGAGCCTCCCAGCCCAGTCCTGGGGCCTCCCAGCCTAGTCCTGGGGCCTCCCAGCCCAGTCCTGGAGCCTCCCAGCCCAGTCCTGGGGCCTCCCACTCCAACTCCTGCACCGGGGCAGCCCCGGCCAGCAGTGGGAGGCGGGGCTGGAAGGCCGTGAAGAGGAGGATCACAGGCTGCCTGCAGGCCCTCTGCTGCTGCCCGCTGCCAGCCTGGGGCCGCCGCCTATCCAAGGTGGCTCCATTGTAAAAAGGACAGCAGAGACCCACAGGACATTCAAGGAGGCCGAGCGGTCCAGGTACTTCCTGCGAGCGGGCTGTGTCCTGATGATGTCGTTTTCAGTTGTCAGGGCGGAGAGGAGGGGAGAGGAAGGGACAGGGAAGGGAGGTGTGGGCAGAGGGAAGAGCCTCAGATGCTCAGGAGGAGTTGCTGTGGGGTCTACGCAGGGGAGGGTGGCGTGACCACAGAAAACAGCACAGCTGCTACGTTTCCAAGCAAGCGTCCACGTTATGGGCCTCCTTGCATTTTTAGTGCAGATCCACCATCCCTCCCCTGCACTTGGACGTCCGGCCAACGGGATCCGCCGCGGGAGGAGGCCGCAGTGAGTCACCTGCAGCCCTTTGTCGGGGGAGCTGGAGGGGAGAGGGGGAGGCCCTGTCACCAGTGCACCCTGCGGGGGAAGCGGGTGCGCAGCCCGGGAAGGCTGTGCGGGAGCCAGGAGCCGAGATCCGGGGGGAGGAGGGCAGGGGAGGAGCAGGAGGGGGGCTCACCCGGCTCGTGTCCCGCCCAGCGGCAGGGAGGGCCCGGCGCCGCGGAGCCTCCTGGCCTCCCGCCCTCCCGCAAGGTGCAGGGAGACGCGGGACGGGGACTGTCGAGCGCAGCCAGGACTTTCTCCCACAGCCTCCGCGGCGAGGGCTTCTCCGTGTCCCCCCGCTCGCCCCTCCGCGGGCCCGTGAGCGAGGAGGGATCCGGGCGAAGAGAGGCGGCGCCGCGGATCCCAGCCCCAGCCACCAAGCATCCTCTTCGCTCCAGAAACTTGCGTGGTCCCCGCCACTTCCTTCGGGGCCCTCCCCGCCCCCGGCAGGGATGCCGTGTTCTCCGCTGCCACCGTGTGGTAGCAAGGTGGAACAGCAGTGGTAAGGGTGGGCTGGGTTCCAACTTGGGCAAACCTGCTGCCCTCCCTTGGGGGCTGCTGGGCCTCTTGAGAGTTAGAAGGTGGGGAGCGGGCATGAACCCTCCCGCCCCAGCCAGTCCATTCATTCACTTCTAACACCAAGTGCAGCCTGTGACAGTTCTCTACTTCTGCCAGCGCCAAAGTGCACCCCAGCACCTGTTTGTACCGCCACACGCACACATATACATTCACAGGCGTGTGCACCCTTCGGTCCTTGAGATCAGGGAATTATTCCTCATTGCCAGGATAAGTAATTTAAGAAGTTAGATATTATAAACAACTTTATAGTGATTATTTGAAAACTTAGGTGACAAAGGTTAAGTTCTCGAAACATATATTAATCAAAATTAGCACAAGATACTTTCCATCTGCTCCTCATGTAGCTGTGCTGGTCACACTGATGAGGTCACAAATATTAAACATTTTCCTTCTTGGGCAGAAGGTATACATTTGGGAGGAGGGATTCTCTTGGATGGCTTTAGAATTTCAAAGTAACTGTTAGAAATGTTAGTAACCACGTCCAGTTTCTTGCTGGAGGATAATCACAGTGTCAAAGCCACGTTTTTCAATGATCGTCAGTCGCCACAATCAGCCCCATCTTGGGAATCATCAGCAGTGTCCCATACAGAGGGCGGGTGTGGTGATACCGCTGAGGGATAAAGAACGCAGGCTGGTGCTGTACCTTTAGAGACTCTGTTTGTATCCCATTACTGTGAATTTCTAGTGTCTATACTTTAAAAGCTGTAGCATGTAATGCATTGCTCTACTGTCACAAATATTGTTCTCTGGATTTTTTTTCTTGGGGATTTATTAGGCCTATTTTTAGCGTTATTCCAAATGCTAGCAAGCAGGTATTTAAAAACCCCAAATATGAAAGCGGGGTTTCTTAATTTTCTGAAATTAGCTGAGTTAGTAGGAATTCTGCAGCAACACTGACCATCTCATCTAACCCTCAAAAGCATGAAAAATAAAGACACAAAACTGCCTGTCTACAGCAAGAACCTGCAGTTCCCAAACTATTGAAAGACCCTGCGCCAGCAGATCTATGAAGGGTGCAAGCAGCAGCTGTAACAGCTGCATCTTTTACACAGTTATGCCCAGCTCTCTCTTCCCCCCAGGTGAAAAAAAGAGGGAAATCTGCTTTTGAGTCACTCAGAGAGTTAAACATTTTCCCATTTCCTTTAAGAAACTAAACTATTATGTTATAGTCATAAATACTCAGGCCACTCCACCTATTTTTTGTGGTCAGATATTTCTGTGTTTGAACCTAAATACGAGTCTAGATTGTAAGATACTAGTTAGCCGAGACCTATGATAACACAAAATTATGTATGAAATATCATTTGTGGTGTTTTCCAGCCTCACCTCGGTCTGCACCTCTGCCTGCTCCCTCCCCAGGACCTGGCGCCCAGCGAGCTGCGCTTGGCAGGCCCCTGCTCCCTCATTAGCCCGCAGAAGTGCCTGACGCCGCAGCACACCGCCTGCTGCTGGTCACCCAGAGTTTCGCCTGCACCCCCAGGCACCACAGCCCATCGCACCAGGACTTTCTGTTGTTGCTGGAGCTTCTGTACCAGCAGCAGAGTTGGCATCGGCGGTGGCGGCAGCAGCCTCACCACCAAGTGCTACTGAGCCCCTGCCAGCCGTGGTCCAGACTCTGCCCCCAGACCACAGCTAATAACCCCGACTCCCAACATGGCTACGCTGGACTCCCCCTAGTCACGGGAGAACAGAGCTTACCACAAAGTTAAACAGTGCCGCCGGTTCAGCACAAAACCAAGAACAGACGCTGTGAGCATCAAACGCTGAGAAGATGTTTTTTACCGCTGCAGTCCCAGTAGCCACTAGCACGGGGAGCTCTTCTAGCAGGTTGGCCTTGGGGTTCCAGCGATGACCGTCAAACAAGAGGAGGCCATCCAACAAACGTCAGTGTGCGGAGGGGACTCTGCCGAGTAGTGGGCAGCAGGTGGAGAAAGGGCTGCTCTCCCCTGACCTTCAGGGCCAGTTCCTGAGTGAGTAACACGAAGGCATCATCTGGTCTAAGACGTGTGGGGAGAAATTCTACACAATGTGCTTACAATACAGGGACAGCGTGTTTCACACCAGTACACAGGGTGACCGTGACTGTCTCTCAGTCAGTTTGAACTTCATCTGGATACAGAAACCTGAGCCGCACCGGAAGGTGGCGGGCTCCGTGTCAGGTTGCATAGGCTGATGTGGTGGCGTGCCGTCACCACACGCGGCACCGAGATGGCGCTGCTGGCCATCAGCACTGTGGACCCCTCGCCGCCCCGTGGCCCTCGCACAGCGTGAAGCCCGTGGTGCTCAGCAGCTCCTTGAAGAGGAAGGCGAAGCACTCTTCTTTTAAATGGTCATCAGTCACCACAGTCAGCTCAATCTTGGGAATCATCAGCTTCGTGGGAATCAATGCCTCGATGGCCTGTAAGTTGCACAGGGGCTGAGCCTTACGGTGGCAGCATGGATAGGCATGGTGTGAGGAGAAGGCAGTGCCTGGAGCCTCTTTTATAAAGGCACCCATCAGTCACGAGGGGCCCCACCACCCCCGGGAGGTTCCCATATCAGCATGGGTGTCTGGGAAGGACGTAAGACATTAATGTGTTTCTTGTATGCAGCATACTGTAGGGTTTTGTCTTTTGTTCGTTCTTCTAATCTGTGTCTTGATTGGGTAACTAAGACCATTCACGTTTACAGTTATGACTGAGAGCTGCTGGCTTTTCCTGCCATTGTATTATTTTCTTGTTGATTTCCCCTTTTCCCCTCCTGCGGAACTACTCACCCTGCCGCATGTCTTCATTTGATTGGACCTTTGGACTAGTTGACTTCAGTGTCTCTAGGATACCCTTATGATTTGGTCACGAATTTGTCGTGAAAGACCTTATTTCCCCGTCAATTTGTAAAGATAGTTAGGCAGGATATATCAGCCTGGGTTGGAAGTTGTTTTCTTTTAGAGCTGGAAATGCTTTGCTCCAAGCTCATCTGGGCTTTCTGTGTGGAGAAGTCTGCTGCCGTTCTGATGGGTTTTCCTTTATAAGTTATTCTTTGGGTTTCTCTTGGAACCTCTTAATACCTTTGTATTTAGTTCTATTTAGATTTTCTACGTACAAGTTTATTTTACCAAGGGTTACTCTGACATGCCCAGTAAGGGTATTGTTTAAATTAAGCACTGTTTAATTCTTTGTCTCTCTCACACATATACAGGCACTTCTTACTATATAATACATAGTATCAAGTGAAAGGCAGAGAGGAAGACAGAGAAGTTAGTGGGATAAGGAAATTAGAAAGAGAAAAGGCACAACTTTAAAAAGAAAACAGACTAAAAGAAAGAGGAGGGTGAAGGAAAATGAAATTAGATTTAAAAATAATACAAAGGAACAAAAACTACAAAAAAACACACACGCTCAAAAAACAAGCAAGCAAACAAGCAAAAACCCCTCGCACCGTTGCCGTAGCATAAAACTCAGCACCGACACAGCTCGCTTCATTCTGCGGTCAGAGTCCAGCTGGGGGCACCCAAGCCGGTGTCTGCACTGTGATCTGCCCACTTCCTTCCCGGGAGCCGGTGCTCTGGACTTGCCTTCTTCTGCAAGCTGTGCTCTGAGCATGCTAACTGCGGGTCTCTGCCTCTGTCCCGCGATCTGACCACCTCCATTAGCCTGGGCACGGGAGGACGTGGTGCGCTGGGCCATCACTAGGTTTCCAGTGACTTCTGCCCAGCGACCTCTCACCCCTGCTCCCCTCCCTCACTGCGTGGCAGGTGCCGTGCTCGTGTCCGGGTTTTCCCTCCGCGGCCTTTTGCCTGGTGCACAGCCAGAAGCCCTCTGACCCAGGTGCCACTTTCTGTCCCTGCGCCTATAGTCTTTTATTAGCCACTGTCCCCGGAGGGTCACGTTTTAACCTGGAGAACTTGGCACAGCCCCCGGCTTCCTGTCCTTCGCGGTCCCCAGCTGGGTGCTGGCTGATCCGCCATGAGGTCCCATGGGCAGGCCTGGCAGTGGGCTGGCTGTCCCCCCAGGCGCTGTACCCCCGGGGTGTGGGGGAAGGATGGGTAACCGATTGTTCTGACTTGGGCAAACCTCTGCTCCCCGCAAGTCTAGCTGCATCTGGAGGCACCTTGCTTGCACAGACCTGGGCCTCAGTCCTCTCGGTGCTTACGTTCAGGTCCCTAGTCCCCGGTGCATTTGTACGCACACCCTGGAGTCCCTGCCCGAGTCTTCCCATACAGAACTCTGGCCTTCCATTGCTGCGAAATCCTCGTTTGGAAATGTGTCCTTCATAGTGAAGCTCCTCCCAGTGGAGAGGGTAGAGTCACTGTGAGCCTATTCTGACAGCCAGGTCACCACTGAGGAGATGGCTTTTCTCACAGAGAAGGAGAGTCCAGTCCCGTCCCAGGTTCGGGTGCACCCCGGACCTGCGTGGAAGAGCTGCTGAGACTCAGGTGCCGCGCAACGTTCCCTCCCAAACCCTCCTGATTGGACTTTGGCCCAGTGAGTCTCTCCCTCGGGTACCTGAGTGCCTCTGTAGCCCGCGTCTCTCTCTGGTGCACAGTCCAGCCAAGAGGCCCTCTCAGCCTCCATAATGTCAGAAGCCCTTTCCATCTTGGTATGCACCCATTGGTGGTGATTTGTTACTGCAGAAGATATAGACTAAGATAGCTCCTGTGCTTGCTTAGTTAATTCTGAAAACATCCTCGACGAGCTTAGTGAAGGTCCCATTCACTCCCATGTACCTCAAGTCTTTTCTCTTTGATTTTGCTATTGTTTTCATTAGTTTTATTGAGGTACAAGTAACAAACTATATATCCACGCACGCAGTTATTGGGTGAGGTGTTCTGTAGATACCAGTGAGGTCAAGGTGATTCATGTGTCATTCCAGACTTTACTCTCCTTATGGATCTTTCTTTGGTCTGCCTGGTCTGTAAATTATTGTTTGAGGATTTTTATAAGCTATGAGTGTAGATTTGCCAATTTCTTCCTTTTTTTTTTTTTTTTTTTTTGGGTTTTTCTCCGGTACCGGGAACCGAACTCACGACCTTGCGCTTGCCAGGCAGGCGCTTTTGCCGCTGAGCTAAATCCCCAGCCCCAATTTCTTCCTTTTGTGTTGTCATTTTTTATGTGTTGAAAGTTCAGTGAGTAGCTGAACACGATTACTATGTGCTGTTGATTAATTTTCACCCTTTTCTTTGGGAAAGGTGTCCCAGTCTATCTGCTATCAAAGCACACAGGTCAGTGTGTCATGCTTTTGGCCTGCACGGCGGCTCTTTGCCATCTAGTCACCGACACTGCAAGGACCATATCTAAAACGGTGAAGCCCATGTGCCTTCCCTGCCCGACTGCATCCTTATGTGAGACCCTGAGTGTTTTCCCTTATGCTTTGTCGGGGCACTAATTCATGCCCCACTGCTTACGGTCATAAGTGCGGGAACACAGCTCTCTAACATCAGACATTGAAGAGGCTGACAAAAATACAGTAGAAAATCCCAGCAGACTTCTGCTAAGTGTTTTTAGAAAGTGAGTTAATGTAGTCAGTAGCTGACCATGGTTCAACTTATTTTTCAGTGCTGTGAGGGTGAGGAAGTCGTGCATTCAGTAGAAACTGGACTTTTGAGTTTTGCTTTTTTCCCTTACAGGTCAAAAATGCATCTACTGTACCTGACCTCCAAGTCTTGTTAGCGACACGGAACACTGCAGAGCAGTTCCTCCAGAAGCCTGGGACTGGCCGATGGCTCGATGCCCAGCACAACTAGAGATTCTGGGAGTATTTCCCAGCTCTGCCTCAGTACCATTTCCGTTCCTGTGCCTGTACTTACCTCAGCCCACAACCTCCTTCTGTGCCTTGGTCTGTTTTTAAATTTGTACTAAAGTTCACATTGAAATTTCACTCCCAGTTCGAGACCTGAAACACTCAAAACACACAGCCAGGCATCGCCAGGAACCAAGTGCTCTGGGTGAGGACAGGGAAGAGAGTGCCTGCCGCACACCGTAGGCAGAGGGGCCTCAAAGGCGCTGCAGACTCTTGGGAGGCACCAGGAACGTCTCACACCAGAGGAGTTTGCCATGGGTTTGGACTAATCTGAATTTAGGATCAAAAAGAAATACGTGATGACGTCTACGTGAATGGTCCAAGAACGGGATGGTGTGTACTTGATGGGACCATTCTGATCCCTCACGCGGCTGTGTCAGGGGAGCCTAGAGGAAAGTTGGAGCACAACTGTCCCTGGATGGCTGTTACCCAGGAGAGAGGAGAGTAAAATGCAGAGACAGGTGAAGCACTCCACTGGATTCTGTAGCTCTGTCCTCCCCAGCAGGAGCGTGTGGCCTTTCCACAGTTGCTAAAATGACACATCTTCGGAGAGGGGAGCTAAGGACTTCCTTTTCTTAAAGCTTGCAGTTTTCTCAGGAGCACTCGATCCCCTCAAGTCCCCCTGGGTAAGTGCTGCTGTGTCCACAGGGGCAGCGTCAGTGGGCGAGCAGGGTCCAAGGCAGGCCGTGGAAGGAGGCCAGTGGGCTTTGAGCTAAGGTTTTTGTAGACACAGATTAACCACCCGGCCTTTCATGTGTGACTCATAAAATTAGTATATTTTTCATGGGAAATAATTGCTTTCAGGCATGTGTTTATCCTCCTGAATTAAATGGCTTTAAAATGCTATATCACTTCTCAAGGATATATTATTACCACTTCAGACTAAAGCTTTTAAATTCCTATTTACAGCCTCAGGAGAGAGACAACTTTTGCTAGAGGTTTTCATCCCATCTATTCAGTTTCTCTCCTAGGATCTGTGTACGACAAGTAAAACTTGCTGAGTAAGCGGCCCCTGCAGTTTGGGCTCTTGAAAAATAGTTTAAATGATTCAGTATGAAATGAGGTTCTTTGCCCATGGCATCAGCTCTTGAAGAGAGTTTAATCTCATTTCTACTAAATATGTACAAGCATGTTCTCATAAAGAGCTTTCTTGTCCCAGCATTGGTTTGAAACCTTTCATTTGCTCTGCTGACATTTATTTGCTCTGCTGTTAGGAAATTTCTTATTAGAGGACAATGAAAGTTGGACTGCAATTACATTCAAAGAAAACAAAGTGACGATGATGATTTCCCCTGCCTTCTCTAGAGAGAAGACTGTAACCCACCAGAACGTTTTGAGAAGAAAGACGATGTTAATACATTCTCCGTGTACCTTCATTTTAAAACTTTCATTCATAGTGGATACGGCAGCGGCCCTTTCAATAGGAAAACGCAGGCCAAGGTATCGTCGTCTGTCCTAACCTCCATTTGTGTGTACGAGACCTCCCACTGGCTGTTTACCTATTTTTATCAGCCAATAAATGTGAACGGATCCCCTTTGCTTGCTAGTAAAGTACAAAGGCTATGAAGACAAATGAAAGTGCAAGCCGTTTAGCGAGAACCCAAGACCGCCGACTGCGCTATGGGATTAATAGGAGAAGCACACGCTTGTGTGGGATTTGTGCATATGTGAGGGAGGACGGCTTCGGACTGGTGAGTGTGCCCATTGGGTCTTCCTGGTTTTTGACTTTGGAGTCGTAATCACCTTCTCTTCCCTTTTCTCAAAACAGATGCAACCCCTTCGATGCTGTTAGGAGCTGTGGCTAAATGAGCATGTGGAGCTGTGGCTGGGCTTCCTTTAAGTGGGCAGCAAAGGTGATTGTCAGTGTTTCCTTTTTTGTAAGGTACGCAGCTGCCATCCGGGTGCTCAGATGGTCCTCAGCTTTCTCCTCCCTCCTCCCGGAGCGGTGCGCTTCACAGTGCCGTGCACTGGGCTCCGGCCGTCTATCTGGTGGCGGGGATTCTGCCTTCCCTGCTGCGCCTGGCATCTCACCTCTTTCTCTTTGCGGTTTTCTGCTAGTATTCTGCCAAAAGGTGGAGAATGTAGACCAATATCCCCATGAACCTAGCCCACTCCTGTGCTCAGGGTCAGTCTCCTCACAGGCCCTTTTTCCCTTAAATCATAGACAACGACAATATTAATGGCCTGATGGTGGAGGTGACCTGTAAGGTCCAGGAGTAACAGCCAAGATTTGCTCGTTCGTGCATCTGAGACACTTGGCTACATTCTGGACGTCAATCCTATTATTATTTACCATCTCCTCGCATGTGATGTGCAGATTAATCTCATGCTGCCTATGAAAAAACAAATATGCACCCCTGCTACCACCTTGTCATCTGTCCTCCTGCAAGGCCCCAGGTGCCCAGATCTGATGGCTGTCTCCTGAGGCCCCTGCCGCCCACTGTACTCCAGGTCTGTCCTGACCACGGGCTGCGGTGCCCTGACCCAAGCTTTCCTCACTCATTTCTGAACCATCCGAGGATCAGAGGATTGTCCTGGGTCTCAGCAACTGCAAGACAACACTGTCTAAAGTGAGTCCTTTTTCTATTAGATAATTAACAGATAATTAGATAATTAACAGCTAAACGGTGTTGAAAACCTGCCAATGGTTTAGATCTAACATTCCCCCGAGTTCTCATGCGCGTGGAAGCTGCTCGGATCGGGGAGGCGCTGTACTCATAAGTGGACCCTTCCACTGATGACCTCACAGCTAATGGGCTGTTCGGTGCGGCCTGGTTGGAGGTGGCTGGCTGGGGGGCGTGGCCTGGAAGGCTGTCCTCTTGACCCTGGCCCCTCCCATCTCTGCTTCCTGGCCACATCTGGCTGCCATCTTTTTGCCTTGGGCCAGGGACCTCACTCAATGTCCCTGGTATGGTTGGTTATGGTACCAATATGAGCTAAGTATGAGGATGGTTATGGTACCAATACGGACTAAAACCTGAGTGAAAATTAGCCCCTCCTGCTGTACACATTGTGTCTGGCCGGTATTTCATCCTGGCCAAGGGGAAGTGACTGAGGCAGTGTCCCGGCCTCCTTGTGACTAGGAAAGTTCCCGGTGGTGACTGCTCAAAAATGAACAGTTTTCTCTCCCACATCTCCTACTTCATTCATGTTGTTTTCCCTAAGCTGCCCGCTTGGCCTTTCTTTCTTTTTCCCAGTGTGGCCTCTGGAAGGTGACCTGTTTGTGAACTTCCTTCATGCTTCTAGCTCCTTACAATGCTGAAAATAACTTAGTTCTGTCCCCTGGCTTATGGATGATTCCAACATGCTAGTTGGCCAGTTTAACAAGGTTATTTGTCAGATTCCATTTTTTAAAACAGAATGAAAACACAGCCTGAATTTCACAGAAATAACATGAGGAGACCAGTTTAAGATTTATGTCATGGGATTCTTTTAAAATATCTTTAAATGTTTTTTGTATACACTAATTTAATGTTAGTCCTTTAAACTGTTATCAGGGTATAGTTGGCAACTTACATGAAAAAGATGTCCACGAAGTAGGTGTTTTTCATGTATTAATACATGAAAGACCAAGAGGACCACCGAAGACTGTGTTTAACGACAGCTTGTGATCTGCAGAAGTCAGAGACACCTGAGAGTCAGATGAGTCGTTCTTGATGCTTCCCCTGAGCATATGACAGGAACAAACCTTAATTTGCTGGCTGTGCGAATGGAGAAAATTGTATCACTTTCCCATATCAATCCTTTGGGAAAAGATTAAATTTTTAAGAGTTCTTACTATGACATTTCTATTTTAAAAATCAGAAGTTTCTGAATGAGTAAATAAGATCCAAAACATATAATATGTATTGTAAAGTGGGAAGAAAGTGTTCAAAAAGAAAGAAAAACTGGGATAGGGGAAAGGAGAAAAGAAGGAAGGGAAAAGCAAAAAATATTTTAAAAATATGATAGTTAAGATAGTTATCCTACTAATTTTTTAGTTCATTGAAAAGAAAGGTTTGTGCTAATATTGTTTGGACAATTAAATGCCTATATATTGTACTCTGAGGAATTTAAAGATAATAATATGCTATGTATTAACCACCGTTAGCCCCGTTATCTTGATTTGAAATTTTTGTTTTTTATCTTTCAGATAAAATTTTTAAAAATCAGAAGTTTTGATACTATTTGGACCCACTTAGCTCTGAATAATTAAGTATGACCACATGTTCCTGGTGCCTAAATATGTGTGAATTTTTGTTTTGCTTGTTTTGTTTTTGAGACAGGGTCTCGCTTTATAGTTCAGGCTGGCTTGGAACTCACTATGTAGCCCAGGCTGGCCTCACACTCATGGCAATCCTCCTGCCTCAGCCTCCCGGCTACTGGAATTACAGGTATGAGCCAACTTGCCTGGCTCAGGGTGCCTAAATCCTTCAGGTTCCACTCAGTCACTTACAGAGCATGTGCTCTGGGCAGCTGAGAAAATCTAGTCTTATTCCATGACGTTCAGTCTGTGAGAATGTGTCTGCACCCGTGTGACCATTTCATGACACTCGTGTTATAGCTGCATCCTGCAGGGAGATAGCCTGTACATTAGCCAGCACCAAATTCTGCAGTATAAACTTTACCCTTCAGCCTGTAACTCTGCACGAATATCCTTTCTTGACTCCTATGATGACCTGTAGGGTGGAAGTGGTTGCCTCTCATGTAATGAAAACCTTAGCAAAGGATCATCACCGCACTTAAAATGTGGCTGTATTTACCCCCCATTCCACAGGCCCGTGGTGGGATGAAAAGGAACCTGGGAGGTGGTCTGATAATTAAAAGCTGCGCTCTCATTGCTGAGACAAGGTTTTTCTGGCGTGAGTTGTAGATGTAAGATCTGGCCTTGGAGGAGTCAGAGAAAAGCTTTGCATTCCGTGTGTCCTGCAGACAGATGTTAAGAGTTTAGTGTCTGGCACGCGTTAGCCTCGCTCTTTCAGCCTGGAACAGAACTGGAATATCTCTGTAGACTGTGGTAATTTTCTCAGGCAGCTGCATGAGTCATTATACAGTGATCACATCCCTGCTATTTCATGCCTATGCCGGGCGGTCTGCACATTCGGTACCTTCGCACATACACATAATACTGCATTTCTAAGAGAGAAGAAAACTGTCCGAATTTTACAGATCACATGACCGTGGCTCAGCTGTGTTGGCTGACTGTTCAAATCCTGCATTTGGTAAATGTCAGATCACAGATGTAAACTGAAGCCATCTGACTTCAGAGCCTACTGAGAAACATTGGTTCTCTGTCAATGTTTTCCGGCAATCAATCAGACTGAAGATGTCCCTGGCGTCACATAACTGTGCACGGTTCCCCCGTGGACAGTTCCTGCTCGGGAGGATCTTCTTTCCAGATGTAGGCAAGTCTGCTCTCCCAGCTTACACAAAAAAACGTAGGGCTCTTACCATGTTGCTTGCACCTATTCACTTTCTGCAGATATGAAGGCAAATAAGACGTTGTACCTGACTGTGAGAACTTAAAATTGAGACAAGAGACAAGGAAGTACTTTCCATCATCTGGGACACTTTTCTCACAGAGGTGCCGGGGAGGCCCCGCAGGAGACTCACAGTCCAGCCGCCATTGGGAAGGGCTGGGGCGGGGTGACAGCAGCCGTGCGTCTCGGAGGGTGTGAGGTGGGCCTGAGTTCTGAAGGGAAGAGAATGTGTGGGGAGGAATCCGGGGTTCTGATAAAGGCACTGTGTTGGCTGAGGTGATGACAGTGGTGATACTGGTGATCATTTTCCTTGCTTTTCTCCTCAGATACTTACTGTATGTTCCTACCTCGTGAAGATGAACAGAAAGAGAAGATTTTCCAGGCACACTGACATAAGAAACAGTTTTCTCTGAAGTCACCATCCGGAGCTCAGCCAACACTGTCCTGCATCTCTTCCACATCCTCACATTTCTCCTCAAGCCCCTGGACCTGACTATCACGCAGCTGGCCCTGCCTCACCTGGTGATGCTGGTAACCGCGGGGTTCATATGTGGAGACACTTTTGAGTTTCAGGGTTGCGGGGATGGCCTCATGTGTAAATTGGTTATCTACGTGCACAGGTTGATGAGGGCACTCTCCATCTGTACCACCTGCCTGCTGAGTGTCCTCCAGGCCATCACCCTAAGCCCCAGAATCTCTTGGTTGGCAAAATTCAAGCATAAATCCTCACATCACTACCCATGTTGCCTTCTCCTTTTATGGGTCTTCAGTATTGGTGCCACCCCCAATGTGACCTCACAGTCTTGTGTTTGTCGCTGAACCCTGCTCTCAGTGGCCCATTAGCTACATGTTCAGGTGCATATTTTTCTCCTTGATAAACTCCCAAGCCATCTCCCTTATAGGCTCGATGGCTCTCTCAAGTGGATACATGGGGACTCTCTTGTGCTGGCGTAAGAGGCAGTTCCAGCATCTTCCCAGCACCAGCCTTTCTCCAAAGGCAGCCCCAGAGGAAAGGGCCACTCGGACCTTTCTGCTGCTTGTGGGTATTTTTGTGCTCATGTACATTTTGGACTGTGTTGTCTCCTCCTCTGGAACATTGGGGAACAATGACCCAATTCATCACTGTGTCCAGATGCTTGTGGGCGATGGCCATGCCATGATCTGTCCTTTGGTGCTCATCAGTACTAAAAAATGAATGATCAAGAACTCATCATCTAGGTGACGAAAAAACAGTAAATGTTCAATTCAGAAATGGACAGTTTCCCTTAAGATGAGCTAACTGCTTTGATGTATTTGGTTGACAATATTTTATCACTGTGCTCTGAGGAAACAAAGGCTTCTATTTCCAGTCATACTCAAAAGTACTGGAACTCTTACCCCGTGTCAGACTTTGAAAACAGGATGTACATCACTGATTTTGTGGGGATAGACCAAGGCCAAGAAGAAACAGGAAGGAGGCATTACACAGAAAACACACTAACAAAATTTGGAGGATTAGAGTGGTTATAATTTTGCATGGGCTATGCATATTAATATTTACTGATTTATATGCTGTCATATGTACTGTTCATTTTATGTCTGTTATACCTAGGAAAACCTATTAAAAACCAAGTTGAAAAAATAAGAACATGTATGCTGGATAAGCAAGTTTTTGATTTTCATAACTAAACAGCATGTGTATGTATGAATATATATATATGTACAGAATATAAATAACAGTATGAAATAATACTTCAACATTAGTTATATACATACAAGGTTGAAAAAATCTCCACAAATTCCATGGAGTAAAATTACTGTGGTCTTCATTCTCTACACAAAATTTAATAGTATCAGCAAATTATAACAAGTGGGTAGCAAGACTAAGTTTAATTATCCATTCCCTTGAAAAAAAGACCTTTATGAAAATCTATAAATTATATAAAAATTAAAATGATACTAGAGAGTGGTAGGCAAAATATACCATAAATTCAGATCTTTAATTCTTTATGTTTGCATTGGAAAACAGAAAATCATTAATTCCCATTATTCCTATGTGCTTTTTAATAGCATGAACATTACAATATCAAATTTTTGTATTCTTTTTAAGAGGTGAAGTAGAAATGCTACAAATTATTATAGTAGAATATTAGAAGAAACAGAACGCACACATGCTGAATTCAGAATTTCTTACAAAACATTATGTTTTACAATATATTATCAATGTGATGTGTGTCTGAGAATCTTATTCCCTGACATTTATAATGTTGATATTTTCTCTATAGGTGATAGGACAAACTAGTCAATGTGATAACCTCTTCTCAATTCTGGATACAGAGAAACATTCGTCTAAATACCTAAGAGTGTTTAAAATCATAAGGGTAATCCTAGATCCTAAATATGAAGAATTATCTGCCACCAGAATATTAAGCAAATTGAAAGCCTATCCTATGCCTAAGGCAGTCAGGGATAGCCAGATAATTGACATTTATCTGATCTGAAAGGACAGTTACAGCATTTTCAACAGCAGACAGCACTGTCAGGACTGAGGGACAACACTGAGCGTGTTCTCTAAGGGGACAGCGGGGTGGGGTGGGGTGGGAGGTGGCAAAGGAGACAGTAAACCTAATCATTTTCTCCCTTGAGTACGATAGTGGTGAGTGTTCTTCCAGCATGCTTGAGCTTCAAATTTAATAATGTGTGATTTAAATATTGGATATTAATGTCCCAAAGGAAGGAAGGGGTAGAAAAAAAATTCATTCTCAAGCATTACCAGGAATACGATAAGCTATATCTAAATAAAATTTGTTAAACTGCAGAATATTTCAGGAGCTAATTTTTGCTGAAGGCAAAATATAAGATCTCCAACACTTCAGATATTGAAATAATTATATATATGATATAACTGTGATAAGTAGTAAAGAAATAAAGGAACTAAGAATTTTAGATTTAATGTGTCAGTTTTAAAAACACATTGAAAGCAATGTATGAATTTCATTTCTACATTGATTACAGCAAAAATCTCTGGTGAGAAATTTTTAACCTACCTGAGAACTCAGAAAAGTGAACCAAAGCAGGCCAACTGTGGAGGAATCAAAATGTGGAGATGTACCCCTACATAGGTCAGTTTTCCATTTCTTCTGTCTCATGAATTGGCCTGATAGTGGTAATAAAAATGTGTCCTTCTGACAGGAGGAAATAGGAAACAGTGCCTTGGCGAGCCAGTCTAAGAGTCTCTATAGGGAAATAATTATAGTGCGGGCTCCCGTGTCTATATATGTATGGATCCCAGCAACATGCCAGTCTAGTGGCAGGCACATGTGGGCCAGATGTGAACCACCACGGCTGAGGTGGGACACGCACAAGAGGAGGGTAAAGCAACTTACAGCCTGAACCTACCAGGGTAGAGCGCCCTCTACAACAAAACCTAAACATTCTCTATGGCATTGTGACTAAGAACACAGTTCAATGCTCGTGAATTCTAAAACACAATTTAAAATTACTCAACATATAAAGAACTGGGAAAATGTGACCAACTGCAAGAAATGCACACAATCACTAGATGCCAAACTCAAGATCACACAGATATTTAAATTAGCAGAAACAATATAAATGCACTCCTTAGGGTAAATACACTTAAAAGGAATAAAAGGATAGAATTTGTCAGTAGACAGTTTTTTTTTCAAAAGACAAACTTGGAACTGAAAACTACAGTCCCTTTAATGAAAATATTTTTGTTAGGCTTAACAGCAAATTGAGATAATAGAGGAAAGAGCAAACAGGAAAACAGACCAACGGGGAAAGAGAGAAATGAGGTTGGGAGAAGTACATAAATCTGAAGGACCTACCAAACAACACTGACATATCTAAAATAAGAGTAACAGGGTTAGGATGCAAGGAGAAAGACATTTGAACAACATATATTCTTACAATCCATCATCACTGGATGTCTTTCCATTTGTATTTTTTTCTTTTCAGTTTCTTTCGTCAAGGTTCTATAATTTTCAATTTTATAGATCTTTTACTTCCTTGGTTAAATTTACTACTATTTTATTGGGGGGAACTATTTTAAATGGGATCATTTTTTAAAGTTATTTTACTGATAGCTCTTTCTTAGTATATAAATGCAATAATGATATTTATATGTTGATTTTTTTTGATGCTGATGATTGAACCCATAGCCTTGTGCATAAGCAAATGCTTTACTAGTGTGGTACACTCCTCACCCCTGCATGTTGATTTTTTTTTTTTTTTGTCTTTTTGAGACAGGGTCTCAGTATGGAGTTCAGGCTGGCCTTGAACTCACAATGATCTTCTTGCCTTAGCCTCCCGAGTGCTAGGATTACAGGCATGTGCCACCAGGCCTGGCTCTGCATGTTGATTTTAAACCTGAAATTTGACTGAAATTGTTTATAAACTGTATACTTTCTTGATGGACCCTTTACAGTTTATTATATATAACACCATATCACTGGCAAATAAAGAAAATTTAACTTTTTCTTTTGCTATATGAACACATTTTATTTATTGCTCTTGTGAATTGCTGTGGTGAGGACTCCAGACCATATGGAGTAAAAGTGGTTCGACTGGGCATCCTTGTCTTGTTCCAACTCTTCAAGGAAAAGCTTTCAAATTCTCACCACTGCATAAGAGGTTAGATGTGAGCTTGTAATATGTGGGCTCTATTGTGCTTAGCTACATACCTAATATAATTATTTTTGAGAGTTTTAACTGAAAAGTTGTTGTATTAAAAGTTTTCTGCATTTATTGAGGTAATCTTTTTCCTTAATTTTATTAATATAGTCTAACACATTTATTGATTTACATACATTGAACTGTCCCTTGCATCTGTGGATGAAATCCTACTTGATCAGGGTGAATTATCTTTTTAATGTGTTACTGAATTCAGTTTTCCAGAATTTTGTTGAGGAATTTTACAAATAAGTAGTAAGACAACCTATGTTATGACTTGTACCTAGATTTCCTGCCAAAGCCTCATATGGTCATAGATGGGACTTCTCAGAGGTGCCTGGATGGAGAGTGTGTGACTCTGGGACTGATTCATGGTGCAATGCTAGGATTAACAGCACTAGGATGAAGAGCGTGAGCGCTACCCACCCTAAGGGCAGGTAGCACGCATAAGAAATAGGGACAGAAAGAGGCTTGTCACTTGTCTCTTATTTGCTTTTGGTGTCTTCTGCCTGCCATGAGCTATTTTCTCCTCTGTGATGTCTCTCTGCCATCCACCCTGCCTTGGAGCCAGCCAGCTGTGGACTGAAACCTCTACAGACTGTGAGCCAAAATAAACCCTTCCTCCCTTAACTTTGGGTGTTGGCAATTTTGTCTCAGCAACGAGAAAAGTAATTCACACAAAATTTGGTGCCAGAAGTGGGGTTGTTGCTGTGATTGTACCTGACCGTGTGGTTTAGGAGCCTTTAGAAGTAGCTTATGGGAGGAGTCCAGGAAGGTTTGGAGATGCTGACTGAAAAAGCAGCACTTGAATGCCTGAGGTTGTACTTGATTTGAGATTCTGGTCAGAGCTCAGAAGATCAGAATGCTGATAGAAATGTTGTCAGTAAAAGTAGGCTTAGAATGTTTCTGTTGGGAAGAAGGACTGCATGGCTGTTGGACTCCAGAACATGTGTGCTATGCTTTGGCAGAAAAGTTTGTCTGTGCTTTGTGCATGTACAGAGACATTGCCGGAGAGTAATAATTAAGGGCAATGGTCTAATTAATCTGGTAGAAGAAATTTCAAGGCAATCTAAAGTTAAAACCATGACATGGCTACTGTTGGGGGCTTTCAGCCAGATTTATGTTGAAAATCAAGAGCAAAGAGCCCAGCACAATGATTCAAAATGGGAGTTTGGCCGTAAAGGAGGCTCTAGTAAAGTTGTGGCCTACAGAAATGGAACAGAAGAGAAATGGGTCATTGAAAACACTAGCAGGAAAAGCTAAGTATTTCAGAAGAGGACCATAGAAAATATGCCCTGAGGATATCACTAAAATCAACTCTATCCTTTGCAGCCTCAAAATTGCCAAAGTAAAAGACTTTGCTTTATGAAGTAAGACCCAGAGCATCATGTTCCTCCATGGCAGTGGCCTAGGTAAGTTGTTCCTCAGAATTTGGTTCATAGGCACTTGATCCGCACAGCCAAGAGAGAAGCCTGGAGACTGGTCCTGCTGACAGTAGACCCTGGTATCATCCATGAGGTGCTGGTTTTAGGTACATGCAGAATGCAAGAGTTTTGGGGTCAGAAAGGCTTCCACTCAGATTTCAGAAGAAGGCCTGGGAGGCAAGGTAGTGTGCACCTGAGAGGGCAACGTGTGAAGTTGTGAGTGTGAAGCCAAAGGTGCAGTGGAGACCCCAGAAATTTGGGGTCTGAGAAAAACTGTGAGGAAGAAGCAGAGCCAGCCCAAGACTGAAGTTGTAGGAGCTACAGTTACCAGCAGTGCCATAGGAGCAGAGCCACCCAAGCCTTTTGGAGTTCACATCTTGCCACAGATTGACTTGGATGATGCACATGGAACTACAGGACTTAATGTTTTCCCTGCTGGATTTGGACTTGCTTTGCTCCTATTCTTTTGTATCTCTCTCTCTGGGCCTTTTGGAATAGAAATATCTATCTTGTGCCATTGAGTGTTGGAGGTGTTTTACTTTCTTTTCATTTGTACAGGGACTCACAGGAGTTTGCCTTAAATTTCAGAGGGATCTTTGGACTTCGACTTTTCAGCGTGCTGAAACTGTTAGAAATTGGCAACTCTTAGAGGTGGACTACATGACTTTTGCTTTAGGGATGTGCATGAGGCTTTGAGGTGGGCAGGGGCAGAATGTTATGGCATTTATCTAGATATCCTCCCAAAGTTTCATGTGGTCTTAGGTGAGGCTTTTCAGAGGTGAAACAGTTCCTGGCAGGCAGAGGACAGCAGATGCAAGCAAACCTTAGGGTAGGTGGCACTCACACCCCTAATCCTAGTGCCCTTAATTCTAGCACTGCACCGTGAATCAATCCCAGAGTCACACAGTCTAGATCCAGGCACCTTTGAAAAGCCTCATCTAAGACCACAGCCATAGGGAACGCACAGAAAATATTTAAATGATGGATCTCAATCCAAGTACATTAATGATAACAAAATGTTTTTAATTTAAATATGAGTAGTCCAATTAAAAAGCAAAGACTGATACAGTCCATTTTAAAAAAGTGCTTACTGGTATTATGTGTTTTCTAAAATGGGAGCACTTAAATGATAAACACTTTACTAGACCTAAAGATATATTTCAAATAATTAAAAATAAACTTCATCCTGAACCCATAAAAATGTAAATGTATATGCACGTAACAGCATGGTCTGAGCTGCATGAAATAATAATCGAGAGAAATAAAGGGAGCAACACACAATCTTACAATTATTGTAGGACATAATTATATCTTCCTCTTCAAAATTAATAGGAAAAGTAAGTTACCATATTATAACAAAGTTATCATTGACTTTTTTCTGACTGGTGGAGCACTATCTTGGATACACCAAGCTAAACCATATTCTGGGATATAAAACAATTTCTGAAAAAATGTAGGAATCTCAAAATTATACTGAATGTTGCTGTGGCCACACACACACTATATTAATGTATACCAAATAATATACATAGGAAGGGAGGAAAAGGATAAGTGAGTACACCAAGAAAAGTAATTTCACGATGGAGAAAAGCAATAGAGTAAAAGAAAAAAAAAAAACCAGTTTTCATGAGGATAACAAAGGAAAGCTCTTATCTAAATTGGTCAAGAAACAAACAACAAATCAGTATCAGAAATTAAAAATGGGTCAATACTACCGATTCTGATTTTGTAGACAGTAGGAAGGTGATGTTTTAAATAATTTCATGCTGTGTTGTCTTCTCTTCTGTCCCTAGACACTGGCCTTGGGTATCCATGATCCGGTCAGTTGTTTAGCACCTCTGCTGCCTCCTCCAAGGGGAAATAATGAAAAACTGGCTCAGGGTCAGTGGGTGGCCACAGCCAGGGCACTGAATCCACAGGAGAGAAGTTGGCCGAGGGCGGGGATCTGTCAGCTCTGCGGGGAACACAGCTGTGTCCTGTTCACTGGGGATGCAGCTCCATCAACTTGTGCTTCTTAATTTCAAAATATTGATGATATTATCAGGTAAATTGTATTGACTGCTAATGTAGTTGGTTTTGTCAGAGAAAACATTCTATGATTTTGATTTTTAATATTAAGAATTTATGTCCTGGGGCCAGGGATATAGCTCAGTGGCTTAAGAGCCTGCCTGGCAAGTGCAAGGTCCTGAGTTCAATTCCTGGTACCAAAAAGAAAGAAAGAAAGAATTTATGTCCAGGCATATGGTCTAACATGGCTGTCTTGGTTACTTTTCTCTCATTGCTGAGACAAAATACCTGATGCCCAAAATTAAGGAAGGAAAGGTTTATTTAGCTCAGTTTGTGGAGGTTTCAGACCATACTTGGCTGGCTCCAAGGCAGAGTGGCACATGGCAGAGGGCAACAATTCATGGCTGCAGAACACAGCAAAACAGCAAGAGCAAAAAGAGAGGATCAGCCAGAGAGCAAGGCTCTTTCCCTCCCTTATACTGTATGCAAACTAGCTGCCCCAGGGCGGGTGTAGCCTTCAGACCCATAATCCCAGCACTGGACCATGAATCAACATAAACTCTAGAAGTCTGCCCCATGACTGCATGAGGCTCTGGGGGGCCATCCAGGTGCCAGTCATAGCAGTGGTGCACAGGGTGCAGCTGGAAAGAGCTGTGTTCTGCAGTTTGGTGGGCAATGCTCTGAAATTTTCAATAGAAAGCAGTGATGGATAGTTCTGCTGAAATTTTCTGTTTTTACTACTTTTATCTACTTGTGTACATTTCTGATGGTTATGTGCTAATATCTCCTAAAATGTTCTGAAATTGTACATATCTCCATGTAATTCTGCTACTTTTAAAAAATTTTGTTAATTTTTGATTGATTAATTTTGGGGCTCTATGGAGAAATCAGATATATATATATATATATATCTGATTACTTTTTATCATTTTGAAAAGTCTCTCTTGTTTTGGGGCAGTATTGCCTTGTCTTTTAACTAAAACAAATAGCTATATGACATACAGTAAATCTTTACATGGTTTATCTTTCTTATTCAGTCAATGTATTTCCATTTTAAACAAAATATGGCATGGTCTTATTTTTTCTATTTTGTCAGTACCTGCTGCTCATTAGATTATTTATACCATTAACAATTTATGTTATTAATATAGTTGGATTCAATTTTGATATTTTAGTATTTTATTTGTCCCCCTTCTTGGTATTCCAATCCTTTCCCTCTCACACGTTCTTTTTAGTGTTATTTTGGTGAGATGTCTTTGGATTTTTCTTCATTGCCTTGAAGATCACAATACACACATCTAGCCATTCACAATATACTTATTTGCATGTGAGGCATGGTGTGTGAGGCCAGTGATGTGGGTGGTAAAAAGAATTTACCAACAGCCAAGGAAAGTAGAAAAGCTACGGGAATTGGAACACTGTAAGAGAGAAGCAGGCAAATTCCAAGAGAGGAATGCACCAACCACAAGAAAAGCAGGGGCCTTTATATTTGATTTAATGTTAGCAAAGGATTACAAGAATGTCATCTTGGGAATGCTTCTACCAGGTCCTGATAGTCTTACTGTCCATTTGTTCCAGTAAGATTAACAATGTGTGTAGGCTAATTGGAGTTAATGGTCAGAGACATCAGGAAAACATATCTTTGTGCCAAAAGAGGCCTTGGACATTGTAGAGGGACCGGGAGGCACATCTCTATGACATGCCAAGTGATGAGGACACTTAGTGATGTCTGCATAGTTCTGGAGCCCGGCAGACAGAAACTTGATGTTTTACTACAAATTCATTGCTCAGCTACAATTTGGCCATGAAGAAATATCTGTAAAATAACCATAATTTCCCATACTTATGTACAGTACCACTTTATGCAAAGGGTCAAAATGTTTGGACCAATCATAAGTTTATTTACCTACCATCACACTGTTCAAAATGTCCACTCCATAGTGTTATAAATTCCGCTTTCAATAGTCACACACATGTTAAAGAAACTGAGATGGAATAGAAGTAGGCTTTTCTAGTAGTTTTCTAGGAGCTTTTTACCATTGCTCTAGCCCTCCTTTCTCCCTGAAGATCTCTCTGGGTCACTTGCCTTCAGAATAAATTACTTCATTTAGCATTTCTTATGGAGAATATTTGATACCAAATCACTGCTTCAGATTTACTTCAGTTTGGGATTTCACTTTCATTCCTGAAGGAAATTTTTAATTGTAGGTAAAATTTTAGTTAATAGGCTTTTACATTGTTTGAAAGCTCTTTACAAGATATTTTTTCCCTTATTTTGGCGGGAGGGGCGGGTACTGGGAATCAGAACTCAGGACCCTGTGCTTGCCAGGCAGGTCCTGTGCCACTGAGCTATATTCCCAGCCCCTCATCTTTCTTCTGACACTCGATTTTGTTGTTGTTGTTTTTAGAAATCCCTGGTAATTCAAAATACTGTGTCCTTATATGTACCAGTTATCTCCAGCTGCTTCCAAGACTGTTTTAATCTCCGGATTTCAGCAATTTATGATTTGCTAAAGTATGGCTTACTTTAAGTTTTGTCTCCATATGGTGGCTGCTGAATTTCCAGCTCTATAATCTATTTCTTTGATCAGGTTTGGAGAGGTTACAGCCATTTTCCCGATATTTTTTCTGTTGCGACTGTAACTGCAGTGCCATGTATTTTTAGACTTTTTGATATAATCTTATAGGTCCTTGAAGCTCTGCTTACTTCTTTCATATCTCATTTTTTCTGTGTTTTTCCATTGTTCTACCTTCAAGCTCACCAACTCCTTAATTCACATATAGTTTTTCAGTTCTAAAATTTCCATTTGGTGATTTTTAAAGATTCCATTTTTCTAGGAGAAATCCTGCTTTTATTTCCCAAATTTTAAGTGTATTTCTAATACTTGATGGGGGCTTGTAATAGTTTATTTAATGTCTCTGATAATTTCAACAGCTGTGTGATCTTGGGGCTGCAATCTCTTGATCCTATTTATACCTTGGCTAGTGTTGGCAATAAGCCCCAGACCCACTTTATCAGTGCAGAAGTAAAGCGCTCAGACACCACGAAATCTCGACAAAGCACATTTACTTCTGCAGAAGGATGCAGTCACACCCCAGCAATGAGGTAGAAGGCGTGCCAAGAAGCAGCAACAAATTTCTTTCATGTCCTAACACGTGAGAAGCAACTGACTTTCTCCCCATTGGCTGGGTTGGAGGGTCACAGTGTATCCGGATTGGCTAGTCTGAGCAGCGAGAGGGGAGGGCCTGAAGCACTGCTGGGCAGGGTTACTAAAAAGTGGGGGTAGGGGCCTGGGGAACTCAAAGTCCTTGACTGTATTCCTGGGATCCAAGCCTACCAGATGTTTCTTGAAACTCTAACAGCTATAACCCTGGTGTTACCCTGGAAGGGCAGCCTAGGGTGAACTAGAGTTTATATCCTTTGATAGAAAAGAGGGTGCAGGGCTGGGGATTTAGCTCAGCGGCAAAAGCGCCTGCCTGGCAAGCGCAAGGTCGTGAGTTCGGTTCCCGGTACAGGAGAAAAACCAAAAAAAAAAAAAAAAGAAAAGAGGGTGCAGTTTCTCCCAGCTCCTTTCTGTGTATCTTTGTGTGTTGGGTCATTTTGATCTTGGCCTTCTCAGGGCGATGCTTTATTCTGAACCCTGTTACAGCCTCTTGGACGATGCCCATGGTTTGTTTGTAGAAAGCCATCTACCCTGCTAGGTTCAGACTGTAAAGGCTGAGATCACACAACTGCGGACATCTCAGCTGCACTGGTTTGTTCTGTCCTGCACACGTGCAGGGTGAGGCTGATACTTGTACAGCCACATGCACAACGTTAGGGAATTCATTTCTCTCACGGTCTCCCCTTTGGGATTCTGTCCCAGTGGCCTGGCCTTGAAGTCTCCTTATCTGGCTGCCTATCAGCAGAACAACATGACTGCTGTTACCTGCATGTTGGGTCCCCTTGACCTTTATGGGATATTTCAGTGTTCTGAAATTTTAGGTTTTTCACTCAAATGTAGATGTCAATCCAGAAGATTTTTGGAATAAAAGTGAGATGGGGACAGCCAGGAGAAAACTGAAGTGGGAGGTGAGACTCTACCTAGGTCACAGCTGCATTGTTTATTCCCACAAGCAGCCTGCTCTGATCACTTTCTGGAGTCCTCGGAGGGTTGTTTTCATATTTTATCCAAAGATTTCAGCTGTAATTATGAAAGAAGTGGGTACCTCTGCAGGAAACAAATCCACTTAGTTATTAGTTTAAATTTTTCCAATCTTGCCCTCATTTGTGCAGTCTCATACATGCCTGGTTATTTAAATAGTCTTTTGATCTTTCATTGCATGGTAGACCCTTTTTCACTTTTTAAATATTCCTGTTTGTCATCTACTTGTAGTTATACCATGATCGGGCATGTTGGGAGCCCAAGGTTTTTCTCCGTGACCTTTACAGGATGTTTCAGTGTTCTGCAATTTTAGACTTTTCACTCAACTGTAGATGTTAATCCAGGAGATTTTTGGAATAAATGTCATTTGCTTTTCCCTGCTCTGGAGGTGAAGTATTTGGAAGCTCACGCATTTGAATATGTGCGATCAGACCTGACGGGAAGGAAGTTGTGCAGAACCCGTGATGCAAAGCACAGAAGGTCTGATCTTTGCAGCCAGTCACAATATACCCGAACGGTTCCATTTCATGCTGCCTCGACTCCAGAGCTGGTAAATACATCAGTCGTCAGGGCTGCCACTAAATGTCTAAGGACAGGGGCTGGGGATTTAGCTCAGCGGCAAAGCGCCTGCCTGGCAAGCGCAAGGTCGTGAGTTCGGTTCCCGGTACCGGAGAAAAACCAAAAAAAAAAAAAAATGTCTAAGGACAGCAGGGTCCTTGCAGTTTGCTCAAGAGTCTGGACTTAGATCATTCTTCATATTTGCACCCTGAGGTAATACCAGGTATTGAAATGCATACCAGGTATTGAAATGCATGTTTTCTGCATACCAGGTATTGAAATGCATGTTTATCCTAACTTATGGAGAACCGGGAGCAGTGGGTTTTCATACTAACTAGCCTGCCCTATCACTCATAAAGAGTAGAAGCCCATTACACTTGTGAGGAAGGAGGGCCTGGCCTCACACTGCACCCAGCGTTACTGAAAGATGGGGGCAGGGAGGTACTCTGAGAAAAATCCTTACTTTGTGAATGTTTGCATCCTGTGTTCTTCCTAGTAATGTGCTGTAGCAATAATAACGTTCTAGGGACTTGACTGCTTATTAAAAACTGATGTAACACCAGAACACAAAACTGTAGCCATTACATCAAAGGGGAGACCTCAGTGGTCAGAGTTCTTTACTCCGTTTTCCAGAGCTAAATGTAGACTCAAAGTTCTGACTTATATATCATTTTGCCACCTTCTATGTGACTTTAATTTGGAACGTATGTGCAATCTGTGTGTCTTCCATAAGTTGTTATAAATTGTGCAAATATATAAATATTTCATACTTGTTATCTTATTAGCATATGTTATTAAAATATGCTTGGCAAAAAGTTTGTAAGACTTATGTCATGGAATGTGGAGAAATTTTCTCTAGCTCATACGTGATCAGTGTTTAAGCATCCTTCCCTAGCAAATTATATCCATTCTCTGCACACACAGTATACAGATGCATGAACACACGTGCCACCTTTGATGACTGATGTCTGAAATTGTTTTTACCCTCTTTGTAAAGCCTTCTTTTTAAACAGTTTCTTGGGGTGTAATGGACATAAACTGTACAGTTGAAAGTGTGCACCCTGACATATTTAACACAGGTGAAAATCCAGTGACACACCTAAACGTGACCTCATGCCCCTTGCCGATCCCTTGTTTTTGTCTTTCCTGTCCCCTCTTTTGTTTCCATCATAAGGAGCTTCCTGTCACTTTACATTGGACCTGGGTAAGAGATCCAATTTTTATGAGTGATTTAAAATTCACACACTTCCATAGCTGAGAATTATTGGTTCTTTTCTTTCGAGTCACATGAATCAGCACAGGTTTAATGGAGAACATCATTGGCTTGTTTGTTTATTTGCACCAGGAATCGGACTCACGACCTTACGCTTGCCAGGCAGGCACTTGTGCCACTGAGCTACACCCCCGCCCTTGGAGAACACCATTGACTGCGTGTGTGTCCACTGCCGAGTGCACAGACCGAGCGTGCCCGACGCCCTGCAGCCAGCGCCCTCACTCACCTGAAGCGCAGCTGATCATCACGGAGCAGTTACAGATCTCCCTTCCCCAACATGGGTTTCAAGAACCCGAGCATCTGTTTTTCGGTACTGATTAGTACCAAGGGACGGATGGTGGCATGGCCATTGGTCTCCAGCATCTGGGCACACAAACTGGATCTCTGTCCCCCAGTGTTCCTGAGGAGAAAGCCATCATGCAGCCCAGAAAGTACATGACCACAGAGAACTCATGAGCAGCAGGATGGTCTGGGTGGCCCTTTGCTCTGGGGGTGACTTTGGAGACAGGCGGGTGCTGTGGAGGTGGCCAGGCTGATTCCTGTCCCTGTACGAGAGAGTCACTATGTTTTAACTTGAGAGGGCCGTGAGCCCGACAAGGGACATGTCCCAGAAGGAGACCAGCCTGGAAAATAAGTGTCTGAGGTGTGATTCAGGGACCAAAGAGAGCAGAACTTAGTGACAAATAAATAGAAGACCGCCTGAAGTTACATGAAGGGTAACAACAGTGGAAATTATCAACAATGGATGAATAAATTGAAAAAAGAAGCAAAAGCAACACAGGTTTTCCTTTGAGGATCTGTGTTTGAACTTCACCCAGTAGGCCCTTTAGGGGCTGAGGGTGACAGCCTGGAGGACACTCACAGGCAGGTGCTAGAGATGGGGAGGCCCCTCGTCAACCTGCACACATAGGTAAGCGACATCACGTGTAAGGTCACCCCAGGAGCCCTAAGATCCAGACGTCTGTAGCTGTGACGGTGAGCAGCGCCAGGAGGCGGGTCAGGGTCAGCAGGCTCGGATCTGTGCTCCAGGAACATGTGAACACACGGAAGAGAAGGATGGTGTTGGCCAAGATCCCAAAGCCAACTTGGAAAAAAGGCATTTTTATGGCAATAAAAGTGTAAAGCTTGCCACCGTTATCTGCCCTTGTGAGAAGCGGCATACAGTGACTGTCTAAGAGCACGTGGTAAATATCGAGGGGAGGAGAAAAATCAATGTTGCCATCTTGATCAGTCTCCGCCTGCGTGAGTGCTGTCCTCAGAAGCCGTGGGCTCATTCTGATGCTCTGCTCCGCCTTCAGCATCCAACTGCACCTCGCGCCTTGCTCCGGCTCTCACGCCAGCCCTCGCTGATCTTGGCTGGCTCATGCCTACCCTTGCTGGGTGCCCACGATTTCTTATCTGCAATAAAAGCTGCTATATTTTATGGGAGTGCCTGATTTGACATGACTTTGAGATGTTTCTCATGCAGTGTGTGTCTCATTTTCCCTTGTGTCTGCAGCAACCTGACAGCACGTTGGGTACACAGAAGGAGCTACATAGTTTTTGTTGAATTTGGGTAAGGGGTAGTGCATTAAAGTGAAACTAAGGTGCTTCCAAGCAAAAATTGGAAAACCAAACACATACTGATATTATCTCCGGGTTTTTTTTATTTTTGTGGTTTAATTTATTGTCAAAACAAATTATAAAGGCCAGGGATATAGCTGAGCAGCACAGCGCCTGCCTGGCAAGCGCAAGGTCCTGAGTTTGAATTCTAGTACCAAAAAGATTTCCCAAAAAACCAAACCCAACCAAACCAAATTATATTATGAAATTAACATATAGCAGGCCACATGGGGAGGAATGTGGACTCTGAAGCCACACTGCCTTAGCTTAAATCTGTGATCTGCCATTCCCTGTGAGTGAGCCCTGTGAGTAACACTTGTGCAGAGACAGGCAGAATGTAACAAATGTAAGTAAATGCACAAATGTAAGTTACTGCTCAGCAAATAATGACCTGTGCAGACCGTCAGCTCTGACTTTACATATTATGATGTAGTTCACACCCCTGTGTCCTCTAAGAGACTGTGCTCTCCTCCAGAGTGTACCCAGCACCAACCCTGCGTAAAAGAGCAAGAAGAAACCTCTGTGAAAATAGCAGGTTCTTTGAACAATATTCATAGGAGGCCGGTGGAACTCTAGGTCTTTTAATGAACATCTTCACTGCATCTATGTGTTTTACATGTGTTTAATTTTCATGTCAGGAACACTTAGCGTAACAAATTCCTGTTATCACTTCTTAGCAGAGACACATCGAAATTGTCTTTCTGTCCCCCTCCATTCTTATGGCCTATAGGTAAATATAAGCACAACTGAAACAGACTCGTGGTCATTCTGTTTTAAAGTATTAATTAGAAAGCAGGTGTCTGCCCCCCACCTCGATAACCAGTTCTCTGTAGAAGTCCAAGGCTCCATGTCTTATTCACGTAAGTGTGGTATTTCTCCAGAGCCCTGCGGTAACCGCAGACATTAACACCAGAGAACTTGGTGCTGATCTCCTTACAGAACAGTTCCTTACCCAATACAGGTTATTTAAGCTAGTGTGTATAAGTATGAAGTGCATCGAACCGTCCAGTGATTCCAGGCATGTGCTCTTGAAGAATGATCTTCTAAAAAATGAAAGAGTACAGCTAAACTGTTCTGTGGCTGTTTAAAGCTTCTGTAATGTAAGTGACTAGGGGGTAACGGAAAAAAAAGTCCAGGATTAGCATTTTAGAATTTACAGTGTGTCTTGGTTTCTTTTCTCTCGTTGCTGAGACAAAATACCTGACACCCCAAATTAAGGAAGGAAAGGTTTATTTAGCTCACGGTTTGTGCAGGTTTCAGTCAATAATCAGCCAGCTCCAAGGCTGGGTGGCATGGCACAGGGGCAACAGTCCCAAGGTGGCAGAAGACGGCAAAAGCAGCAAGAGCAAAAAGGGGGAGGAAGCAAGCCTCTTTCCCTCCTTACATGGTATGCAGCCTACCCACTCTGAGGGGGGAGGTCCTTTACACCCACACCATCTCCAGGCCCTCCTCCTGCACCGGCTCAGGATGAATACAGAGTAAGGACCCTGGCCCACCGCTGAGTCAGTTACCCTCCTAAGCTTCTCAAATTGACACAGTGAACAACATCCCAGAGCGGTAAGGGCGTGTCCTCCTCACCCCAGGATGCAGAACTGCTGAGTCACTTAGTTAAGCTTCTAGACTCCTCAAGTGGACACAGTGTATCAACCATAACAGAGTGTAACTGAATAATTGGCCTAATATCTTTGGCAATAATTTTATCCATTCAAGCATTTAGCATACTTTGGTTTGCTTTTGTGATATGACCAGGAAAATATTAGAAAAATATTAAAGGAGTAACTGTCTCTAAGTTATACAGGTCACACATGATCATTTGTACACTGCCATAGTTCTGTGTCTTCTGTGTAATTATAAATGGTATACACCTCTTTCTGTACATATGTTTCCTTTTCCCCCTGGTATTGGGGATTGTACCCTAGGCCTCCACAGTCCTTTTGTAGGTTTTCATTTTGACACAGGGTCCCACTAAGTTACTAAGTTGCCCAGGCTGGATTGAAGCTTGAAATCCTCCTTCCTCAGCCTTCCGAAGTGCTAGGATTCATACCTGGCTTATGTGTGACCTTTCTAAGTCAGATAACATCTACAAAAGTGCTGCATTATTCATTCTGAAATGACATTTCCTTTACATTCACAAAACATCAGAGAAGGCTTGGGGCTTCAGTGAAATATTGCCTTTGCTTTAATTCAGTTTAATTCATTAAAAATGATCTTTACGCACGTAGCATTGTAAAACACGTCAAGCAGCTTGTTCCCATCATGTGTTCATTGAGAGATTAGAGCTCTGCTATTTTCACTGTTATTTAAGGAACTTAGCTCTACAGACATAAATGTTTCAAAGAAAAGCAGAAGGGTGCGAGTGCCACGAATCATGCATGGTTTGAAGATTGGAAGACGGTAAATCTCCACTCCGCTCAGTGGCGAGACCTCCTGTACTTCCCTGAGTCTCCAGTGGACTCTCCCATGGGTGCCTGTATTCTGGATAATGTGGTTGTGTCCTTCATGATGTCCCAAGCCTCAGTTTCAGGTTAGAAGCTTTCTGTCAAGCTAAGGTAGAAGAATCTGCCTTATAGTAAGGGGTGAAGGTAGTAAAATACCTTTTCACTTTGCAGGAAAATGTGGTTCTAAATGTGATATAAATAAACATTCAGCCCTATGCATTGAAGGCCCAGGCCCTTCAGGACATGGAACACACAGCTCTTCACAGAGCCGGGAACCTTTGTATTCTGACTCGGTGACTGACGTTCCGAGAAATACAACGCCCGAAGCTTCTAGGGCAGCAAAGGGGAAAGACATAATGCTGGAAAAGTGTGAATCAATGGGGCTTCTCTGGCAGCCAAGGATCCCCCAGGATTCCTATGTCATCTTTCTAGGAAAGCAAACATGTTAGGTCCTGAGCAATGTGTCTTGGGAGGGTGGCTCACACCTCTACTCCTAGCCCCAGGGAGGATGAGGCAAAAGGATCATGGGGATGCTACATACAGGTCACAGAATAGAGGTCAAAGGAATTATTAGGCAGGATTTCTAAGCTCTGGTTTCTCATACAAAATACAGTCTTAAAGCAGAAATCCTGACCTAACTGCAGCCACTTTGTTCTCTGCCACTGAACTCAGCTGAATTATATGATTTGTCGTCAAACTGAAACTTCTGTGAATGTGCTAAAAACAACTCTGCTACCTACAGCTGTGCTCGCTGCATGAAAGCCATTGTAGCATGTCCTTCAGCTAAAGCTTCTCTAGTTTCTGTAATTTCTGCTTGCCACGCTATGAAAAAGACAAACTCTGTCATAAGCACCACCGTCAGTGGAGTTTACTTCTCTGCGGTCCACTGACTGGTACAGCCTTAGAAATGTAATGATGGAGTTGTGCTTCCTGACAAGATTTCTAAAAACTTAACATTTTATTTTTAGATAAGCTACAGATAAATTGATTCAGGTGCTCTTGCAAGAAATGACACAGAGAGGTCAAGTTCAGCCTTTATACAAGCTTCCTTACTAGGAATTAATACATTGCATAAATAGAATATCACAAACAGGAAGTTGACACTGACGTCTCCCAACATACAAAATGTTTCCTTCACCAAGTTTCTTTCATTTTGCCATCTTAGGGCTGGGGATATAGCTCAGCGGCGTAAGTGTCTGCCTGGGAAGGTTGAGGTCCCGAGTTTGATTCCCGTTACAAAAAAAAAAAAAAATCATTTTGCTATTTTATACTTTCATGCACTTTCCTCCTGCCCATATCACTCCTTGACAACTACTGATTTGTTCTCCATTTCTTTAATTTTGTCATTTGAAAAATACTAAGTAAAGAAAGCAACCCTTATGTATTATTTTCATACTCAAGAGCAAAGTATTAATGGAAGTGCAAGCCTATGTTAAGCATATATATCTTCTTCCTTCCCTAACTAGAAGATGTGCAGTCTAAATATTTTAAGTGCATGCTGCAATACAGGAGCACAGTGCTATATAGGAGGTCTTTAGAAATTATTTATTTTGTATACTTAAAATTTTATATCTGTTAAACAGCAACATACCCTCTGCCCTTAACCACAGCCTCTGACAACTTTCTACTCTCTTCCCATGGGTTCTATTGTTTTATGTATCTCATACACATGAGGTCATGCAATATCTGTGCTGTTGTGACAGCTTAACTTCATTTAGTATAGTGTCCTTCAGATTCACCTATGTTGTCACAAGTGACAGGATTTCCTTCATTGTAAAAACCAAACAATATACTGACTTTTCTTTAACCATTTCTCTGTGGACATGAGGTACTTCCATATCTTGGTGACTGTAAATAATGCCTGGGCTTTCTCCACCTTCCTCCCCACCTACGGCTGCAGCAGGGCCTATCTCCCACCTCTGGGGACCCCAACTAGAACATCATGATCCTCAGAAAGGGAGGTGATGGAATTAAACCACCTCTAATCACTGGAAAACTTGGAATCTCACTGGAAATTGCTCTTGTTGGATTGCCAAATGTTGGGAAACCTACCTTCAATTTATGAACCAATCAACTTCAGCAGAAAACCTCCCATTCTGCACTGTTGATCATAATGAGAGCAGAGTTCCTGTACCAGGTGAGATATTTGAATTTCTGTGCCAGTATCATAAACAAGTAAACAGTTCTTGCCTTTATAAATGTGTGGATATTGCTGGTCTTGTGAAGGAGCTCACAAAGGGCAGGGCTTAGGAAACGGCCTGTGATGGGAATTCCATCTAAAAAACATGTGATTTTGAGGATGATGATATCACATGGGTTGAAGGAAGTATAGCTCACATTCAAGATCTAGAAATACCTCATGCAGAGCTTCAGCTTAAAGATGAGGAAATGACCGGTCCATTATAGATAAAATAGAAAAGGTAGCTGTGAGAGGAGGAGATGAAATGCTAAAATCTTAACAGAAAGAAACCTGTTCATGTCCATCACACTGGAAGGATAAGAGACTGAAGTGATGAATAAATACTTATTTTTTTTTACTTGACAAACAGTGGTCTATGAACTTCATTAGGCAAACCACTACTGGAAATAAAAGATCAAATAAACACCAACACAGTCACAGTGACTGACCTCATATCCCACTTTCACAAATATATCAACTAAACAAAAAATTAACAAAGAAATATCAGAGCTGAACCACATTTTTAACAGATTTCAGACTTGATAGCTATCTACAGAATGTTTTACCCTACTACAACAGAATACACATTCTTCTCAGTAGCAGGTGAAACTTTCCCAAAACTAGGCCACATAGTAGTGCACAAAGTCTACTCAAATACAGAAAAATCAAAATCATCTGATGTAGCAATCACTGCATATTGAGACTGGAAAGTGATCACAAAAGAAACCACAGAAATTTTACAAACATCTGAACATTAAGCAACACACACCTGAAGACTCAGTGAGTCGCAGAAGAAATCAAGGAAGAAACTCAATTCCTAAAGTCAAACAACACCAGTACAATATACCAGGACCTATGGGACACAATGAAGGCAGTCCTAAGAGAGGAGTTTATTTGCATGAGAGAAGAGAGCAAGAGCAAATAAATAACCTAATGATGTACCTCAAGATCCTAGAAAAACAAGAATAGTCCAAAGCCAAGCCAAATACAGGAAAGAAATGATAAAGATTGGAGTAGAAATTGATGAAATGGAGACTCATGAGATTAAGTATCAATGAATTGGAGAGCCACTTCTTTGAAAGAATATACAAAACAGACCAACACTTAGCGAAACTTTAAAAAGTAGGAAAGAAATTAGTCACATCAATGCAATTAAAATGAAAAAAGTAAAATCACAATGGACTGCTGAAATCCAGAAGATCATTAGTAACTAAATGAAAAGTTATATTCCAATAAATAGGAGAGTCTTGAAGAAATAGACAAATTCCTAGACATATATAAATGACCAAAACTGAACCAAGAAGACATAAAAGCTGAACAATCCAATTATAGGCACTGAAATTGAGGCAGTAATAACCTACCAACTATGAAAAGCCCCAGAGCTGATGGATTACCATACATTCACGCCCTTCAGAGAGGAAATAATGCCAATATACCTTAAACTCTTTAATGAAATTCAAAGGGAAAGAGTACCTCCAAAGTCTTTCCTGGAAGGCAGCATAATTGATTCCAGAACCAGACAAGGACCAAATTTTAAAAAACAAACAAACAAATTTTTAAAAACTACAGGGCAATCTCCTAAATAAATATAGATACAAAAATCCTCAACAAGACTCTGACAAAAGAATGCAATAAATCACCAAAAAGATCACACATCATGACTATATAGCCTTTATCCCAGGGATGTAAGGATGGTTTTACATACACAAATCGATAGTTAGTATAACATGTAAACAGAACTAAGGACAAAAATCAGATGATCATCTCAACAGATTCAGAAAAAGCCTTTGACAAAAACCAACATCCATTCATAATAATAACTTTGGAGAAAATAGGTATAGAAGGAGCTTATCTCAATCTGATAAAAGCCAACTATGACAAACCTACTATCAACATCATGTTTAATGGGCAAAAGCTGAAAGATTTCCCTCTAAAATCAGAAACAAGACAAGGATGTCCACTGTCACCACTCTTGCTTCATCTAGTACTCAAAACATTAGCCAGAGCAATCAGTCAGGAGATAAAGGGATATGTACTGGAAAAAAAGAAGTCAAATTATTATTTGAAGATAACATGATCCCTTACCTAGAAGACCCAAATAATTTCACCAAAAGACTTCTAGAAATTAGTAACCAAATTCAGCAATGTATTGTATCTTCAGCAAGATTCAATATCAACACATAATGATCAATAGTTTTCCTGTACACTAATAATGAACCCACAAAGAAAGTAATTAGTAAAATAATACATTTATAATAGCATCAAAAAATTAAATACTTTGGAATTAGCCTAATCAAGGAAGTAGCACCAGAAAAAGGGAAAGATAGCCCCTGTTTCTGGATAGGCAGAACAAATACAGTCAAAGTAGCCATACTTCCAAAACTGATATACAGATCTAATTTAATCACAGTCAAAATACCAATAGCATTCCTCAGAGAAGTGGAGAAAACAATCCTAAAATTTATACAGAACCAAAAGAGACCTAGAATAAGAATAGCAATCTTGGACCACAGGATCAAAGCAGGAAGCATTGCAATTCCAGACTACGTTATATTACAAAGCTACAGTGCTAAAAACAGCATGGTGCTAGCATGAAGACAGACATGTGGATCAGTGAAACAGAATATAGGATGGAGAAATAATTCTAGGCAATTCAGCTACCTGATCTTCAATAAGGGGGTAAAAATACTTTGGAGGAAAGATAGCTTCTTTAATAAATGGTGCTGGAAAAATTGGCCATCCACATACAGAAGATTGAAGCTAGTCCCATATCTCTCACCATGCACTAAACTAAAATAAAAATAGATCAAAGATCTAAATATTAAAATTAGGAACACTTAACCTGTGGGAAGATAAAATAAGTAAAACCTCTTGAAGACACAGGTGTAGGCAAGGACTTTCTGAGCAGAACCCCAAGTGCACAAGAAATAATACAAATGATCCACAAATGGAATTACACAAAACTAGCAAATGAAAAAACCAAAAAAGTAAAGAAACCTACAGAATATGAAAAAATGCTATTCCTTGGATAGAGGACTAATACTTAGAATACACAAAGAACTCCAGAAATTAGACTATCTGAAAATAAAACACCCAATAAAAAAATGGGCCACTGAAGTCAACAGACACTTCTCAGAAGACATACAAATTGCCACCACTGTAAGTACATGAAAAAACGATCCACATAGCTGGCCACTAGAGAAGGATGTCCACACTCAGTTGAAAATTTGACAAGCATAAAAGAAAATAATTGCCTGTATTTATGATGTACATAATTTTGATATATATATATATATATATAATGTGTAATTATCAATGAGAGAAATTAGCGTCTATTAAAAGTAGAATAAGGGAAAAGAGGTTAATAAGCGTGTCCCATGTTTTCTTCTAGAAGTGTTGTAGATTCTAGCCTCATGTTTAACTCTCTATTTTGAGTTGGATTTCAGTATGGTATCAAGTCAGGTTCTAATTTTGTTCTACATGTGACTATGTGGTTACTCTGCCTCATTTGCTGAATAGACTACACAGGTATAAAGGGCTTCCATTTCTCTCGTGTGCTTGGTGTGTGGGGGTTGACTTCTGGACCACCACTTCTGTTCCACTGGTGTCCATCTGCCATTATTCTATAATCACAGTGATTTATTTACCATCTGTTTGTCATACATTTTAAAACCAAGAAATGTGATGTCTTTAGCTGTGTCCTCAAGGTATATTGGCTACTCACTGTCTGTCTTAGTCTATTTCTGCTGCTGTAACAGGGAACCACAGACTGGGAAATTTTTATAGGACAAAAATTTATCAATGTTTCAAAGGCTGAGAAGTCCAAGATGAATGCACAAGCATTGGGTGAAAAGGGAACTAGAGTCTATTAACCAATCATGGCTTACACCACCAACTATCATTTCATCCTGAAAAACTGGACCTTCCCAGGGAGGCAGCTGTCAACCAGGGAGCCTATTCATCCCTCCCTTGCAGAAAAGGCTGAAGATTTTCAAAGACATCTTCTAAAGACATCTGCCCACCTACCAGCCCAAGTCCTCCCCACCCTCTCCCATCGCCTGGATGGGCACCTGCACTCTGCAGCTGACTTGGCCTCCAGGGATCACTTGCTGCCTTAGGTGCCTTCTGTGCCCTGGACCCAGAGGATTAGCTGACTTTTATCAAGGAGTGCCACCTGCAGACACGGCGCCCTCTAGCCCTGGGCACTGCCCTCCTGCATTTTCCTGTCATGTTCTCAGGTGCAAGTAACTGTGCCTCTGCCCACAGGCACCCCAGGGCTCCTGTTCTCACGTCAGGTCTGACTGATACAGGAGACTGGGCGTGGCAAAACTGGCTGGGGAAATGAGCAGGGAAATGTCGATTACGAGATCCCAGGGCAACTCAACAGCCCCATATGTGGAACTTTTCGTGAGCTACCATGACAAGTATATAGCATAAAAGAAGAGATGCCTTCACAGACAGCCAAGATTGTGAGTTTCCACCGTTGTCTCTACTGTATTCCTGACATGCATGTACCTTTTTATTTTTGCTTTGATCCTCTTTTTTTCTTTGTTCAGCTCAAGTTTGTGCTGCAGAGCTCGTTTCTTTCATACCCATTCATCCTGCACTTTGCAGGTAAACTTTTGGTACCATTATTGGCTTGTCTCATCCAATTTCTTCTTCAAGGCAAGAAAGACCTGGAATGATTTTGATTGGTGAGCCATTTCTAAAGGAATTACTCTATAACATGATCACTGCCAGGTTCTCCTCATGCCCACAGGCACTTGGCTCTTATTTTGGTGGAATCCCAGCCATTTCTCCCACCACTCCAGGGTTTCCTGGGCTGGAATCTCAATGGGGCACAACAGGCAGGAACATATAAAGAACTAAAAGAATTAGAGCCCCCCCCAAGACCGAATCAAAAACTATGCAAATGAAATGAGCAGACACTTCACAGAACTGCACATGGCCTATAAATACATGAGAAAATGTCCAGCATCTCTGACCATTAGAGAGATGCAAATTAAAACAATGCTGAGATTCCATCTCACTCCAGAAAGAATGGCCATCACCAAGAAATCAAATAACAAATCCTGGAGAGGCTGCAGGGCAAAAGGAATTCTTCTCCACTGTTGGTGAAAATGTAAAGCAGTGCAACCACTATGGAGGTCAGCATGGAGATTCCTCAAAAAACTGAAACTAGAAATTCCATGCAACCCACTGTTCCCCTTCTAGGTATCTACCCAAAAGAGTTCAGGACATCATATTACAGTGATATGTGCACATCCATGTTTATAGCAGCACAATTCATACTAGCTAAATCTTGGAAGCAGACTGTATGTCCATCAACAGATGAATGACTAAAGAAAATGTGGTATCAATACACAATGGAGTACTACTCTGCTATAAAAAAGAATAAACTTGAGTCATGTGTTGGATGCACCTTGAGACCACAATTTTAAGTGAAATAAATCAGACACACAAGATTAAATATTGCATGGTTTCTCCTATATGAGTAGCCCAAAGTATAAACAAAGCAAAATAAAAGACAGATAGTTGGAAGTAGGGAGATATCTTTCTCAAATGGGAAGGGGGTCAACCGAGGGAGGGATGAGGGGGAGGAAAGAGAGGGAAAGGGGGTGAGAAAAGTAAGTAAGACGCATTGTTATGAACATGTGCTAACCTCACACAAGGAAGGGAAACGTTATGCACAGCAAACATGCACAAAAAGGAAACGGAAGAGGATGAAGAGATGGCGAAGGCAGGAGGAAGGGAAGGGAAAAGGGGTTAAGTTGTGTTATGTACATGCACCAGCTCCCCACAAGGAATAGACGTTACGTACTGCGAACATGTACTGACAAAATAAAAAGGAAGCACACAACACCTTTTCATGATAAGAACACCCAGCAAAGTAGGAAACACAGAGTCAGCACCATCCCTGCTGGGGAAAGTCTGAAAGGCTCCCCTCAGGATCAGGAACAAGATGAGCCCCCACCCCGACTGCTTTTATTCCAACTTGGATGAAATCTTTTCAGTATTCCTTGTGGTTTTCCTTCCTTCCTAGTTTAGTGGTTGCCACCTTAAGTCTTTAGTTTCTTCTCTTAGTTTGCATTCATTTTCCCTTCTTTTTCCAACTTCTTAACCCAACAGTGTAACATAATTTACTCAACTCAGGTGTGTTAACAAGTAACTTGGCAAGTAACACACAGAGACTACAGATGATAGTATTTCTACCTACCTAGACGTGAACACGTGCTTGTGAAGACAGGTGTTACTAAGCAGACATGTTAAGTTTTCTTGTTTAATTAAACTTGGGCCTCTTGTGTTCTTTCTTTCTTTCTTTTTTTTTTTTTTTTTTGGTCTTTTTGAGGCAGGGTCTTGCTGTGCAGTTCAGGCTGGCTTTGAGCTCACTATGTAGCCCAGGCCAGTCTAGAACTTGCAGTGATCCTCCTGCCTCAGCCTCCCAAGTGCTGGGATTACAGGTGTGCACCACCACACTCAGCTTATTTCATTATATAATGAGTTTAAATATCTTTTTAGCAGCAGTGATATAGGAAGTCCAAAAATGTATCAAGTATTTTTTTTTGGCTTACAATCTTGTTATAATTACACAGACAACATAGCTCATAACACAAAAACAAATGATCGCTAATTTATTACTTTTTGGAATGTTGTGATCAGACATTCAATTAAAAAATGTGGTCATGTCGCCTCACCAGACTTTTAAGAGGTGCTACTTTCCAGAAAAGAATGATCCTCCCTGCACAACTCTGCCTCACTCAAGTCATTACTTGAAGGCAGTGTGTACATTTTTGAGAAACTCTCCTCAAGGATGAAACACACAAGGAATAAAATCAGATCAACAATTTCTCACAAGCACCTTGGGAACTCACTAAAAGTTGAAACCACTTCCTCTGAATTAGACAGTGAAGCATTAGTCTCACAAAAACAAAGTCAAGAATCCCACTGATTGTATGTTTGTTATTTTCTTTTATAATATTATAATAAAAATATTTTAAAATAAAACAAGTCTTACTGCTTCTGTACACTAACTATATTCTCCCTATATGTGTGGCTCAAGACAAATCTTCACTCAGCGTGGCCCAGGCAACTTAAAAAGCTGGAAACCCATGCTTTAAGTCCCTCTCCTTTTTCTGATGTAGACAGTTAAAACTATACAGCAGAATGAGCTGCAACTATGACAGACATTTGACATCTGATTTAGCTTGAAACAGTTTCTAACTGCTTTTGTGATTTTTCTTTGAAAATAGTTACACAGAATTGCTTTCCTTACTTCTCTAATATTAACAGTATTTATACATTTTGTGAGTTCTTTTAGTATAATCTTGTGTAGTTGGAGAATATGATCTATCCAATGTAGATTTTTGACCTTTCTTAGAAATACCTAATGGTCATTTACTATGTTCTGGTTTACAACTAAAATGTCCCCCAAAGGTCTCACGTGTTTGGGCGTGGGGCCTGGTCACAAGAGGTGGATCACTGTGGGTGGGAACTGGGTATTTCACACAGCAGTGGGAAAGCTAATACAGAAAACTGGTTCCAACAGTAGGGTTTGCTTCTGTGACTACCTGACTGTGTGGTTCCAATGTCTTTGCATCTGGTTTGTAGGAGGAATTTGGAAAGCTTTGGAAGTGTAAGATAAAGAACCCCTAGAACGCCATAAGCCAAGGTTGATAGATAAGCTGGATGGAGCACAGAAGACCAGAATGCTGATAGGAGTACAGCCAGTAAGGCCAGCCTCAGGAGGTTCCAGCTGAGAACAAGGACTCCATTGGAAACTGGACTACAGGCCATGTGTGTTCCACTCTGACAAAGAATTTGTCTAGGTTTTGTCCATGTCCTGGGATTTTGTGAGGCTGAATTTAAATAAGGTGAACTAATTAATCAGGAAGAGGAAATTTCAAGGCAGCCCAATGTTCAGATTGTGGCATGAGTATTGTTAGCTTTTTTTTCAACAGATTTGCAATGAGAATCAGCAGTGAAAAATAGACCTGAAATATGTGAAAAGCTTTCACTTTGACCAGAAAAGAAGCACCTGTAAAGTCAGGGTCAAGGAAGAATGAGGTTGCTGAAAAGATCAGATCTAATGAAAAGAAACCAAGTACTTGGTGTCAGCATAATAGGAAAGATATTTTGAAGGCATCTTAGGAGATGGCCAGACCCCACCCACGGCAAGCTCAAGGGTAAACTCCTTTAAAAGGGTAAATTTCTTTCAAAGACTTGATTGAAAACAGAACCCCAGGGCATCCTACTCATTTAGGGCTACCCAGCAAATTGTTTCTACTCCAGACACTGATGGGTCATGGTCCAAGGGGGCCAGGATATCACGCAAACTTGTGGCAGACTTTGATGTCTTTAATGTGCTGGCGTCTCAGGTATGCAGGAGGAAAGAGTTATAGAGCCCTGTATGCTTCTATCCATATTTTAGAAGGCCTAGAAGGGCAAGCAAAAATATGTGACAAGTCTCAGTCCATGCAAGGAGCCACTGAAGGGGCAGTGCTTGAAGCTGTAGGAATAAAATCAAAGGTACAGTGGAGAACCTAGGAGGGTGAAGATGCCAGGAATGTGGTAGCAAGGGGAGCCACCCCAAGAGAGGGGTCACATGGAGAACAACTAGTAAGGCCTTAGAGGTAGAGTTGCCCAAGCCCTTTGGAGTTTACTTCTCACCACAACCTGCTCCACATGCTGGGTATGGAGCTATAGGATCGAATGTTTGCCCTACAAGGCTTCAGTCTTGCTTTGGCTCTGTTCCTTTCTATGTACCTCCTCCTCCCTTTTGGAATGGAAATGTTTACATTGTGCCATTGTATGTAGAAAGTATTTAGCTTTCTTTTTGATAGACACAGGGAAGTAGGAAGAACATGTTCAAATGGGAAAGGAAACAAGGGAGGGGGAGGGGGAAGGGAAGGAAGGGAAAGGAGATTGAAAAGAGAATGGAAAGGGAAAAATGGAAATAAGGCTTTTTTAAATGGAGAGGGGGAGTGGGTCTACCTAAAATGACTATTTTCTCCTGACTACAGGTGATAGGGTCTTGGTTTATCACAGGCCTCTTTAACTTTGACATAATTTCATATATACACCAAAGAATTAACCCTGACCTTATACTGTTTCTTCCAGAGAGAGTACAGGCTGCTTCTGACCACCGCTAGTGAGGATAAGGACTGATCCATCATTCAGTTTCCCCACAGAGCGAAGTCCAGCTTGGGCTGTGCTGTAAGTTTAACCCCCTCCGACCTGCCTGTGATGACCTCAAACCCCACAACCAGCTCTGACTTGATTTTTCCATTTTTCACTTCATTTCTTTTAAAGTACACTTCTAAAACTTATTCATAGCTTGAGACATCAAACTATTTGGAAATCATGAAATACAGAACCAATACTACTGGAAACCGGGTGCTCCATGTGAGAATGGAACCATAGGTAAGGGTGCCTGTCACACACTATAGGGCAGCAGTGGCAAACCTATGGCACACGTGCCATAGCCAGATGTTTGTGACCTCTGAAAACTCTAAAAGGGTCGCCATCACTGCTATAGGGAGAGGCACTGGGATCTCCTTCAGTTGGGCCCTTACAGAACAGCAGACTTGTAGGCATATTATAACAGAAGTTAGGAATCAATTCATAGCCTGTGACTATGCTCATGCTCCCTGCCATGCAGCCAGCCTTGACTGGCTAGGTGCAGATGTTCCCCCTTAACAATGTGTGGGTCAAACTGACTGTGTCCAGCTTGTGTTTTAAAAATATGCATGATTCCATCTTGCTTTAAGGGCTTCAAGGCCATCATGTTTGGGGGAAGACTTCTGACCCTGCTTACTCTTCTCAGACCCCCTCCCTCCCAGAATGTTCCTGTACAAACCTCCCTGACAACATATGACGTAATTCTTGTATTTCATGTAACAACCTCAGTGTAATAACCTGCTATCAGCTTTGTACTTCCCACTCACAAACCATATTTGAACTGAACTCAAACCTGACTCTGGGCTGGCGATCTGAACCTCTGGATTCCCCAGCCCAATAGCATAATACAAGTTGCCTTTTAACTCCTTGGTGCAAAGAGCCTTCCATTTGGATTGATATTAGTTTTTCTGCTACACTTAGAGCCATCAGGAATTTTGGCCCTACAACAAGGGCATGGCAAAGTGTGGAATGGGTTTGGAAGAGTTTTAATGAAAGCATCAAATGAGACAATTTGGTGCTGTCTGCATGATGTGACCTCCTAACCCCCCACAGATGTGTCAAGGCAACTTAGAGAAAAGTTTTGAGCATAGGTATCCCCAGAATAAAGTAAAATTAAGAAGTAAAATGCTCCTCTGGGGATACCATGATGCTTGGATCCCCAGTGAGATTCTGTCACCTTTTTAAAGACATGGAAACTGTGGGCCTCCAGAGGATCTAAAGGCATTGTTTATTATAAAGCAAGCTGGCTGTCCTAAAGTGCACAGAACCCTCCACATCTTTGTCTGGGTAAGTGACTCTGTTCTCCAGTCAGTGGCCTCATAGGGTCCTGAAAGGGCATGTCATGCTGGGTTTATGAGGAAGATTTGTGGTCCCTCAGATGGACACCCAGCTCTCACTCTCTGGCCAGCTGATGTTCTGTACCACACAGTGAAGACATTTTCTCCTTCTAGTATTTAGCCTTTAATTTTGGGACTCATGAAATGAGGCAAATTTGTTTCATCAAAATAATCAATTAATTTTTAGCCTTCCATTTATTTCATGAATTAAATGACTTGCACTGACTACCAAGATCAGTACTCAAGTTACATTTATTAGGGTGCAATGATTTTATATGCTACTTATTCCTATACATATGTTTCAGCTTCATGTAGTTTTGCATCTTTTATCTGCATAGCTGGACTGCTAATGATATGAGGGATTTCTATTAAATTGAGAAATTAAAGCAGTAATCTTAGATGCCTTGGAAGGAAATGAAATTCAGGGAGAAAACACTAGGCCACGGAGTGTAAACTGACACCACTGTGAAGCGTGTATCAGGATTTTCTCAGGGAGGCTTCCAAGTCAAGGTTCACTTTCACAAGTACAAATTAACAGGTTTAGCTCTTAGGCATGTGAGGCTCCAGTGAGGAAATGTCAAGTGAGAGCACAGGACCATGAGCTGCGGCTACACGAAATATTAAAAATTCAAGTGCTGAAGATGGCTGTTTCCTTTTTCCAGCTCCAAATACTTAGGAGCATAATTTCCAAGACCTAGGAATCAATGAATTAATTCATTAACTATTAATAAATTAATCTTTTCTCTATGTATTATTCATTTTAAAGTCTTCCCATTTCTGTAGTGAGGATATGTCTGGAAACCGTTTTGTTTGGAGGCGAGTGTAGGGAAACTGAAGTGTAGAGACCAGATAATAAAAACTGAGGCCTAAATGACCTCCTCTGCGAGCACAAAGGAGAAAGGCAGCATGCAGGCATGCTGGCGTGTTGCAAGTTCCAGGGAAAAGTCAACATAGCTGATTACTAATTGTTTACTTGGGAATATATTTTAGGTAATAGGAAGCCAGTGAATCTTGTGCTAGCCCAATTGCTTATCCCATGTCTAAGTGAATAAAAGCAATGTAAGCTAGACACTCAGGGCTCTCTGTCCATTAGAGACCTGGGCCCCCTGGCTCCCACATTCTAAGCTAACTCTGTGTCTTTTTGTCTTTCTCCTTGTTCACCCCCCAGGTCAGGCAATACTAGTAGGCTGGGTTCCTATAAGTGGTGCCTACAGGGGGACTTGATGGAGAAGTTTAGTTTCCTACACTGCAGCCCTTCCTGTTGTGGTCTCTATTCTTAGGGTTGTAATGCTTGCGATTTGTATGATTCTGTGAATTTATAAAAAGTAGATCTACCTTTCTTATTCCTAAGATAGAAAGCATCTTAAAAAGAAAAGGAAAAGAAAGCATCTTGTGGGGAGAAGGGGGAAGGCAAAGCCACTGAAAAAGAAAGCTGTGCTTTACTCTTATTTTATCAGTGAGTAAAGAGAGAGACATATCCTCCTGCTGTGTGGGCTGTGTGGTTCCCCAGTAATAACAGCTTGGTGTCTGTTATGAAGCATGGCTGCGATTCCTAATTCTTCACCTTAAAAACAGTATTGTCTTCTACTGACTTTTCCAAAGACAGATTTTAAAGTACAGTGATCCCTCACCTATCATGGGAGTTATGTTCCAGAGACCCCCACAATAGGTGAAAATCCAGGATGTAGAACTGCTGAGTTACTCAGTTAAACTTCTATACTTCTCAAGTTGACACAATATATCAACCACAATATGCAGAAGTCTGAATGTGAAAGAAAGGTCTATCACCAGAAACAATCCTTGTTTCACATTTCGGAAGACCTGTACATCTGGAGACATAAATACATTTAATATACCATGAAATTAATCACAATCAATTGTCATAGCCATATGAAAACCTTTGTACCAGAGCATCTTTAAATAAAAAACTTATTGTCTAGAAAACTTAAGTCTTTTGATGATGACCAGTGTAAACACATCACAATAAAACATTTGGAACATTACTTGATGGAGTGTCTCCCATAAGGCTATGGAGATCATTGGGCCTTCCTATTAATGAACTAAGGCTGGGTTAACTTCCCAGGAAGCTGTTCCTTTATTCACCAAGGGGAGATTTGACCAACAATTCTCCAATTCCAAAGATTTCCCTTTTAGTTACCTTAGCAAATTTTTGATGACCTCTGAGAAAACCAATTTTGATATCATACTGACCAGCTAGCAACACAAGTGGCAGCACGCTTTTAAATCTATAACCCAAATTAAATTTGGAACAAGTGATCCAAAAATGCAAAAGAAAAAGGAAACAATTGTTCAGTTCAAATAAAAACTGATTGGACAAATGGACAAATAAGTACACATCTTAACAGACTGGACAAACAGACAAACATCTTGCAAAATCAGAGTGTACTCAAATATATTTTTGATCAAATTGAATTATAATAACTCTTTTACAATTTTAGAGGTTTGTAATTACAAATAGACCAGTCAGAGTTTGTTGTAGGTCAATTAGAGATCTCTTATAAGAAGAACCTGGAAGGAATAAAATCTTTTATCTGTAATTAATATATAACTTTGTATTTATTTTTGTCTTAAGAATATTGGTAACTTTCATATCCCTTTCTTTTACATAACTTTCTTCTCAGTTATCTCCATGCACTCTATCACCTACTCAAACCTCTGATTCTCATTTTTGGTTACCATCTCCTGGGCATCCTGGGTCAATTCCTTTAATTGGCCCCAGGTCAGATCTAGCCCCATCTTTCTCTATTGGCTGTGGTATGGTCTCTGAGGCATAACTGTCATAGGACTGAGTGTCAGCTTCTTTAAAGGTGGAATCAATTCCTTCTCCAGGTTTGGGTCTATGATACAGCCAGACAGCATGCTCTGGCACCCAGATAGACCATTCAGTGTTTTCTGGCAAAACACAAGCATACCCTCTACTCAAAGTGAGTAGTGGGCTAGGGTCCTCCCATTGTCCAGTATGAAGATCTTTCCAAAGGACTGTGCCTAACTTCTTTTCCTTTACCTGAGTGAACTGTCTTTTTGCTGCTGTAGTCCCATCCCTAGCAGGATTTAAAAGTTAATAGTCTACAAATGCCAGACAAAGTCTATTATGAGGTGTGAATTTTGTAGGGAAAGATTTCCCCTTTTGTTTTTGTAATTGAATTTGGAGGGTATGGTGAGCACATTCAACAGTTCCTTGTTCTTGAGGGTTATAAGGAATTCCCATGGTAAGAGAAATATGAAAGGATTTAGAAAACATTTGAAAGGCAGCACTCATAGGCTGGGCCACTGTCAGTCTCAAGTACGTAAGAAAAACCCATATCCTGTACTCAGGTGCCTGCGGCTCTCATTTGCTGCTCCTGCCTCTGGCTGCAGCTCCCACTTCACCACTTCTGCACCCACAGCCACCTTTTTTTTTTTTTTTTAAACAGAAGGCTGTTGCAGCTCCCACTGCCCTGAGCTGAGTGCAGCATGACTGCTATGGCATGCCTGGGTGGGCCAGCAATTTAAAGGCTCAGTGGGGCCCACTGGACTTTGTGTAGAAAGCACACAGGAGGCAGGGCTGGCTAGGCTTTTATCCTTCCACCCACCAGATTAGGTCAGCCTTGCACATCAGTTTTGGATTTACACTAATTTTCCCAATGATACCCTAATTGACACTTTGTACAGATACTAGAAGGTTTTGTTGAAGGGACAGATAATGGCTGTACTTCCCTTACAGGTGCAGCAGAGCAGTTTTGGGCAAAATGACCCTCATCCACATAGCTGAAACAAATAATGTTATTGTTTTCTTTTTCTCTAGGCTGTGACTGAACAACCCAAAGAATAGTTGTTGCCAAGGTAGCACCTTATACACATGAGGAACCAGTATCTGCAAAATCTCATCTCAGACAGTGTAGCCCATTTTTTGTGGGCTCTTAAAGCCTCTTTACACCATTTATTTGCATTTTCAAAGGCCAATTGTTGAGCAATTAACTTAAAGGATAACTCTGTTTTATGAACTGAGAAGGTGGACGTAGCCACTTGTGGTATAGTTAAGGTTATCAGGCATTGTGAAATGGAATGTACAGTGAAACACTCCTCTGGAGGGGAAGGGTCGTTTTTGTCCCCCACCACTTCTTTCTTCTCTAATTGAGCAAAGCTAGAGGGCTTAAACTCTGTTGGGGTGGTTGTTGTCCCACCATCTTTTTCCCACTTGGGACTTGGCTTTAAAATAGTGCTCTAAGCCAAATCCTCTGTAGTTGTCTCAGGAAGCATATGACCATTAAGACATACTGATCCAAATCTACAAAAAGAAAGTACAGTCATCCCTTGCTATATTGTGGTTCACATATTGCAGGTTCACCGTATCACAGGTTTTAAAAAAATATATCTAATTCTATATTGTGGAGTTTTTGCTATATCATGGGATTTTGTGGTATATAGGTATTTATATAATATTTATGATTTTAATTATTTTTGCCTAAAAATTTAAAACATAAAATATTAAAAATGTTAATTCAAACATATTAAAAGAATATTAAATTGAAATAAACTACTGTACAGTATGGTATTCCATCAGCAGATGAATACCATACTGTACACAATGGAAATGCAGTACACCACTGCTGCAGCCAGAGCCAGGCAGAGCCACCTGGCCGCGTGAGTGGACCCGCAGTGGGCAGGTGCTGCTTATAGGACAAGAGGATGCGTGGCACCACCTCCAGTCTCCAACCAAGCTACACACTGGGCTCAGCTGCAGTTGTGGTTTGGCTGGGTCCTGCACACCCTGCTCCCTGGCCTGCTCCCACCCTCCACCCTCACCTGCCCCGTCCTCCCCTCCTGCCCTTGGAGCTGAGATACTGATTCACCAGGGCATCCCCAGGTGCTGTCCCAGCTGGAAGCCAAGGCTTTGGGAAGAAGGGTCTCTCTGGGAAGGCATGCAGGAGTGTGGGAAGGGTTTACAGGAGTGTGGGAAGGGTTTATAAAACCTTAAAATATATAAAAACAATAAAATAAATATAACACTGCTACTTCGCGATTTTCACTTATCACGAGGGTCTCTGGAACATAACTCCTGTGATAGTTGAGGGGTCACTGTAAACAGGAATCAAGAATACAACAAGCAGTTCTATGTACATCTGTGGTTCTTGAGACCCTGCTTGCCCCATGCTTTATACTTGATATGGACTCAGTATTGATGATATTAATGAACTCAGTATTGAGGATATCAATACACTTCTGGCTCAACATTGAGGATATCGATTGGCTGAGTATTGGGGATATCGACACACTTCTCTCCCTTTCCTACATATCTCTCCTGGTGCTCTAGTGCAAACACTAGAGGTGTCGTTCTCACCTGATAAATGACAAATTTCCTCATGCTCCAAGTTCCTGTTTGGGTGCCATTCTGACACGGCCAGTGAGGCTCTCAAACTTCCAGGGTGTCAAGCCTCTAACGCTGCTTGTTTTCTTCCATGTGTGAAATGTGATGTCTGTGCTCGGTGCTCTGTGTGAGGCAGGTGCCTCCTCAGCACTGTCAGTCTGAGGTGCCACGTTTGAGGGGGGTCTTCCAGGCCCTGTTGCTAGCGGCAGAGAGCTTCTGTCAGCCCCCATCCTAGGCTGAGCTGGGCTGGGTGGCAGTGAGCAGGATGAGGGTGGTGAAGAGAAGATGCTAGTCTGGATCTGCTTGTGTTGAAGGGTTCGGGTCCTCCAGAACATATTTTCTAATAATAGAGCAGCACATAAACAGCCACACACCTTCCTTCATGATCCTCACATATAGATACCAATTACAGGTATTCTGTGTGCTTGCTTCCCTGATACACTAGTATGATCTTTGCACAAAGTATGGACACCCCTACATCTCTCTCCTGGTGCTCTGCAGTGCCTGGGAAGCCATCAAGATGCATCAGTTTCCTCATGCAGATCTCTGAGGTCAACTTTTGTGCTCTTAATGTAAAATATTTTCATTGAAAAAAGAGAACTCTCAAAAAAAAAAAAAAAAAAAAGAGGACTCTCGTGGTGATTTTAAAAAAATAGTCCACCTACACTATGACTTCCTAAATATTGGGTCAAATTCCTGGTCTCTGTTCAACCTGCCTTTCCTAAAACTCTATGATGGTAAGACTATAGTTCCTCAAGTAATGCAAAATGTAATGTATCCAACACTCTGATTTACACAGGATTAAAACATATCACTGAAACCAGACACAGAGGACACACCTGTAACCCAGGTATTCCTGAGGCTGATATAGGAGGATCTTGATGTTGACACCAGCCTGGGCAACTGAGACTGTCTCAAAAAAAAACTATGTAAAACAAAACACACAAAAAAATGAGAGTCATGAAGCACTCTGGAAAGCTCAAGTTTTCAAATCATCTCACTTGAATTTGTCAAGCCTGCATTCCAGGGAGTAGCACAAGAGACTATCTCAGAGCTATAATGTATTTTTGTTTTATGTCTTTTTTTTTTTTTTTTTTTTTTTTTGAGACAGGGTCTCCCTATGCAGTTCAGGCTGGCCTTGAGCTTACTTTGTAGCCCAGGCTGGTCTTGAACTCAAAACAATCCTCCTGCCTCGGCCTCCCAAGTGCTGGGATTACAGGTGTGCACCACCACACCCAGCTATAATATATTTTTAAAGCATTAATATGTACCTATTCCAAAGCCTAATTACTGTAGTATACATTTTACCTTAGATAAAATAAATATACTACATGTAGCACACAGCATGTGCCTGAAATGAGACCTCACAGAACACCAGTGAATGCTATGTGCTTGCAAGCAAGAGTGACCTATGAAACTTGGGCTCAGCTGGACCTTTGATAACTATTTTTTGTATTTTTCCCCTGAATTTACTGTGCAAGGAAACCCAGAGTTGCTGAGTGTGTGGGCGGAGAAACGTGTTGGTATACTTCATTAATATTTTGGAGAAGGTTTAACGTTTCTACTTCTAGGAAGATGGCAGAGTGGTAAACAGCAACAAATCAACCCCTCCAAGACTTGGGATCCAGACAATGGAAAATAACCACTTGAAGACGAAAAGAATGAAGGAGGTGGATCCCCAGGACCCAAGAAAGATCAAAAAAGTAAAGAAGCCGGGCGTGGTAGCACACACCTGTAACCCCAGCACTTGGGAGGCTGAGGCATGAGGATCGGTGTGAGTTTGAGACCAACCTGGGCTACAAAGTGAGCTCAAGGTCAGCCTGAACTGCACAGCAAGACAGAAGACTAACGTCTTGAATATGTCACCCTTGTACTAAGAAAGAACTGAAAAAAAAAATTAGACCTCTTCAAACAAAAGATCCAATCAGAAAATGGGTAAGTGAAATGAATTAGCACTACTCAGATGAAGGCCATAAGGAAATGCCCAACAAATACACGAAACAATGTTTAACATTTCTGAAGAAATGCAAAGTAAAATAACACTGAAGCTCCATCTAACTCCAGAAATAGTGGCAATCATCAAGAAACTAAGTAATAACAAATGATGGTGAGGCTGCAGGTGGGGGTGGATGAGTTTCTGCATCCTTGGTGGGGATGTGACTGCTAGAACCACTGTGGAAATCAGTGTGGAGATTCCTCAAAAAATAAAAAATAGAAATTTCATTCAATCCAGCTGTTTTCCTACTAGGTATCTCCCTGAATTGAAGACATCACATTACGGTGATACGTGCATGCCCACTGTGGTGGATTGACAACTGGTGGTGAACTCCTAACGCCCAGCTGAACTGCGTCAGTGTGGTGCTGGGTGTGGGAGGCCCACTTGAGGGTTGTTGCTGGTAGCCTAAGAGGCAGAATAGAGGAAGTTTAGAAGCTGTTGGGAAGCTGTTAGGGAGCTGCTGGTTCTCTCGGGCTATTTTGCTGGAGGATCTTATCACGCTGGCTTTCCTGATATGCACTTGGCTGTTCTCGCTGGAGGAGGAGCTCAGGACCGTGTTGTCACGGCAAATGGCTATGGTTCACTTTGGGGGAGCTCTGGTCCTCACTTTGAGTGTTGCTTCCTGGCTCTGGAGGGGAAGATGGTGCATTCCTCAGTCTCCTGGAGAAGTGTTGGAGACCACTACAAAATGGCTGAGCTGGATTTGGTATTAACCAATTGGCTTTCTGTGTTCACTTGTGAGTTGTCTGAAGCTTAGGCACCTTGTCTGGGGATGGGCAGGGGACACAGCATGTGAACCTCTGGGAGTCCCTGGTCACCCTGAAGCCTGTATTGGCTTGTAAACCTGTGACTCCTCGAAGGACAAGGTAAGGCCACAGCTGAGGATGTTTGGCTCCTACCCCAGTGAACCACAAGGAGACTGCAGCTGCAGGCGCCACACTCCTACAATAAATACCAACCTAAAGCTAAGGCAGTTCTCCTGATTGACCTAATTTACTACTTGGGAAAATTCTCCCAAGGTCCTGCAAGACTCCCGCGTTTTCTTGAGTATCCTCCTCCTTTGTTTGAAAACCAAATAAATACAGGCTGCCCAGAGAAGTCTTTGGCTAAACTCAGAGAATATTAAAGCTGTAAGAGAGTTAGTCCCTCCTGGAGCCCTGAAATCGTTTCCATTGTCTCATTTATTTAAGCCTTCTCCATCCACTCGCTTGGGAGATTGTGGGCCTGATCAGCCTGCAATAACTAAGGGTTACTTAACCCGACACAGAAACTTGTTGTGCTGGCTTTCCTGATAGGAGCTTGGCTCTTTTCACTGGGGGAGAAGCTCGGGACCTCGCTGTTGCTGAGGATGGCTGTGGTATCTTTCGGGGGAGCTCTGGTTCTTTGAGCGCTGCTTCCTGGCTCCAGTGCAGCTCCCTCAGCCTGCTAGCACAGATCCTCCATCTCACTGGTGCAGACCTTCTAGCTTCCACCACTGACCTTTGGGCCTTCTCAGTGCAGATCCGTGAAACAGGCCTGCATGAGATATTGTTGTGGGCTCTTAGCCTCCAGCTGGACTCATGCGGGGCACCGTTATGAGCTCTAGGTCTTCATCTGGACTCATGTAGGACATTACCTTGGGATCCAGGCCCTCAGCTGGGTTCCTTGGTCTTTAGTGTGTGGATAGATTTCCTGCACTCTTTTCATATATGACTCTTGGGTTACTACTATAAACAATCTTATAAAATATGTGCCCTGTATTGTATTGTTCCCCTTGCAAAGCCCCAAACTACAACACCCATGTTTATTGTAGCACAGTTCCAAATAGCTAAATCTTGGAAGCAGCCTATATATTCATCAGCAGATGAATGGGGAAAGAAAATGCGATATTTAAGCACAGTGAAATACTACTCTGCTATAAAGACCAATTTTGTAGGAAAATGGATGCACTTTTTTTTTAATTGAAAATGGATGCACTTTGAGACCATAATGTTAAGTGGAATAAATCAGACACACAAGCTTAAATATTGCATGTTTGCTCTTATATGAGAAACTCAAAATATAAATGAATTGAAGAGCAAAATAAAAGATAGATCATGCAAAACCTGGAGTTATATCTCCTGCAAGTAGGAGTAAGAGACTAGGGGGTGGTGGTTAGAGAGACAAGGGAAGGGGATATAGAAGAATTAAGGTGTGTTACATGTATGTACCAACTACCTACAATGAATGCAATCATTGTGTACTGCAAACGTGAACTAAAAAGAATTGAGGAAGAGGGTACAGAGATAGAGGGAAGAGGAAGGAGGAAGGTGAAGAGAAGGGGGATACGAGAAGATATGTTAAGTACATATACCTGTTCCATAAGATGAATGTAAACACACACTGCAAACTTGTACTAATGAAATTAAAAAAAAATACATATCAGCCAGGTGTGGTGGCACACGCCTCTAATCCCAGCACTTGGGAGGCTGAGGCAGGAGAATCATTGCAAGTTCGAGGTCAGCCTGGGCTACAAAGTGAGCTCAAGCCTAGCCTGAACTGCATAATGAGACCCTACCTCAAAAAGACAAAAAAAAAAAAAAAAAAAAAAAAAAAAAAAAAAAAAAATCAGTCATAACAGAATGACTGATTCTTCTTCATAACAGAAGAAACAGACCGCCAGAATGGATCAAGAAACAAGATCTAACAGTATGTTGCACAGAAGAAACATGTTTAACTCAAAAAGAAATGCACAGGCTAAAAGTCAAAGGATGGAAAACAATGCTCCATGTGACCAGAACCCAGAAAAAAGAACCCAGAAAAAAAGAACCCAGAAAAAAGCAGGGGTAGCTATTCTACTTGCAGAAAAAGCTGATTTCAAGCCAAGAGTGATCATGGAAGACCAAAAATATCACCACATAGTTATTAAGGGAACAAATCAAGAAAGGGATAATAATCATAAATGTATATGCATCTAATACCAGTACAGCCAGCTATATAAAACAAATATTAACAGATATGAAAAATCAGATAAGCACTAATATAATTGTGACAGGGGACTGCAATACCCCAATGTTACAAATAGATAGATCAACTAGAAAAAAAAAAAAGAAAAAAATCAACAAAGAAATATCAGAGTTGAATGAAATCTTTGAAAAAATGGACTTAGTAGATATCTACAGAGTGTTCCTCCCCACAACAACAGAATATACATTCTTCTCAGCTGCACATGGGACCACCTCCAAAACAGACCACATACTAGCTCAGAGAACAAGCTTAAATAAATACAAATGAATTTAAATTATCCCATGCATGTTATCAGATCACAGTGCAATGACATTGAAAATCAACTGCAAAAGAAACCACAAAAACTGCATAAACACATGGAAATTAACACCTTCCTGAATAACCAATGGGTCACAGATGAAATTAAAGAAGAAATTAGACAGTTTCTAAAGTTAAACAATAGTGCCAATATGACATAATAGAACCTATAGCATGGAATGAAAGCAATCCTACAAGGGAACCTTATCAAAAAAAGGAAAGACTCAAATCCATGCAAGTAAGAGTAAACAGCTCAAAATCACAACAATCCTAGAGAAATTCAGAAGATCATCAGTACCTACTTTGAGAACCTGTACTATGATGGAAAACCAGAAATGGACAGATTCCTGGATACATACAACCAAAGCTAAATCAACACGATATAAAAAGTCTAAATAACCCAATATCAGTCAATGAAATTGAAGAATTAAAAACCTACCAACAAAGAAAAGCCTGAGTCTTCACAAATTCACCACTGAATTCTACAAGAAATTTAGAGTAGATCTAAGGCCACTATGCCTCAAAGTCTTTCATGAAATTGAAAGGGAAGCAATATTCACAAACTCAATTCATGGAAATAAGTATACCCTTATACCAAAACTACAGAAAGATCCATCTGGGTAATCCACATGCTCCCATACTCTGACCAAGTATCCACCAGATTGAATTTTTAAATGGTCATCACCTGACCATGAGTCCTTGATATTACTGCTCTTCTTTCATGACTTACATTAGGGAACTACATGGTCTAAAGAGCCAAATAGTAATTCATCTTCTCTTCCTTAACTTCCATATGTAAAATTTTTTGAGTATGTGACTAGGAATATTTTATAATGTACTTCATATTTATAAGGCTTGAATTAATGTGTGCATCTTACATAAAGAGATCATGAAATCTGTAGTACAGTTTTTATGTTTAGGCCTCGTAAGTCTGGAGAAACATCTTCATTGGATCACTGATGAAAACCAGAATGTTGGGGTCTTTACATAAAACTTTAAACACAAACCTTCAAATGAAGTCACTTTGACTATTTTTTTTTTTTTTTTTTTGGTTTTTGGTTTTTTCTCCGGTACCGGGAACCAAACTCACAACCTTGCGCTTGCCAGGCAGGCGCTTTTGCCACTGAGCTAAATCCCCAGCCCCGTCACCTTGACTATTTTAACAATGGTTCTGTGCAACACCCTCAGCTTCCTGAGACCAGGGTTGTGGGATGAGACGGCTAGGAGGAAGGCGGGCTTCAGGGTTTGGTTTCCTGTCCAATCTTTGCCACTCCAAGTTCTTAACTTCTCCCACCTCAGCTTCCAAAACTCTAAAATGAAGATACAGCTAGGTGCTGTGGATTAGGTGGGAGGGTCACACATTCAAGTCTAGCCTGGGCAACCTGGTGAGACTTTGTTGTGAAGTAAGAAAGCAAAAGGGCTGGCAGTGTATGTAGCTCAGTGTGAGGGCTCAGGTTCAAGCCCCAGTCCTGCTAAATAACTACGACGTTCAGAGCCTGAGCAGAAGAAAGGCATTTTTTTACACTATGTCTCTACTAACTGATAACTAACAGTGCTCAGATGAGCGGGTTACCCTGACACAACTGTACTAAGACACAGTCAGATGTGCTGCTTGGGCCTTGAGAAAGAGACACAGTGAGATGTGCTGCTTGGGCCTTGGGCCTGTGAGAAAAGAGACCTAATGTCCTGTGGGTTCTTTCTACAGGGACTACAAACATATGCCACTACTATGGTAATTTTTATTTCTTCTCTCTTTGGGTAGGGACAGTGTTGATGTGATGGAGACCAATACAACGCGGCTCTGAGCAAGATTTAAATGAACCAACTAGCTTTTTATGTTTACTTGTGAGTCTGTCCAAGGCCTACACCCCTTGTCTAAGGCCACAGCTAAGAACAGCTGGCTCCAACCTCAGTTAACTAGATAAAGACAGTAGCTGCAGGCATCTCACTCCTGGGTGGAGACCTTCCTGTAGGTAACACAGTTCTCGTAAATGAGCATAACGTCTTGCTTGGAGAAGCCCTTGAGCAGTTCTCCCCTTTGTTCAGTATTCTCGTTTTGATAACTAGATAAATACGGGCCGCCCAAAGATCTTGGTCTTAGCTCCCAGAGAATCTCGAATTGTCAAGAGTTCTGATCCTCCTAGAGCCCTAAAATCATACCACTCGACTCATTTAAGCCTTCACCGTCCACTCACTTGGGAGACTGTGCGCCTGACCAGTCTGCAATAACTAAGGGATAATATTAACGTGTTACTGGTGAACTATTTAGAGAACTGCATTAGGTGTCCCAAGTCACACGTATGAAGAAATGTAAAATAATGAAATTATAGCCAACATTTATTTCTGTAGACGCATTCTGCCCCAAAGATGCTTCCATGGCTGGTATGCACCAACGTACCATTTTCCTTGCACGATGTCGCTCACACCCGCAGTGCGACCCTGTGGGGTTTACAGACGAGATGACTAGAGCTCAGTGTCACAGGCTTCCCAGGCTGCCCCTGTACACGGCAGGTCAGAGACGAACACTTCAGCACCCTGACTTTAGGGACCACACTTACCAAACTCGCTGTTAAAACATCAGGGATATCTGATCTCACGATAAAGCAGTCATAGAATGAAGAGACCTCTGAGGTAATATAACGCTGTGCATGTCTCACTGGTTGAAGGCCTTGGAAAAGCTGAGACACACTGGTGTCTTTTCCATTTGAAGTAATGGGAACACGGGGTCAGGTGATCCCTCGATCTATTCTCCGATGTCCTCTCTGGAACAGACTAGACGTGAGCAGCAAGAGACAGCTGTGTACGAAGGTGCGTGATGAACTGTAGAGTGCTGTCCCATCTCCAGGTAAACATCGCGAGCAGGACAGTCCTCTGAGCAGCTGGCTGGTCACCTCCAGTGGGCGAGGACAGGGTCAGAAAACTCAGGCTCAGTGGGAGTTTTGTGAGCTGCTCGAGGACAGAACCTGTAGTCCCAGCACAAGCCCCTGCAGGCACGGAGCCCAGGGCTGGCATGCTGAGCTCTACCCCCGACTGCTGTATCTTTATCTTTTACAGCATGAGCAGTTTTCTGACGCTGCGAGCATCCTGCCTTTTCCAGTGATGTGGAAGGACGTTTCACCTCTCTGAACCTGGCTTTTGGGGGAACGAGGCCCGAGGACAGACTGCTACAGCTCGTCTTGGTTGCTTCTCTCCCGGGAAGACACCCACCGACTGAGAATCACTTCCTGCAATCCAGCAAAACACACAAGTAACTGCACGCCCAACACAGAAGCGAAAGAATGTGCCCAGCACTGGCACCACAGCCCTGCTTCACAGACAGCTGCTGGGGCAATGCGCTGGCGCCCTTGCCGTTCCGGAGACAGGAAGCCCATGACGGTGGAAGCCTCCATGCGGAGTACCCACCATCTGTGCTGCACAGCTGTCTGTGTTAGAGGGGCTGAGGACCGGGCCCAGGGCCTCGCATGGAACCTTTCATTGACTCCCAGAGCTTTTAATCCTTCAGTGCCTAGTGGTCTATTTCTAGAATGCCTGTAACAATGGAACAGAATGAAATGTGTTCTTTTCAAATTCTTGTTTCTTGAGTATTTCTAGGTAACATACATGAATTTCATGAAAAAATTCAGAAAATTTCAATCTTTGGCATACATGGGTTAATTTCGAGACCGGGTCTCATTCAGCTGCCCAGGCTGGCTTTAAACTTGTGATCTTCCTGCCTCAGCCTCCCAGAAACTGGGATTACCGGCACGCAAAGATCTTAAAGACTGAACTGGCCTCAGCCGTGTGCTAGCTCATCACGGGGCAGGCCCTGGTTTCCATTCCCAGCACAGGAAAAAAGAACATTCAAGGGGCAGCGGGGGAGCCGAGAGAAGAGCTGTCACCGGAAAAGACCTTCGCACTCCTTGGCACCACACGTCCCAGAGGACACAGTGCAGTGCGCCGGCCTTCAGGACACGTGAGTGTGGCTGCGAGGGACCCACCTGAACCTTAATTTTCCTCAGACATTCTGGGGACTCCATGTCTTTGTCGGTCATGGTGGCGGGTTTAATCAGGTAGCACAGCATAAGTTCCTGTGGGGAGGAAAAGGCCATTTCCGTATCTCACGGACAGCAGAAACACAGGTGGTGAGCTAGAGATCCACCCGTCCCCAGTGTCCTCTGCTGTGACCTAGAGGCGCCTGCAGCACGCGGGGTTTCCCCTGGGAACTTTTTTTTTTTTT
>NW_004955429.1:14962297-14995462 GCF_000276665.1 Chinchilla lanigera | reverse complement strand
TTTTTTGGGTTTTTCTCCGGTACCGGGAACCGAACTCGCGACCTTGCGCTTGCCAGACAGGCGCTTTTTGCCGCTGAGCTAAATCCCCAGCCCCTCCCCTGGGAACTTGAAGCCAGTGCTTGGCTTTCCCGCTAAGGAGCTGCCAGTCGGCGATCGCGGCCAGGGCCAGAGGTGCAGTCAAGCAGACACTGACTATCAACAGTGCAGACCTCTACTGCCCAGCCTCGGCCTCCCATCCGCGCCCCGACACGGCCAGAGGGTAAAGTGGGGGTGGGCGGTCATGGGAGTCAGTGAGCCAGCACCAGGGGTGGATGGCGCAGAGGATGGACCCTGTGAAGGCCAAGCAGGCGCTCTCGCCCTGAGCGACACCCCCAGCCCAAGCTGGAGGTGGTGATCGTCCCAGTGTGAGAGGAAACTTCCCCATCTGCTGGAGGAGAACGGAGGCCGGAGGGCCACGGTCTGCGTTAGTGACCCTGTATTTCTCAGCATGATGACGGTGACCAAGTGCTGAGCAGCACATTTCACCCCTCCCTTTCTCTTTCAAGGGATCTGCAAGCTCAGAAAAAAATGTGCCGCCAACGTCTTGGTTCCTTTGTGAATGTGAACGTGTGAATGTACCCGATACAACTACAAGAGGAAGAGCCTGTGGGACAGTGAGGGCTGGGGAGGAAGGTGACGCCTGGCAGACGCCAGAGGACCGGGGCCGTGCCCCTCTGAGAGAGTGAGCGAAGACCAAAACAGGCCAGTGCAAGAGGACAACTTCTGACCCAGTAAATGAGGGGTGCAAAAGACCCTCAATCTTCTAGCATTTCACTGGCAGATATATCATTCTACTACATTAAAAAAAAAAAAAATTGTGCGTTTCTGTGGCACTGGGGTGCCAGGCTTCGGTGGGTTACCTTGGAGACATTGCCTGAAACTCTGCTGAGGGTGGCCAGCGACTTCCAAGTGAAAGGTCTGCGGAGGGGGCCTGCGAAGCGCTCGTCCACGAGCTCCACGATGACAGAATAGCTGCAAGACACCGACGGGCTCTGAGCAAGGGGAAGACCGAGCCGCATCGGATCCTAGACACCCCACGCTGCGGCTGAGAAAACACTAATGAAAACGCAGGGCAAGGTACAAAACTTTAGGCTGATTTTACACTCACGGGAAATGTTTTTCCTGGGATGGATGCTATAAATTCACCCAACCTTTGAGACAATAATACTCAGTGATGTTAAGATGAACAATTACTGCATAGAGTGACCCCATGTTTAACACACGAACACACTGCCGTCACCTACGTGTGTTCTCTCTGCACTGTAACACGGCAGTTCGAGGCAGGCACTTTCCTTTCTTTTTTTGCGGTGTGAGGGACGGAACCCAGGGCCTCCCAGCTTTGTGCTCCACCTGAGCCAACATGGACATTTAACACTGATTCCTATCAGGGCCAAGAGGAGCACAGCTTTTAGCTGTCTCCATGGTGCTGAAAACTGAACTGGAGGCCAGAGGCCCTTGTATCGTTTCATTCCCTAGGTATTTAATAACTGCTCCAAACCTGGCATGGTAAAATGGAGGGCCTTTCCGATACAGCACTGCAAAGAAGAAAAGAAAATGTGTAAGCACTCGGCTCAAAAGTGTGCTTTACAACCTGACTTTTCTTCTTCTCCAAAGGGATGCGAACATCCAACTGCCTGTATGCGCGCTCGGCAAAATACCTTGTGGTCCACTCTTAAAATCTGCCTTACTCCCCTACCCCAAATAAAGTACAATTAATAAAAAAAAGTTGCTGCCAAGAGCCTCACCCCTACCTCCTCACACCAATCCCCAAGGTCGAGTGATTTTTTAAACTCTGGCGCAGGGAACCAAACGCAGCACCTCACTCGCCCACGGAGCAACACCCCACTGCGGGTGACTCGCATCTTGCCTTTCCTCACCCCACCCCAGTAAGAGCACGAGAGTCCACCAAGAGGGTGGCGTTCACACACTGCCTACCAGCATTTGTTGTTTACTGCAAATCAAGTGACTTCAGAGTGCCTGAGTGGGTACCCTGGCCAGGTGTCAGGGCCACAGGTAAGGCAAAAGCTTAGTTCTAAGAGGTTTAGTCTTAAGGTTTAAGAAATTCAGGTTTAAGACATTCAAAGTCAAGTGGCATTAAAAAAAAGTCCACCACGTGTGGTGATGCACCCCTGTAATCCCAGCATTCAAGAGGCTGAAGCAGGAGGATCACTGTGAATTTGAGACCAGCCTGGGCTACATAGTGAATTGAAGGCCAACCTGGACTACAGTAAGACCATGTCTCAAAAAAACAAAAGCCATTATAACCACTCTCTCCAGCCAGGAGTGTGTGTGTCCTGCTCTCTGGGTCCAGAAAGAGGTCGGGTTAATTATCTTGAAGGTCAAGAGGTGCTCAGCAAGGGGCTTGGGGCTGGGGCCTCTGCAGGGTACTTCTGCCCTGTGGCAGAGTCCTCTGTTCATGAGCTGTCCCATCAGTTTGAGTAAGGAAGCCTAGCTGATTGGATTAGCACGGTTCTGGGAGAGGCTCAAGATGCACCCTGGGTGTGAGTGGCACCAGCCAACAGGCGTGCAGTCGGAAGAGGAAGGAAGGCTCACCGCTGTTTCACGGAGGAGCTCCAGTCTGACACTGCCTAGGACGTCATTTCCTGGCTTCCAGCACAGTCCCTCTGGCCTCCTGACACGGAGGGAGGGACTTGCACAGGACTCTGTGGGGTCTAGGCCTTCCACCCTTGGGTCCTTCGGCTCTCCAGCACGCAGACGCCCTCCTACGCCCTTCCCACCTGACTCTGGGCGGCCACTGTAAGCCCGCCCGTAAGCCCAGATATGTTCACATACCTGCTCTACACTGTTCCTCTAGTGAGCGCTGACTGATACACCGGCCAGCTGCTCACCAAACCCACCACTCCTTCCTCCCGGGCCAGAGGCCAGAGCACAGCTCCGACTTCCAAGCAGCCAGGCAGGGTGGTCAGTGGGTGCTACTTCCGGGTTGGTCCCTGAAGCCCTCCTGGGATGCAGACTGTACTGGCCCTTCGTGAAGGTGACCCTGGACGCCGTGCTGGACACCAGGAGCGGCAGGAAGTGGCCTGCGGCCCTGAGGCACCATTTGGAGTTGATGCCAACATTGCTAAGCCGCTGAGCCCTGAGCTGACAAGTGATTCCGGCCATGGGAATCACTGTCCCCACTGCATAGGTCCGTCTGTCGGCTCTCCACTGTCCCCTGTACTAAAACCAACGCAGGCACGTTCGTGAAAGAGTTTCATTTTTCTTGAGGAACTGACAGCATTTTCCTTTTTGGTCAGTTGAGCCATGTAGCCGGTCAGCTGTTCCCTGGGCTCAGGAAAGCGGCATGGAGCTCATGCAGGGTGGGGGTACCCGCAGCCACCGTGGCAAGCCCTCACCCCGCCTGTGCTGCTCGTTTGTGCTTCCTATGCTCACACTCCCTCTTCCTCCTCCGCTTTCCATTTAAGTTGTATCTGAAGTATCCAGCAAATTAGCTCAAAATCACTGTGGCATATGCTTTAGTAAATATGCAAATGCTGCACATGCAAACAATTCCCAGCTTTCTGAGATCGGGGCGGTTGGGGGAAGAGAGATGGCCAGGACCGGGGTGGACTTCGGGGTTTGGTTTCCTGCCCAATCTCTGCCACTCCGAGTTCTTAACTTCTCCCACCTCGGCTTCTAAAATTCTCAACTGAAGACACAGTCAGGCACAGTGTACAGCGGCAGAGGCAGGAGAATCGCAAATTGAAGCCCAGCCCGGGCAACTCGGTGAGACCTTGTCTCAAGGGAAGAAAGAGGCTGGGGTCGTAGCTCAGAGCAAGGGTCCCGGCTTCAACCCAAGGGCTGTCAATAAATAAATAGGAAGTTCAGAGCATGATCTCAGCCTCAGAGACCCAAGTCACCGCTCAGCGGCGCCAGAACCATGACACCAGGTCCATTTCCTACAACACGAGCGTGCGAGGGCCGAAGTATTTGCACGGTGCCTGGCAAACAGTAAGTGCTCGATATGATGATGATAACAGCTCGGAGGCAAAGGCGAAACTGTTTCACAAAAGCACCGACCACAAAGGCTGCAAGCTTCCAAAGGTGGAGCAACACTGCGCCTTTCACGTGCGGGCCGGGCGCCGGGAGTGTGGCCCGGGGTGCGGAGCACGGCCAGGGTCTTGGATTCTGTCCCCTAGGGCCTCACTCGCCGTGAAATTTAAATTTAAATTTAAAAAATAAAATAAAAATAGGGTCTGGAAGGATGGGGCTGGGGTGGGGAGAATAGCACTAGGGGTACAGCGTGATGGTTGAGCCCTTGCCCGGCACACTCGGTGCCCTGGCTCTGCCTACTGTAGCAGTAAAAAGGATGAGGGGAGAAAAGCTCACACTTCCTTACGGATGGAAGCTCACACACAAGTGAAGGGACCAGGAGGAATGATGCCTTAAGTGCCGCAGACTCCCGTCAGATGCCCAGGAGCCAGCTACTCACAGCACCGTGCTGCAGGTAACGTGTTAACTGCAAAGGGGAAAATGTAGCTCTACGGCAGACGTCTGACCACGGTCATCTTAGTCAAGTGAGGAGTCTCAGTGTCACCCAGAGCAGGACTACCTGACGTCACGTCTCTCCTGAAGTATTCTGAGGTCATAGGCGGGGCTCCTTGGAGGTGATGGGACCTAGGCTGTGTGCATGTGGACTAGGGGTGTGGTAGTGGATGAGCTCACCAATTGGTTTTGCACTGTTCCGGGTGTGGGTAGAAAGACCCACACTCAGTGGAGTAGCTCCACCCAAAAGGCGGGTCGCCTGGATGAGAAAAAAGGGAAAGGAAGGCTGGTGTTGCTTGCTGCCTCCTGCCTGCCGTGTCACGGACCGTTTCTCCTCTGCGATGCCCTTCTGCCTTGGAGCCCGCCAACTGTGGACTGAAACCCCTACAAACCGTGAACTAAATAAACCTTTCCTCCTTTAACTTTGGGTGTCAGATATTCTGTCCCACCAACAAGAAAAAATAAGACATATAGTAAGTACCTATGTCACCTACGTGTGCCAAAAGGGTTGATGTGGAGGGGACATTCCATGTTATGTAGAATGGGGACCATCCTAAACGGTGCTTCCAAAAGTCAATGTCATGGAAAGTGAACAAGCAGGTACAGGAACCATTTTAAGTTAGAAATGTCCAGCGAATACAGGGCTCGAATTGGTGGCCCCCAAAACACAGGCCCATTCCTAATCCCCGGGACTGACAAATGTGACCTTAAGTGGGAGACGGGTCCTGGCAGAGGTACCAGAGCACGTGGGTGGCCCCAAACCCCACGACAACCAGATTGCTGTTGCCCGTGCTGCGCCGTCAATGCAGCCGGACAGGGTTCGCGCAAGGGGAGCCTCGGGATGAGGTCTGACTTTCACGGTGGCCCTTTACGGGTCCTTACTGCAGTAAGAAATCAACTGTTAAGAGAGCGTGACTTGGGCTTCATTTAGGGTCGCAAGGTGTTTTTGGGTTTTTTTCCCCCATATTAGGGGTGGAACCCAGGGCTCTGTACATGCTAGGCAAGCTCTCAACCACTGAACTACACCCCAGTCATTTTTACTTTTAATTTTGAGACAGGATTTTACTTAAGTTGGTCACATGAAACTCAAACTTCAGATCTTCCTGCCTTGGTGTCCAGAGTAGCTGGGGTCACAGACACGTGCCCTGTGCCCGTCCCTGGCGCTCGGAACACTGCTGCTAGGAAGCGGTGGGGCCGCCTGCCCGGAAAGAGCGGGCTGGGGAGCGTCCCTCCCGTCCCAGGCCACGTGCCGCGTCCCACGTGAACTATGCGAGTGAACAGCGGCAGGCGCTACGTCTCCGCTGGAGCCGGGAAGGAGCGCTCTTTCTTTTCCTTTCAAAAAATCCACCATCCACCGGTCGGTGCATTCATCCGTCCTTTCCATCAGCCTACAGGCAGTCTGCTTGCTCAGGTGCTTGCGTTCTGTGGTTCTGGGGACCGAACCCAGGGCTGGGAAAGCTCGAACCCCCGCCGAGGCAGCTTATTTCTAGAGCAGCCAACTTCTCCCCACAGCCCTCCCCACCCTGCCTGGGCGCTAAGTGCAAACGTGAAGCGCCAGGGGCGCGGCCTCGGCCCGCTGCCTGTACTCACACTTCCTCACCCGACGTTCTCCTGTTTTATGACAACTTTTTTGAGACAGGGTCTTGCTGTGTAGCCCAGACTAGCCAGACTCGAATCTTAATAACTTCCTGCCTCAGCCTCCAAGTGCCAGGATTACAGGCGTGCACCAAGGTGCCCGGCTCTCCTTTACCTGTCTTAGGCTGTGCAGTCCCTCAAGGTCCCTTCTGTATTTGTTTCTTGTCTGGCTCCCTGCGGGCATGAGCCCCAACCCAGGGTCTGGCTTCCTACAGCACCTGGGAACAACCCTGGGCTGGCGACCCTTCCGTCAGAAGCGTGGGGAGCACAGTACCCGGCACACAGCACCGCACCCCACCGCTGCGAGGACTGAGATCAGGACTGTGTAGCAAGATGGCGCCACACATAGTGAGGGCAGCGCCACACATAGCGACAGCTGTGACCAGGGGTCACCGCACCGTTGCTCTTGCCTGGCGGATGAAACAGTTGAGGCCCACAGCGTGGGACTGACTGCAATCGCAGGGCTCAGGCCTGCCAGGAGCAGGGGTGCCAGGGGCTCTTCCTAGGGCAGCGGTGGGGAACCTACGGCACGCACGCCGCAGCAGGCTCTGTGTGGCACTGAAAGCTCTGAAAGGTCCACCGTCACCCTTGTACGGTCACGGAGCAACAAGGGTAAAAGCCTGGGCGGGGGCCGCAGCTTCTCCCCTAGGCGCCCCAACTGCACGAGTTTGGACTCACCCCCTTACTCCAAACACCCTTCTCTCTTTTCTTTTCCCTCCTTTCCTCCCTTCCTTCCTTCCTTCCTTCCTTCCTTCCTTCCTTCCTTCCTTCCCCTTCCTTCCTTCCCCTTCCTTCCTTCCTTTCTTTTTTCTCTTTTTCTTCTTTCTCCTTTCTCCCTTGTATCCTCCCTCCCTCCATCCCTCCCTTCCTTCCTTCTGTCTTTAAGTACTAGGATTGAACCCAGGGCCCTTACAAAATTACACTGCCAGTCCTTTAAAGATTTTTTAAAATTTTGAGACAGGGTCTGTAAGTTGCTTAGGCTAGGCTCAAACTTTCAATCCTCCTGCCTCAGCCTCCCAGAGCGCTCAACTGCCCAAGATCCTTATCTAAGCCAGGGAAAATCAGCACCGGCATACCCACTGCTCTCCCTGGCGTCCTGTGTGGCCCTGCACCCATCCCACAGAGGGCTACTCACGCAGGTCTGTCCCATACTTGAGCCCCGTCTTGGGCACCCAGCCCTTGCTCCGGAAGTAGTGGTAGGCCCCGTAGGTCGTCCTGAATGTGGGCTGAATTGCTGTGAACGCTTGCCAGAGCTTTACGATCGTCAGGGGCTCCTAAGGTTATTTAAAAGGAAGAGGCACTGTTCATGCACGATCCATTCCCCCTTGCCAGGGACTAACATCTGTTTGGTGTGCAGGCTCAGCAGCAGCAATGGCGGGGGGGACAAATGCAGGGCGCTCCTGGGCACCCGGACCGGGATGTCCAACGTGGCAGCCACTACCCTCACCTGGCCCATCCAACAGGGGCGCTGCAAGTGTGAAACACACAGGAGTCCAACTGGGCAGGAGAGAAAGGGGCCAAGTGCAAACTATGGATATGCTCGGTTAAATGAACCATGAAATATGGTTACTGAAAGTAATTTTACTTGCTTTTAAACATGAATCAAGTAGCTTTTTTCCTTTTTCTTTTTTGAGGCAGAGTCTCACTATATATAATCCAGGTAGATCTTGGTCTTGTGGTGATCTTCCTGCCTCAGCCTGCTCGTGCTGGAATTATAGCTGTGTACACTATACCAGGCTCATCTGTGTTTTTCTTTTGAAATTTAATGTGGTTACCAAGAAAACAGAGAATGATTCGCCGGCCCCCACCTAAGGCATTTACTCCATTCCCGAAGGACACCGGGGCTCTGGGGATGCAGAAAGACAGATTGTGAGGCCAGGGTGCGGCTCAGTGGTAGATGACATGCTTAGCCTGCCTGGGCTCTGGGTTCCACCCCAGCACCGGAGGAGAAAGGGAAGAAAGGCAACATCTCACATGAGCAGGAGCTGGGGAGGGGCTGGGACGGACGCCAGGAAAGCAGCTTGGGCAGCGAGCGCAAGTGTGACTGCCAAAGCTGAGAGCAGTCTCTTTAGAGACCCTGTCTCAAAATTTAAAAAAATTTTTAAAGGACTGGCAGTGTAATTCTGTAAGGGCCCTGGGTTCAATCCTAGTACTTAGAGAGAAGGAAGGAAGGGAGGTATGGAGGAAGGGAGGGTGCGAGAGAGAAAGGAGAAAGAAACACTCCCCAGGCCCTTTAGTGCGCAGCTGAAATGCCAGGCCACATTTAGAAAAGGAAGAAGTAGGTGTGCATGGTGTTGTATGCTGCTAACCTCAGGTCTGAGGAAGCTGAGGCAGGAGGACTGCAAATTGAGGTCAGCTTAGGCCACTTAAGGGGATCCTGTCTCAAAATTGAAAAAAATAAAGTCCAATAAAGGGCAGGGGGTAGAGCTTGCATGAGGCCTTGGGTTCAAGGCCCAGTACTGCAAAGAAAAAAGTCAACCAATCATCGTATAAGTAAAACTTTCATTAAAAACCCAAAGGTGCTCCATTTCATTCTTTGGCGTCCGAGAACTGCTGCCTGCTGGCACATGTAGTAACCTGACTGCACAGAGGTGATGGAACAGGATGGCAGAGCCCAGTCCGAGGAACACAGGACCCAATAGGATACAGGCTAGGCGAGGCGGGCTTTCTTCCCACTCAGCACTTGAAGAGCTGACTTCAGCCGGGGTCTGGCTCCGGGGCTCCTTGCGAAGTGTCTGGTCTGGTTTTAACCCCGTGGGGGCAGTTCAGAGGCAGAGCAGTGCTCAGTGCATGCGCACGGCTGGTCTCCAGCCCCAGCACCAGAGCAATGAAACCCACCAGAAATGAGTCCACGCTTCTTGACATGTTTCCTGTCCTTTTTTTTTGTGCTCCTTCTATTAAGGAGCTTTGTGGGCTTTGTCTCCTCTAACAAGGAGGAGGCTGGATCCCCGCCTGGAGAGCCCAGTGCCCCCAGATGTTGAGGACTCTGCTTAGCTACAGCAGCTGGCAGATCCCAGCTGCAGCCCATAAGAGGGGGTTGTGGAGCTAGAAGCGACCACCATAGAGAAAAACAAGTCAATCATGCCAAACACGTCCTTCCAAACCATGGATACTCATGCAAATAAAACATGAGGTGAAATGTAGGCTGAGAAGGTAGCCCACATGTACTCTTAGCTTTGTAGGAGGCTGAGGCAGGAGGATTGCAAGTTCAAGGCAATTAGGGACTACACAGTGAGACCCTGCCTCAAAATAAAATACAAAGTGCTAGGGACATAGCTCAGTGGTAGAATACTTGTGTAGCATGTGGAAGGCCCCAGGAGACAGACAGACAGACAGACAGAGACAGAGACAGAGACAGACAGGGAGCCAGACAGAAAGACAGAGAAAAACCAGAACTAGAGAGATGATAAAATTATGCACATATAAGACCCAGACAAAATACTTCCCCATCCTATTAAGTGTTCTGCTTACCTACTTTACCTGCTTATTCTGAACGGGTATTATAGTTACACGGTTTGAAATTCTAAAAGCACGGTGAGTGCTCAGTGTAGCCTCCTCTCTGCCCTGTCCCCAGCCACTGGTGCCGTCTGTGTGGCTGTCTGTCTTCTGCACGTGGTAGCCACAGCATGAGAGCACACCAGACGCAGGAGATTCTGCCAAGTGGTGTGTGTCCTTGGATAACTCATCTTCTCTGGGCCTTAGTTACCTTGGTGGTAAAATTCCTACCACGTGGAGGCAGGCTATGAAACAGCGCATGAAAGGTGATTGACACAGCCTGGTAAACACCTGTAACTTTTATTTTTTTGCAGTGCTGGGGATGAACTCAGGGCCTCCCACATGCTAGACAAATGCTGTGCCACTGAGCTACACTCCAGCCCTTTTTATTTTTTGAGACAAGTCTTGTTAGTTGTGCAAGGACTGCTGAATTTGGGATCCTCCTGTCTCAGCCTCCTGAGGAGCTGGAATTATAGTATGTGCCACCATGCCTACCTCTGTTAATTCAGTGCTGCTTGGACACAGAGTTCCTGGTCTGTATATAAGATGCTGCACTTTTCGCGGTTTACGAAAGTGAAACCCAGTCTAAAAAAACGTTAAAGCTGGCTTTTGCCTGAATAGACCCAGTTCAGAACCTGAAGTCAAAACTTAAAAGAAAAAACTTCACCTCCTATTTTACTCAGTGGAAGCAAACGCATAGGTATTAAAGCAATATGGAATAGCTAGGCATGCTGGCTGAAATCCCTGTACTCAGCAGACTGAGGCAGGAGGACTGCCATGAGTTCAAGATCACCCTAGGCTACACAGTGAGTTCAAGGTCAGCCTGAGCTATATGTGAGACTTTGTCTCAAAGTACAATACAAAACAAAAACAATATGGAAAATAGAAAACCTGTTTTTAACATCAGGGAAACTGCAGGGGGGCTGCACCTGCATAAACACCTTACCTTCTTGTAGTAGACACTCAGACACCCCAACGCATAGACCAGGAAGAAGGCCTGAAAAGGAGCAGGGAGAAAATGTCCATCAGAAATTGGCAGCACGCGCAAGAGATCACTGTGCAGACCCCACTCTCTTCCTGTCGGATACAAATGAATGTCCTTAAGTCACCATCAAATCAGTCATGTGGCCTGGTTGCCATGGAAACTGTTGCTAGGGACTCTACCACGCAACACACCGGAAAGTTGGCGGTAGGTGAATAAAGTTGCTCTTACGTGCAGCTAAGAAGAGCTTTCTGATCAACATTAGAAAGGTGTCAGACTCGTACTATCCAAAGCCACTCGGTGGTGGCCTGACCTGTCCAGGTCACAGGCTCCACAGACTGCAGTGCAGGAGACAGCGACTGACTGGGAGCCCCTAGTGAGAGCAGTCGCTTTTTATTTAATTCTATTTGGATCTGGTGCTGGGGAACGGAGCCAGGGCCTCACGCATGGGAAGACCATGTGCTACTGCTGAGCTGCCCCCCAGTCCTGATATTTCTCTTTCAACCTAAGAAGTATTTTATAGGACATGAGACTGAATGCACAATCAAGGACACAGGTTCTGCTTTCGGACTTTGGCTACAGCCGCCAGGTGCACGGCAGGAAGGCCCTTTTTTGCACAGTGCTGTCCCTTGCCCAGGTGTCCTATGGCTCCGATCTGCAGGGAGAAGAGTCTGGGACCCTCAGGTCACCCTGCTGTGTGCTCAGGAAGTGGCGGACTCCACGTGTGTACCGTCGTCCCTCTGGGCAACCACTGGGCCGTGTGTGGCTACTCAGGACTTGTAACGCGGCTGGTGCAACCGGGAAACAGGATTCTGAACTGCATTCCACTTTACTTTGAACTGGAACAGCCCACCAGGGGTAGCGGCTGCCAGGTTTCCTGGTAAACAGCCCTGCGTGAGATGCAGTGACGCAGTACACACAGCCAAACACGCCTTCCCACGCTAAGTCTGTGCAGTGTCGCTGGGCTCTCTGCAAGGGAGCGCGGGCCGGGAGATGGGGCACGGAGACACGACACTGCCTGTGCATGCAGCCTGCCAGCCCCTCCTGGGACCTGTGGGTGCTCAGGCCTTGAGAGGGGCCCAGGAGGACACAGCTTCAAAGGCAGAAGGCACCTCCTGGCTGCGGCACAGACTTAGGCCAGAAAGATGCGGCTGAGCACAGCGTGCCCATGGCGGGAGCCCTGCAGGTCTGAGCAGCGGTACTCACACCACGCCTCTTAGGGAAGGGGGCTCGGCTGAGGCGCAGCCACCACACTGCGGAAAGAAATGCGCCATCTAAGTCGCGGGACAGGGAGACACACAGACCGGCTCGCCTGGTGAGCAATGAGACCCACCCGAGCTCGTCAAACTCCAGCAGGAGACTAAAAACACTGAGGCCCCATTTTTTACTTGTCACTTTAGAGGACAGGGTCTCAGTAAGTTGACCAGGCTGGTCTCAAACTTGAGATCCTCCTGCCTCAGCTGAGTTGCCTGGGTTACAGGTATGTGGCACTATGCCTGGTGGGCTGTACACTTTATTTTTCTGCAGCACCAGGGGTGGAACCCAGGCCTTGCGCATATCAGACAAGAGCTGCACCACCGAGCTGTGTCACCAGCCTCCGCTCGTGTACTTTGGGTGGAGAACTCACGGTGTGTGAACAGCATCTCCACAGAGCTGTCTGGTTTCCACAAGTGGGTGAAAATGAGTGAGATCCTGTTCAGCCGATCTGAAAACAGCGAGGAAGGAAGTGCTAAGACGAGTCCCTCTAATGCTCTGTGCAAGGACCCGGCACCACGGCCAAGGACACAGGCCTTCTTTTAAAGCCGGGTGTGGAACGAGGGGCTCTCGTGGGTGGGGCAAGCGCTCACCCCTGAGCACCCCAGCCCCAACACAGAGCTGAGGACTGCGGGGGAATGTGGAGGAGTGGAATTCGGCAGCTTCTGTGGACACCGCCTGTGGGGCTTTCCATGCTTAACTACAACATCCAGCGACCCCACCACACAGGGATGCCTGGTACGGTAGCTTCGTGTACACAGGAGGCTGCGCTGCACCTTGTGGAGCTGAAATAACATGATGGAAATGAATCCTTAAATGGAAACGCACCTCTTCCAGGCTGAGCTGCAGATACTCGAAGATCCGGTAGGGGTTTCTTCTGCATATTAACCTCTTTCTTTGCACCAACTGAAGAGAGAAAAATAAAATCAAACACAATAGAATACACAGATGCACTACAAGCCACATGGAAGAGACTGCATCTGAAAATGAACACTTTCTTCCTGGGCATGGTGGCTCACGGCTGCAATCCCAGCACTTGGGAGGCTGAGGCAGGAGGATCGCCACAAGTTGAAGGCCTGCCTGAACTACAAAGTGAGGCCCTGTCTCAAAAACAAACACCTCCAAAAAAAAAAAAACCTCAAACAAACAAAAACCCAAAGCCACTTTCTTGTAAACTCCCAAGGTTCACTTGCTATTGGATAAACACTACAGAAAACTCATTTTTTATAACTTCTGTGGAGGAAGAAGTTTTAATTTTTTCCCCACTGTTAACATTTTACTTCCTTTCCCCCATGCATCTTGCCTGCAGCTGCACGCTGGGGGAGAATCTGTGTTTCTACCCCTAAGCACGTGTCTGCTCCTCACAGGACTTCGTAAGTGTCCTTTCTTCTCGCTCTACGCTCAGCGTCATACGTAACACCACTGCCATTCTGCAGTCACCTGTCTCGCTTTAGTGTACGAGTCTGAGAACGTTAATGTTAGACCCTCTCCCCGGCTGTAGAGGAAAGGGTGCCCGCACTGCTGTGTGCCTGGGCTGGGCCTCAAGCCCACCTGTTCCTGGGAGTCTCACCGGACCAGTTGTGGAAAGGGCACTGGGTTCCCTAACACCACCTACAGGCCAGGGACAGAGGGCTCTGCAGGCAGGGATGCAGAGATGTCCCCGGGACACCACGCATTCCCCACCCAGCACGCCTACGATATACGGGTGTGGTGGAAACATACGATGAACGGGTGCCTTTTAGAAATTTATCATGATAAAAGACTCTTCGCCACTAATTCTGCTCAAAACACTCCCCCTTGCTTCGGACACACTTCGCCTGCTGTTCCTGCCACTCTGCGGCAGCTCGGGAAGTCCCTTTTCGTGTCTGCGAAAGTACGGTGGGTGCTGCTGCCGAGGGCCACCCAGTGGGAAGGCGGCCTCACAAAAACTCTTCGCTGTGTCCTCATCTGCCTTATTCACCACATCGGGCGCCATGGACTTCCGGCCCTTCCCCAAAGCTAAAGCGATCATGAAAGGGACATGTTTTCAATCATCTGAAGACACTGAAGCAGCCACAACAGTACAACTAAAGACATTCATGGAGAAGGCCTTTCGGAACTGCCTCAGAGAGTGGTACGAGTGACAGGGTCAGTGTGCTCAAAGCAACATTTGGAGGGGGTTAGTGGCCATGTGTCTTTTCTTAAAATTTTTTTTTTTGAGACAGGTCTCATTGTGTAGTTCAGGCTGGCCCTGAGTTCACTCTGTAGCCCAGGCTGTCCCTGAACTCACAGTGATCCTCCTGCTTCAGCCTCCCACATGCTGGGACTACAGGTGTGCACCGCCACACCCAGCACAATGTTATCTTTTTTTAAAATTTTATTTTAAAGAGAAAAGTAAAACAGAATTTCAAAACAACAGGACGGAAACAAGGGGCTGGGGATTTAGCTCAGCGGCACAGCGCCGGCCTGGCAAGCATGAGGTTGTGAGTTCGATTCCCGGTACCGGAAAAAAAAACCAAAAACCGAAAAAAAAAAAAAAGAACAACAGGACAGAAACAATGGCTAATACACTGCATACCATTATCTTCAGTTACTCAAAGTACAAGATATAGGCATTTAATTGTCCAAATAATATTAGCACAAACCTTTCTTTTCAATGAGCTAAGAAAAATTAGTAGTAAACTCTTAATTACCTTGTGTGTGTATATATGTGTGTGTGTGTGTATATATATATATATATATATATATATATATATATATATATTTTCTCTCCCTTCTTTCCTCTTTTCCCCTATCCCAGTTTCTCCTTCCTTCAGAACAGTTTCTTCCCATTTCACAATATTTATCATACATTTTGGATCTTACTTACTCTTTCAGTGTCTCACACTAGGGAGACAATATGATGTTTACACATGTGTGTCTGGTTTATAATGTGTCTTTTATAGTGATAAATTTTTTAAAAATTTAAACATTCCCTGTGTTTGTCAATCACATTTCAGGTTTAACACATAGATTAGGCTCAATAAGAGATCAACAATAACTAAAAGTAATAAAACAGAAAATTATAACAATATATTATGATAAAAGTGAAACTCTTTTTTAAAAGAGGGTGTTCTCTTTTAAGCAGTCAGGACAGGGCCGGGGATACAGCTCAGCAGCACAAGCACCTGCCTGGCAAGCACAAGGTCCTGGGTCTGGGCCCGGGGTACTGAAGCCATGGAAACACAGCAGTGATGGGGCACAGACCCTTCCTCTCCTCACCTCCTCCTCCGGGGTGTCCTCCCCCTCGCTCCTGCTGCTCGTCTCCTCCTCCACGAGCACGAACTCGGGGCCGGGCTCCCTCTCTCCGGTACACAGGATGCCGGCTAGTGGGCCACTGGCCGCAGGCTCAAGGCAACTCTGCGGGCTGAGCGTGTCCTGTGCACAGCCAGGGACCTGGGGAGCAGACGCAGGGTCCTCTCCCGTGTGCTCCCCAAAGCTGGCTGCAACCAGTGGGCCAGGCCCAGAGCCCAGGCCGGCCTCTCCCGCCTCCTCTGCGGTTCCAGAGGCTCCATCCATGCCAGGAAGTCCCTCTGTCCCTGTCCCCGCCACGGGCCCAGCCCGCAGTCGCCCCTCTGCGCTGCTCTCTCCGGGACGCTTGAGTGGCCTTGTGTACTCCTCAAGGACCCTGCGCACGGTGCTCTCGTCCTGGCCCTGTCTGCGCAGGAGCTCCGTGGCCCAGGCCAGATGACGCTGATACCTGCAGACAGAAACACCGTCAGCCCCAGAACCGAAGACAGCAGGCAGAGCACACAGAGGCTGGCGGGGCCGAGAAGGCGCTTACAGCAGTCAGACCGACGGGCAGGTTACAGGGAAGTTTTTGTTTTTTATGGTACTGGGGCTTGAACCCAGGCCCTTCACACTGAACTCCACCCCCGGCCCTTTTTTATTTTGAGACAAGGTCTCGCTCAGTTGCTAAGTTGCCCAGGTTGGGCTTGAACCTGCAATTCTGCCTCAGTCTTCCAGAGTGCTGGGATTACAGGTGTGCACCATCACACTGGGCAAAATTCATGTCATTCAAAAAACAGAGGCAGGTAAGTATATGGAGAAAGTAGCCATCTTTATCAGGGTTCATTCTGGTTTTTTTCAAGACCAAAATGTTTTCCGATGCTTACGCCATAACACAAAGGCCCTTTGTTTAGCAACGCAGAGCAAAATGAGAATTCTGACAAAGATTTCTCACAGCACCTAATAACCCCTTCACTGGATACAGAAAGAACGGCCCTTTTCCCCAGAATAACTTTCAGAGTGTACTTTAATGAGAAAACACACAGGAAGGGTTTCAAACCTGAAGGCAACACGCGAACACTTCCCAAGTTATAAAAATGGCCCTTTCTCCCTTCACCCTTCCGCCTGCTCCTGCTGCTACCATCCGGTGATCTCCAACAGACGGAGAACTTCCTGCTTACTAAAAAAGGGACAGGAGTCCAGGGCTCCGCTGGGTCACTGGCCCGAGGCTGTGGCGCTCGGGCATCGGGGACCCGCAGGTGGCTGTCGACGCTGCCGCGGCAGAGCACCCGCGACGCCTGCAATGTGGCCTGCTCACGAGGCAGGCGCCCCCAACTCCTCGCCCTCCACGCCTGTGCGCAGGTGACTAGGGTGATGTGCACAGGGCACAGGACCCGGGGAAACCGACTGTGGACACTTAGGACACCGCGGCCCCTCCCTGCATCCGTCAGCATCCCCACGCGGCGCATACACGGGAACTAAACCTTAGATTCTTTTTTTTTTTTTCCTGGTACTGGGGTTTGAACCAAGGCTTTCACACGGAGCAACAACTCCGGAATTTTTAACTATTTTAATTCTTCGAGACAGGGTCTCACTACGTTGATCAGGCTTGGGTTAAACCTGTAACCCTCCTGCCTCAGCCTCCCAGATTGCTGGGACTATAGCATGTGCCATCAGGCCTGGCTGGAATCTTAAAGACCGAAACCTAGATGGGAACGGGGGTGCCTGTCTGTAACCTCAGCTGCTCAGGAGGTTGAGGCAGGAGGATCCTACGTTTGAGCCCAGCCTGGGTAGCTTAGTGAGATAGTCTCAAAATAAAAAACAAAAAAGGGATAGGGGCGCAGCTCAGTAGTGGAGCATGTGTGCCCGCGCGAGACCCCAGGTTCCGTCCCCAGGACCCTCTCCACAACGTGCGGAAGGCTTAACCCTACAAGGCCACTCCAGTAGCTGAGCTGCAGTGACTCTGGGATCACACACGCTCCGGGTCCAGCCCTGACTCGGTCAGCTACAACTGCGTGACAAGCAAGTGACTTAACTTCTCTGTTTCAGTTGCCTCATCCAAGAGCCAGTTCACTCCTCCTACTCCTACCCCACAGGAACCTGGCATGGACCCCTCCGCGTCCTGGGGGAAAGCGGGCGGCTCCTGGCTGTGCCCGGCTGCGCGTGCGCAGTGATGGGAAACGCCCCCGGGGAGACCCAAGGAGAACCTGTGGGAGCTGCAGCCTCGGCTCCGGGCTTGCTGGGTCTACGAACCTGTTACACGAGCCCGAGGCTTTCATCAGTATGGTTCTTTCTTGTGGGAAAGGGCCCACGGCTTTCAACACGTCTCTTCTTGTTTCTGTTCCGTTTAGGGGGCTGCTGGGGGTGGAGCCCGGGGCCGGGTGTGCACCAAACGCGCACTCACCCCCAGGCGCCTCTACATGCCCTCGTCCATTTCCCTGACTTAAAAAACACGCAAGAACCACCGCACTGAGGCACTGAGCGTTTGGGCTGCGCGTGGCTCAGAGGTAGAGCGCTGATCTTGGGTTCTGACCCCAGCATCACCCCGACCGTCCCCCAAAGAAGAAAGAAACAAAAAGGGGAGGGTATGAGGGGCTCACACTCAGGGCCCCAGGGCCGCATCTCCCAGACCACAGTCCGCTCCGGTCCCCAGGCTGGGCTGTGGCCACAGCAGCCAGCTCCCTCCGTGTCCCTCGCTGCCCATGGTCACCCGGCTGCGAAATTTGGCTGGACGAACACCACACAGGGGCCACGAATGGAGCCCCACGTGGGGACCATATGTGGGGCTGCAGAGAGGAGGACCCGGTCCCTGCGCCCCAGGATGGTCACCTGTACCAGGCGTGCGAGGGACAGGGAGCACGAGGCTAGAGCCAGGGACAGAGGCGGGTGGGCACGCTCGGGACCACGTCTGGAAAACCCTCTCTGATCCCACAGAGCAGCGAAGGGTGCCCGCTACTCCACACTGACGCCTATGTCCGAAGGAGCTCGGCTGGCAAAGGGTTCAGCTTAGGGCGATTTAAGCAAAACCTCAATGCATCCAAACAGAATTTGATCCACAGTCAACTCCGCATTTTCAACGATGCTTCTAATGCCAGCAGGACAGAGAAGGCGGCTGTGCACAGGAAAGGCCGCCCACACCATCCCAAGCGCCACGTTCGCGGCCGCTTACCTCTCTGCCGTGACGATGGGCATGCTGGTCTCCACATCTGCAACGGCAAAGGAGCTCTGTTAGTTCCAGACATGTTTCCCTTAAGAGGGGAAAACACCCACTAAAAATGGAGGAAGGGGAGAGAACTCAGGTCCCAAGGTCGCAGCCTGGAAGGTGAACGCTGACTGGTCAGCGATGGCAGGAGGTGAGCCCAGAACCGGTCATCACCCCAGCTCGGCAGGGACAGCAGTGGCACCAGCACAGGACCCCAAGACCCCCAGCCTCCCGTGTCCCCAGAGGGGACACGACTCTGGATGTGGATCTGGGCTTCTGGCTCTGGCACAGCTCCGGACACTGGGTGGGCCACACCTCTCCCCCGGAAGTGCTTCTGGGTCGCTGGAGGGTCAGGTCTTAGCCCTGGTCCCTTGCCCTTGAGCAGCTTCCTTCCAAGGCAGGAGAGGCCAGGCCTACACGATGCTCAGCGTTCTAAGCCTAGGAGAGGACACAGCTGCCAAGGTCAGTGGATCTATGGGCAGGACAGTCTGTGCTTGCTTGATCTGCTGTTGTTTTATTTTGGTTTGTTTTGAGAGAGGGTCTTACTATGTAGTTCAGGCTGGCCTTGAGTGCATGGAGATCCTCCTGCCTCTGCCTCCCAAGTGCTGGGATTACAGGCATGCACTACTACACTACTGCTCACAGCTGATGGACTCTGGGGTGGTTTATTAAGCAGCATTTTTCTGTCAGAGAAAATGGACAAAAAGTCTATCTCCCCAAGACTGAGGAAATATCTGTTTTAGTTACTCAAAAACAATTTTTTCCTATGAGATTATGCAACCCAACCTGACAAGCTTGTGGGTCTCATTTTTATTAAAAAAAAAAAAAAAACCTACTTTTTTAAAATTGAACTTTATTTTGTAATTACTATGTTGTGCACTGACAAGGTTCCGGAGTCAAATCTGTATGTTCTCACCTCCTCCCATCCTATTTCGTTCTTTCCCTCAGTCATAGCTGGGCGCGGTGCTGAACACCCACAACCCCAGCACTCTAGGATGGAAAGTTCCAGCCCAACCCGGGCAACTCAGTGAGCCCCTGTCTCAAAAATATAAAGACAAAGAAGCGAGTGGGGCTGGGGATGTAGCTCAGGACAAAGGCACTCTGGGTTCAACCTTCAGTACTGAAAAGCATTCTGGTTTCTCCTTCCATTTTTATTTCTAGTTACATTTATTTTTAATCTGATACACGAAAGCAAATAGTAATGGAACGACGTGATGTTCCCATACCTGCAGACACTGTGTAAACCAGGTTATACACACTTATCTCTTTAAATCATTTTTTGGCAGTGGTACTGGGTGCTGACCTAGGTCCTGGCTAAGTTGCCCAGCTGGCCTTGAACTTGCAATTCTCTTGCTGGGATTAAACATACGTGCCACTGCGTGAGGCAAATTCTTTAATTTTCAAAAACAGAATTAAGCACATATTTATACTCCCTTCTTTCTAGATAGACCACAGCTCACTGAACCTTCACCTTCCTGCCCGTGCCCCACCGCGGCGCTGGGCCTCGGGTGGCTCCCAGCCTCTGAGCGGCACGAAGAGTGCCGCGGTGAGTGTCCTTCCGCCACTCCCTGTCATTTCCAGCGCATCTTTAAGATGCACTCCAGGAAGTTGGGGCGCTAGTTAAAAACAAAGCGTACGTATGACAGGGCGACTACATACCCACAGGCCCGAGGAAGCTGGGCCTTCACCACTGCAAAAACCACTCACATGCAACGACGACCGAACGTGAGGTACCGAACCTGTAACACTCAGGGGAAACAGGTTTGGCAATGGTTTCTTAAAAATGGAACCAAAAACACAGCAACAAAAGATGAAACAGATAAACTGGACTTCATTAAAATTAAAAATCTTAGCTGGGTGCAGTGGTGCATGCCTGTTATCCCAGCTACTCAGAACGCTGAGGCTGAAGCAGGAAGGTGGCGAGTTTGAGGCCAGCCTGAGCAACTGAGCAAGACCCCATCTCGGTAAAACCAATGCAAGAACCACAACAAAAGCTTACCACTTATGACCCCCGAGAGGACTTGTTTTGGGGGGTGAGGGGCCGCACAGAATCAGACCCAGGGCTCACACTTGCTAGGCAAATGCTCTGCACTGAGCTCCATCCCAGCCTGGGATGGGGAGTATTGAGAAAGCAAACAAGCAAAGCTTGGCAAGGATGTAGAGAAAGCAGAACCTTGTGCACTGCTGATGGGAAGGTAAAGAGGTGCAGATACTGTGATGAACAAGTTGTTCTCTAAGAAGTTAAACAGCCATACATGAGGCACAGTGGGGCACACACGCGGCTGTGATCCCAGCACCCGGGAGGCCGAGGAAGCAGACTGTGAGTTTGAGGCCTGCCTGGCTCAAAAACAAAACAAAACAGAAAGTTGAAAGTTTGGTGGAGTGCTTGCCTAGCACGCAAGAGTTCTCGGTTCACTCCTCAGTACCAGCACCATCACACGCACATAGAAAGAACAACGACGTCTTAGTAATTCCACAGCTGATCTGAAGACAACAATACGCAATGGAACAACCATGGGTGAATTCCTACCATCTTGTCTAGTGAAACTCCGCATTATCTCTAATGTTTTATCTAATAATTAATTTTTAATTCTCTTTAATGGTTTGAACAATCATCCATTCTTACATCTGGTAATCTGAGCAACGTAGCTGAAGATAACAATATGTAATACAACAACCACTGTTAACTCCTATCATTTTGTTTTGAAACCCTGTATCACTTTTAATGTTCTTGCTTTGTTTTGTTTATGTCTGTGATGTTGGTATGTTGCTACTGTTCTTTTTTTACTGCTCTCTTTAAAAAAACAAAAACAAAAACAACCTAAGTGTCCATTAGCAGGTACACGGATAAACAAAAGGTAGTCTAACCATGCAGTGGAATATTACTCAGTCATGAAAAGCAATGAAGTTCTGGTATGTGCAATGGCACAGACAAACCTTAAAATCATTGTGCTAAGCAAAAGAAGCCAGACACAAAAGGACAAATATCGTAGGCGTCCTCTTATACATAAAATATCGAAAAGAGGGACATTCAAAGAAAGGTTACCAGGGGCTGAGGGGGCGAGGAACAGGGGAAAAGGAAGCAGGGAATGACACACAGTTTTTGTGGACATTGCTGGATTCCCTTCTGGAGGGGAACTGTGTGTCCCTGGGCTCCACCATGGGACCCTGTTAGACTTTTCCACTTTCCTGTTAACTCGGATCTCATTTCAACAATATTTTCTTACAATAGAATGTTTTAAAAAAATCTTTCCTAAGAGCCCGGCATGGTGGTGCACACCTGTAATCCCAGCACTCTGGAGGCTGAGGCAGGAAGATTAGTGCAAGTTCGAGATCAGCCAGGGCTACAAAGTGAGCTCAAGGCCAGCCTCAACTGCACAGCGAGACCCTGCCTCAAAAAGACAAAAAAAAAAAAAAAAGAAAAAAAGAACAAACAATCTTTCCTAATTATTTTGTAACCAGATGGAACTGGTTCTTTTATTTTTTTCCTTTTCCCTATTTTTCAGGTGCCGGAAATGGAAACTGCCGACGTGCCTGTCACTCCTTTGCAACTTTACCGAGGAGATCCCGGAGCGCAACTGTGCCAGAAAGGACTGGCGGGTGTGGTGTGTTCGCTCACCTTTCCACTGGGCAGCCAGCTTCGGGTCCGACAGGGAGAAGTTTGGACGGCTTCTTGAGAGAGTGCCTTTTCCAAAATAACCCTTCCGGGAAGAGAGGAAGCGGTAAGCTGCTGGTTAGACGCGTCTCCCAGCTGCAGCGGAAAGGAACTGTCGGGGTCACAAGCGGCTCACTCCTCTTTTCACGGCTGCCGCGATCATTCATGACGATGCGTGCATTCTGTGACTCCGGCCTCTCCGGGAGGGCAGGAGCTTTGCCATGGGCCTCGCTGACTGACTCCGGTGTGGGGCCGGCACGCAGAGGCGCCACGGGCGGGAGGGACAGAGGCTGTTGCCGCCTGTGGCAGGGGAACACTGTGTACCGGGGGGACAACGCTGCCCGCGCCCTCTGCACCCCGGAATTGCAGTGCTCCTCCCTCAGGGCTGATTCCAAAAGCGACACATCGTCCCCCACACTTTTCTGTGAGGCACCGGGGACGGAACTTCACACTAAGCTCCGGCCCTAGCCCTTTTACAATTCTTTGAGACAGGGTCTCCCTAAGTTTCTCAGGCTGGGCTCAGTCTTGTGATCCTCCTGTCTGAGCCTCAGGGAATTGGAATAATAATAAAATAAAAACTCTTCACTCTCTGTGTAGATCTAACAGTCAGAATACACGAAGTGCGTGGCCTTACACGGACTCTTGCTGGACATCAGGGGCTGCGGAGGAAGGCCTCACCGCTGAGCTGCAGGGAGACTAGGGTCCGTGCTCACCACCAGAGGCAGGGCTACCCGCTCCCCTCCGGTCTCTGGACAGGCCGTAGGGAAGGAGACAGGAGGCTGTTCCCTGTGTGCCCCAGGCTGTGGGCGGAAGCGGAGACCCCGTGCAACAGCGCAGGAACTCCCTGTGGCAAAGGGGCTGTCCTAACACTGGAAAGTGGGGTCAGGGGCGTAGCTTGGCGTCACAGTGCCAGGCCCTTGGTTTACTCCCCAGCACCACGGAAACCCAAAATATTAAAACTAGACTGTCACGGTGGTTGCACCCGCTCTAAATTTAAGATCATCACTGAATTGTGCACGGAGAGGACGAGTTTTACGGCTGCGAACCACACCTCAATCCAGCTGGCTTTGAAACACCCCCGCCATGAGCGAGCTTCTGGGGAGGGGAGGGAGCGAGCTACCGATCCCAACCCAGCCCACCGCTGCTGCAGAGCAGTGAAAACCAGCCCCGGGCCCCTCTAGGGTGCCCGGGCAGGACAGCGGGCAAGGAGTGCGCGCTCGGAAGCCTCACCTGACCGGTGCAGGAGCAGGAGCGGACCTGCAGGGATGGGCCGGGGCCGGGGGACGCTCCCGGTCCCACAGCACATTTCTGTAAGCGGGACCTTTGTGCTGCTTTTATAATCACCGCAGCGCGGGCTGGGGTACGGGGCTCCCACGTCAGGCCCCTGCTCCCACAACGCGCGGCTTCGGGCACCCGATGCCAACTGCGCTAGGCCAAGCGGGCAGGGCTGGGGGTCGGGGCGCGACACTCACTTTCCCGTACAGCTGCTCCATGTCCGCCGGGCTCCTCACGATCACGTGGTTGTTGACCATCTCAGCCCGGAATGCTCTGAACTCCTTCCGGGGACCTGGGTCCTGGCCGAGGGGGATCGGCAGGGGAGACTCGTAGCTCTCGTGCACTCTTCTTTTCCTCTTTGGGGCGTGGAACACAGCTTCTGCCATCGCTCAAGGGCAAGCGCTCTTTAAAGAAACATCCGGCAATGCCCTGGTCATCGATACGGAGTCTTGGAAAGGCTGCGGTCTGTGGGGAGAACAATCTTTACACAGCAGCTACCCCGAAGCCAGAGAGTCACAAGGACACGCTGCACCAGCTGTGCTGACCTCCGCGCTGAGAAAGCCTCGGCCCCACAGTCCCTGGGGAGGCGGTCATAGTATTTCCACGGAAAGGGGACAGTGAGGCCAAGGGAAGAGTCCCAAGGCACACAGCAAGGTCTCTTGGGAGCAAGTGCCCCCGGGTCCCTGCCTGCTGGGATTTTGTTGCTAGCCTCACTTTGCCAACCACGTTCCCTGAGGACCTTCACTCAGGGCTCCCTGGGTTCACAGGACATAAGATGAAACCAAGTTAACAAAGTCTAATGAGCGCTCTGCATTCCACAAAGGGTCCATCGGCTCTCAGGATCAAAACCGAGGCCCTGCGCATGTAGGGCAAGTGCTCCCCCGCTGAGGTGCGCCTCCAGCCTCCGGCTCCCAGCCTTCCCAGGCAGTCAGTGAGGAATAACTGACAGGGGCCGTGGTCATCTACGGGTCCAGCGGGCACTGCCTGCACAGGCCACTGAGAGCAGCTGGCTCCGACAGCATGCGCACCAACACGGGGCTGCCTTGGCCGCGTCCTGTGCCATTTTGGGCAAAGGTTATGGAATCTCTCTGCGCTTGAGTTTCCTCAGCAGTAAAATGTGACGGCCCTGGGTTCAACCCCCAGTACTGTAAATAAATAAATTTGAAAAAAAAAAAAATGGCTTCATGGATACCAACATCAGCCTTCTGAAGATCGGAAGGAATTGTCTCACAAAGCAGTTCCCTTTTCGGGGGAGGGGAAAACTCAACAGGGAACGCTTCACAAGTCTTTCATGCTGAGCCTTGTGTGGTGTGCATGCCTGTAATCCCAGCACTCAGGAGGCAGAGGCAGGAGGATCTCTGTGAGCTCTCCGGCCAGCTGGGGCTACATAGTGAATTCAAAGCCAGCCTGGACTACACAGTGAGACCCTGTTTCAAGAGAGACAGAGACAGAGGGATGAACTGACTTCCTGCTGAAGTTGGAAGGCAAAGCTGAAGAGGAAGGCCTGCAGCTGAAGCCCTCCGCATCTGCAGTGGGCATTCACGCGCTCCTTCCTCAGCGCTGACAGCAGAAGGGTATGATGGGAGAGGGGAACGCGAACGAAATGACAGCTACCCATCACAGGCAGGTACGGGCTCCAGACCCCGAGTGCCACGCGCGCTCGGGTGACAAGGCTGGGCGGGCAGGCAGGGGGCTGGGCGCGGGATGGTCTCTGGCTCTCAATGCTGGCGACCACAGCCGGGATCACACCCAGCCCAGGCACCACGTGGGCGGCCGGGGCGCACGTGCCTGCAGGGACTGTCACTTTCTGTGTCCCAAACGCGGGCCGCCTGACTCCGAAGCGCGCAATGTATTTCCGGAGCGCCTCCCCCAGCCCGGGCAGCTGCGCGGCCCCAGCCCCGGGAGGCGCCGCGCCCTTCTCCGCCCGCCCGCCCGCCCCGGGGGTCGTCTGGAGACCCGCAGGCCCAAGTCCTGGCCAGCCCCGGCCTGGCCTCTCCGCGCCCGGGAGTGCTCACCTGCCCCAAGTCCACGCGCTCGCCGTTACCCGGCAACCCCGCTCGGGGGCGGACACCGGCTGCCGTCAAGTAGCGAGGCCGCAAAACTAGCCTAATGCGCAGCCGCAGAGGCGCTGGCCGCCCGGCGGGTCTCCCGGAGTGCGCATGCGCGGGCTCGGTGTGCGGGCCGGTCCCCTTCAAGGTAGTAGGTGGGGTGGTCGTCCTCCTGGCGTCTGCGCGGGGCAGCTCTCTGTCACTCCGCACAAGGCTCGTTTTACAGCTGGGACGCGAAACTGCCTGTCCTGTGTTGCAGTCACGTGGGTGAAGCCGGCACCCCTGGGGATGCCACCGCCCTTCGTCCGAAGGCACGTGCCCGGGGACCGGGCCTAGGAATCTGCGGTGCAGGCCAGCGCTGCGGGGAGCATGCACGGGAGCCCCCGCCGAGACTGCCACAGCCGGTGCGGGCCTCGGCCAGTCCTGGTCCCCCAGCAGCACCGCCACTGGCAGTGTGATTCGCTCAGGGACCTGGGGACCCCAGAGCCTCATCTCTTCCATCGACAGGCGGGTGGCCAGGACTCTGCCAGTACCAGGAAGCGTGGCAGTCCCTTCCTGGACGTGCGGAGCAGCCCAGGCAGGGAGGCCACAGATGCCGTCCCAGGGAGCAGGAGGGGAGGGGTCTCGAGGTGACAGATGAGCAGGCCATGTTCTGGATGGGGGGGGTCCCCTCCAGCCTTCTGTGCCCCTGGGCCTTTGCATGCACCATGCCTCCAGCCCAAGCGTTCTTCTCCCTACTGCCTCTGTCATTCCTGGTTGTCCATCAGCTCGCCAGTGCCAGGGTGCCTGCTTGTGTGACGGCCTCTGCACTCTGCAGTTCTTTGCCCAACCTGTGTGTCCCAGGTTCCCGCTCTTTCTCAGCCGGTCTGAGCTCTTGGGAGAACAAGATCACCACGTGGCGTGCATGGAGTGCTTAGCCCGCGTGGGCCTTGACTGCTGGGCCAGGAAGCGCAGGTGTCAGACAAAGCAAAGTCCAAGAGCTTCAGGAAGAAGGGAGAAGGCATTGCCAGGATTCACAGAATAGCGGCTACCGGTCTTCTTCCCCCTCTCATTTCCCTTGCGGAATTGAACCCAGGGCCTTCACACTGAGCCTCATCCCCAGCCCCTTTTTTACTTTATTTTGAGACGGGTCTTTTTGAATTGCTCTGGTAGGACTCAAGTTTAAGATCCTCCTGCCTCAGCCTCCTGAGTGCTGGGATCACTGGTGTGTTCACCACACTCAACCTTAGTCTGTTTTCAGTGCTCCAGCAAAATCCGCGGGGCGGGGAAACGTGGTAAAGAGGCTTATGTATCTCCCTGTGTGGAGATTCAAGGGCAAAGCAGCCTCATCGCTTGGCCTTACTGCATGGGGGAGGCGTGCTGAGAGGCCCGGAGCAGCTCAGAGGTCGGACTTGTCTGCAACTCTTCTTGAGAACCCAAGCCCGACCCCAGGGTTCCTGTCCCGGGGCAGCGCCCCCTGCTGGCCGGACGACCTCCATATGGCACCACCACCCTGAGGTCCTCACCCCAGCACTCGAGCCCCTAAGAGGCCACACAAAGCACCCCCGACCCGCCGCGGTGGTGAGTGGACGGGGCAGCCAGTGCTGTGCCTGGCGAGCCAACCTCGCCGTACGGGCTGGGCGTCCCTGACCCGAAATGCACGGGACCGGAAGTGTTGTGGATTTTGGAATCTTTGCAAATCCAGAATGAGGTATTTTGGGAATGACATCCTGGTCTACATGAAATGCATTTCTTTCGCACACACCTCCATATGCACAGCCGGAAATTTGACAGTATTTTCTGTATTTTGGCCTTGACCCGTCACAGTAGCTCAAGCGTGGACTTTTCCCCCTGAGACATCGAGTCAGTGCTGAAGTGTTCTGACTTTGGGGCGTTTGGGGGTTTCGGGTTAGAGACGCTCAGCCTGATTTGGGTTTGGAACTGGGTGGTCTTAACAGCGCAGGGCTCTCAGAGGTTGTCCGTTCCTCATTTAACTGAGCGCAATCCCGGGCGAGGAAACAGCAGGTCTGCATGGGGCTGAGATAGAATCCCAAGGGGTCACCTCTGGGCCCTGTCCTCACAGAGGGGCCGGAGTAAATGACGGCGAATCAAAAGTTCTTCCCAAGATTTCTCCTGTGTCTGCATCACAAAGCTTTGGTTATGATCATTTGCAAACATACAGGAAAGCAGGGAGAGTAGTCTTAGATTGTAAATCACCACCGCACAACCTTCGGTCTTTGGTATCTTGTTTCTTCACCCTGTCCACATACACTCTCCTGGTGTAATATTTCCCTCCTGGAGTCCAATTTTGAGACAGGGACTCGCCGTGTTGCCCAGGCCGGTCTCAGGTTCTTGCACTTGGGCGATCTCCTGCCTTAGCCTCCTGGAGTAGCTGGGACTATGGGCACAAACCACACTAGAGTATTTTTTAAACAATCCCAAGACCCAGGGGTGGTGGCACATGCCTGTAATCCCAGTACTTGGGAGGCTGAGGCAGGAGGATTGACAATGCAAAGGCCAGCCTGGGCTACATAATGCATTCAAGACCAGCCTAGACTAAATAGTGAGACCCTGTCTACAAACAAAGCCCAAGTAAACCTCCAAAAACATATATAACAAATGTCATAGAAAATTCCCTGTAGCTCTTCAATGTGTATCTGTAGACAGGAGCTTAGCTTATTACACGTGTCTGCGGCATATCCATGCGTGTGGCAGAGCCGTGTAGTTGATTGTCATTGTCGGAGACAGTCCTGCCCTAGAGTTGCTGAATCATAGGTTTAGCAAACACGGCCCCGCTGCTCCCAGGGGAAACGCAGGCTGGGTTCCTGGGCGCCTCTGATCGCAGCATTTCTATCACCCAATCAATGTGGGGCCTTGTTCTCCATGTTTCTATTTAAAGACGCCTTATATAATATCAATTGTTGATTCATAAACGTAGAACTCCCAGCCAACATTCAGCGACTGTCGCCCGAGGGCAGCTTATTTAACCCTCATCCTTCCTCCAGGGAGGCGCAGCGCCTGGGCAGCCCTCATGGCTCAGCTTGGGGGGTCCTCAAAAAACAGCTAAGTCACCAGCAAAAGCACAGTGTGGGTGCCCGGATGGGAGCCCCTAAGGCGCACTTGTTTATGTTAGGAATGAGACAAGAAGAGGGATCGGTGCGCGGGTCAACCAGGACTCTTGGCCAACCTGGCCTGTGTATGCAAAGGACAACGGTCAGGCCCTGGTTCTGAGGTCACAAGCAGCTCTTTGTGAGGGCGTGGGTTGCAAATAAAGAATCTGAGGAGAGGAAGGATGGCAGGTACCTACTATCCAGTTATAATACTGAGACGTCTAAAGTGGATAGTGATCCTTCGCCCTGTTTACCTGTGACACGATACGAACCACCGTGTAATATGCAGCATGCTTGAAGAAGAAGTTGTTTGCCAGACATGCTGGTGCATATCTATAATCCCAGCATTCTGGAGGCTGAGGCAGGAGGATTCTCGAGAGTTCAAAGTTAGCCCGGGCTACACAATGAGACCCTGTACAAAAAAAAAAAAAGCTGTTCATCTGAAATCCAGGTGTATCTGGATATTCTTTCCTTCTCGGATCTTCGCAGAGCAGGGTTGGAGTGCAGGGGCTCTTGGGCAACAGCAGAGGCCAGGGAGGCCCCAGATCTGAGAACTCCTGGGCTTGGGTTCCCTTTAACCCATTGTGCTGGACTCAGGAGAGGACCCTGCGTTCCACGCGGAAATAGGAAGATGACCGGCAGCACTGTGAGGGGTGCAGGACTGGGGGGCTTCCCGGAAGAGGTGGACCTTGAGTTCAGCCTGGAAGGTGGGGACACGAGGGGTGGTGGCTGGGACACTCGTCAGTCACGGGCAAGGCTGGGCTGTGAGGTCCTGCAGCGGGGAGGAGCGGGCCGGTGGGGCAGGAGGTCAAGCCCGATAAGGTCCCTGAGGTGGGGCCCGATCTGCAGGAGCTCGGTTCCGGCTTGGCTGCTGGACTTTGCCCCGCAGACAATGGGGAGCCGTCGGCGTTTCTGAGTAGGGCTGGGCAGTTGCCCTACTGATCTCCCGAGACGGACCGAGCCCTGCAGTACCCGATATGGGCCACCAGAGGGAGACATTTCAGCAGATTTAGACCCAGGCTCCTGGACACTGCTTTTCCGACCGAAAAGGAGGACAGGGTCCCCAGGAAACACTTAGGTCCCCGAACCATCATCCTCGCCCAAGAGTAAGGCGCAAGGCCTGCGGGACAAAGTGAGGTCAGGGACATCGTCCTGCTCATCCGAGTGCGGACGCTAACCCTGGGTACTGCCGCCGCTCTGCAGGGCGTGCGCGAACGGCAGAGAGAGGGGTCACAAAGGCCTGGCTACGCCAGCACGGAAGCCCCATCCGCTCCTGGTAGCTGCTTAACCCCGTTCACCGGCGTGGAAACTGAGGTTCCGAGGGGACACCATGTGCTGAGGGGTGGGACCAGCGAGCTCCCGTGACGCCCTGGCCTGGGGCCCTGTGTACCTGCTGGGTGCCGTCTCTGCGCCCGGCTGTGTTGGGGCGACAGCTGAAGCCCTCCGCAGGGGACGCCCACCGAGGGGCTGGGTCTCAGGCTGCTGGCTCTAGGTCAGTCTTCTGGAGAAATGGGCATGTACTCCCAAAAAGACACTTAGCAAAGCGTTTTTATTTAATCAAACCCTATTGGTTTTTTATTTTTTAAAAAAGGGAAAGAAAACAACCTAAATGTCCCTGCCAGAGGAATGGATATATAGTATGTGATGTAGAATAATCACACAGTGGAATACTATGCAGCAATTAAAAAGAATGAACTAGGCCAGTATGGTGGCACATGCCTGTAATCTCAGGTACTTAGGAGGCTGAGGCATGATGATCCCAAGATGGAGGTCATTCTTGGCAACTTAGACTCTGTTTCAAAACAAAATAAAGGCGGGGGGGGGGGGGGAGGGGATGTAAGAATGTAGTTCAAGCTCCCTAGGATCAATTCCTCCTATGAAAAAAAAGAGATAAAACTTAAAAACTGGTGATGAAGTCCAGATGCAGAATGGTATGACTCATATAACACCACTTATGTAGATTAAAATACACACAAAATATCAAGTATTGGGTGTACATATAGCTAGGTTAAATTTTTATTTGTTTATTTATTGGCTTTTTGAGACAGGGTTTCACTATGCAGTTCAGGCTGTCCTTGAACTCACTTTGTAGCCCAGGCTGGCCTGGAGCTCAAAGTGATCCTCCTGCCTCAGCCTCCCTGAGTGCTGAGATTACAGGCATGTACCACCACGCCTGACTGTTACATTATTTTAAAAACCTCAGAAGTCTGAACAGCAAAACCATTAGTTCTTTCCAGCACTTTTGTAGTAGATAAGGAGGCCTCAGCTTTATCTCTCCTGCTTAATTTCTTAAATAAACCGAAAGTGTTGGGAATATAGGTGACCATTACATCCTTTGTTGTGCTTCTCTTTTTTGGTGGTCCTGGGGATGGAATGCAGGACCTTTGCACTAAGCTGCACCCCCACCCCCTTTGTTGACACAGGGTGTCACTAAATCACTACATTGCCCAGGTTGGTCTCAAACTTGAGATCCTCCTGCCTCAGCCTTCCACAGTGCTAGGATGGCCGGCGTGCACCACCCCGCTGGCCTTGGACACCTCCCCCAAGGGTGTCAGTGGCTTGGCCTTCTCTCCAGCGCCAGGGCTCCAAGTGGAAATCAAGGGTGGTTCTAGCTGTGGTCTTCTCTGTCCCCCAGGGCTGGGGTGGCCGGCGTGTGGAACTGGGCCCATAGCGCTTCTCCTCGTAACCCGCTGTTCCTCACAGAAGCAGGAAGCCGCCGGGTACCTCACGCACTGCACAGCGACATTTGCTCAGTAATGGCCGTGTGGATGGGCGGGGCGCAGGCTGTGACACGCATGTGTCTGATGGGCAAGTGTGTCCATGTCACCTGGAAGGACTCCGCTCCGGCAGTCACCGTTGCTGAGCGGCTGTCACTCTGCCCTCCCTGTCCTCCTCCCTGCTTGTCCTGTTACACAAATTACATGAGGTGCATCTTCCTGCCTTCCTTCTTCCTTCCTTTCTTCCTTCCTTCTCTCTTTCTCTCTCCCTCTCTCTTTCTTTTTCTTTCCTTCTGTTTTTGTCTTTTGAGACAGGCTCTTGCGGTGTAGTTCAGTCTGGCCATAAACTTGATATATAGCCGGGGTTGACTTTGAACTCACAGCAATCCTCCTGCCTCAGCCTCCCAAGTGCTGGGATTCCAGGCGTGCACCACCAGTTCCGGCAGAGCACCTTACTTTTCTGGACCCATTTTCCCACTCTTTTATCCCTTACTACACCTCTTTTAGTAAATAATTTTATTCTTCCCATTTTAAAGATGAAGAAAGTGAGAAAGAAGTTAGTTCATCCCAGGTAACCCAGCCCCGAAATGGCAGAGGTTGATCAAACTTGGGTTTTGCAGCCGCCAGGCCCTTTTTTTGGAGCTGATGCTGTGTTGCTGCGCTGTTTTAGGGTCTCATCTCTTACCCTAAAAAGGATACCAGGAGAACCCTTTGTGTGTTATTTTTCTCTCCGTCTGTGTCTCAGAACCGCACGAAGGCTCCTGCTTCCAAGCTGCTTTTGTCTCGTGTGTGACCCTGGAGGCCCCCACCTCGGGATCGTGGTTTCCTGGGGCGCTGAAGAAGCCCCGATCGGCTCACAGGACAGAGCGGAGGAGAGGCCTGGCCCGCCTGAAACTCGCCTTTGCTGCGTTCCTGCTTCCTCTGCCTCCGATGTCAAAGGCTTGGATTCCAGGCAAACCCGGAATAATGTCCCAGTCATCAAATTTGAAACCAAACTTCAGCAACGATGTGTGTGTGCTGCCAGAAAGCAAATAGTTTTTTCTTTTCTTTCTCATTTTTTTAAGCCCAAACAAAACATCCTCTTATGAAATATGTCTAATTTGCAATATTTACTTTCCCTTTATTTAATAACAGGAAGGGGTTTGCTGGACTTTTGTTGATTTTTGCATTTCTTATTAAAATTCTTAAGGGGGTTTTGGGGGAACTTAATCAGCAAAAAGAAGGAGGAAAAAAAATCTCATGTGCATTCCACAGGAGCTATTAACGGAGGAAGCGGCTGTTTGTCTAGGAGCGTTGTCTGGTGGGCGGGCGCGCTGTCCCCAGGTCCTTGGTCCAGTGTTCCTTTCCTACAGTGTCCTGAAAGGACAAGTTTTCTGTGTCCTCATAGCGACTCACTGAGCTACGTTGAAAACCTCCCGTTTTCGAGGCTCAGAGAGGTAAAGTGACTCGCTGAAGGTCACACAGCTGGATGAGAGCTGACAGTGACATCCATGTTGATCTCACTCACGGGCCACCAGCATGACAACTCCTCATGTGAACACAGCTTTGCCTGAAAATTTAAAGTCCTCTCCCTCCCAGAAGTGTGGGTCCTGCCCTCCCTGGTTCCAGAGTGAGACCGTGGTTTGCTTCAGGGCTCTGCGTTTGTTTGTTCTAACAGAAATACCTATGGGTGCGGGTGTGGTGTTGCTACCCAGGCCTGAGCCTTGCTGGGCTGGGGCTGGGGGTGCTGCTGCCGCCTGGGGTCGCAGTGCTGCCCTTCCCCGGACGGAGAGGCCGCGGGATCCGGGGTCTGTGTACCAGGCCTGGGAGGCCCGGAGTCCCTGCCCGCTCAGCTCCTGGGCTGTGGGTCAGGGACAGCCGAGGTCCAGGCCACAAAGGCTGTGCTGGCCTGCAGGAGGGGAGCTAGGAGGGGACACTCACATGACCGGCCGCTCTCAGGCTCCAATGCAGAGCCGGGCGCGAAGACGCTGGCCAAGTCAGGAGGCCCTTCCAGGCTGAGGGAGCTGGGGACACACACACTGTGTTTAGGGCCACCAGGCAGGA
>NW_004955429.1:14934797-14959797 GCF_000276665.1 Chinchilla lanigera | reverse complement strand
TGCACATACTTCTGAGATCTCTGTACACACATGCGTTGTGGTCAGTTCGGGTTAGGAAGGTCACCCGTTACCCCAAACTTCTACCACCCCTTGGTGGTGAGACTGTCCCAGCTCCTGTCTTTTGACTGCTATTCATTTATTCGGTGCAGAGATGAAACCCAGGCCTCATCCATGCTAGACAAGAGTTCTACCACTGAGCTGCGCCCAGCCCCTCTTCCAGCTATTTTATGGTTAGCGGCCTTGCCCTTTAGTTCTTTTCTCTATGAAACAAAGACTGTGGTGGGAGGCGGTGTCGCACTGCTGTTATCCCAGCATTCCGGGAGGCTGAGGCAGGAGGATTGCAAATTCAAGACCAGCCTGGGGAACTTAGTGAGAATCTATCTCAAAATCAAAAAAAGCAAAAAAAAAAAATGAAAAAGAAGTGGGGATGCAGCTGAGCGGGAAGGCCTTGGGTTCAATCCGTAGTGCCAAAAAACTAAAACCAAACGTCCCTCACATTGCCACACTGGAAGTGCTCTGCCGTCTGCGTGATGGATCCCCAGCAGTGTTAGCTGTCAGCCGGGTTCCGTCCCCACGGCACGGGCCCCAGTGCCCCTGGCCAACCGCAGCACAGAGACTCGGCTGAGCCTCGGCCTGGCTTTCCCCGTGACCGTGGCTGTGGGAAGTCTGCTCGCGGCTAAGCGGCGGCTGTGGACACACGAGCCACCCGACCCAGGAGTCCCAGCCCGGCAGCTGCACCCATGGCCGATCTCTTCCCTTGGTCTTCTTTTCTTCAATTTTTATTTTTTATTAGTACGCCTTTCCAGTACCTCACGCTCACATTCCTCGTGTGGAGCCAGCGCCTGGACAGGACACGCCTCAACTCCTTTTCTCCCCTTTTCTCCTTCCCCGCATCTCTTGACCCCTTTTCCATTTGAGAAACATCTATCTCCCTACTTCCTATGATCTTTATTTTGCTCTGTATTTATACTTTGGGTTTCTCGTATAAAAGAAGCTACACGATACTCAAGCTTGTGTGTCTGATTTATTTCACTTGACTGTGTGGTCTCGAGGTGTAGCCATTTTTCTACAAATGGCTCAAGATTGTCCTTCTTTATGGCAGAGTAGTATTCCACAGTGTATAAAGACCACATTTTCTTTATCCATTTATCTGTTGATGGACATACAGGCTGCTTCCCAGATGTAGCTGTTGTGAGTTGTGCTGCTATAACCATGAGTGTGCATGGGTCTCTGTAGTGTGATGTCTTTAACTCTTTTAGGAAAACACCTAGCAGGGGAACAGTGGGTTGTGTGGAATTTCTAGTTTCAGTTTTTGAGGCATCTCCACACTGGTCTGCTAGTGGTGGTGCCATTTTACACTCTCCCCAGCAGGGGAGAAGCGCTCCTTTCCCCCCGCATGATCTCCAGCGTTTCTTCCTTGATTTCTTGATGATGGCCGTTCTTTCTGGAGTGAGACGCAATCTCAGCCTTGTTTTAATTGCATTTCTTTAATGGCCAGAGATGCTGGACATTTTCTCATGTATTTATTGGCCGCTTGTACTTCTTCTGAGAAGTGTCTGTTTATTTCATTTGCCCATTTTTGCTTGGGTCTTTTATTTTATTTTATTTTTAGTTCTTCATGTATTCTGGATATTAGTCCTCTGTCTGAGGAGCAGCTGGCAGCATCTTTTCCCATTCTGTGGCTGTCTCTTCACTCTGTTGGTGGTTTGCTTTGCTGTCAGAAGCTTTTTAATTTGATACGATCCCATTTGTTGATCCTCGGTGCTTCTCAGCCAGAGGATTTACCAGCTCCTGGTACCTTTAAGAGCAGGCCCTCGGCAGATCTCAGACCCCTTTCTACCATTTTGCTGTGTGACCTCCGGCCAGTGGCTTCACCTCTCTGAGCCCCCTTGGTTTCCTTGCCTCTCACACGGTTCCTGCCGCAAGGGGAAGCAGGTCCGGGGGCATCAGCGGGGTGGTGCTGGCAACACCCTGGCACAGAATCTGCTGTGGGGTAAAGGCATCCCACCAGGAATGGTCACCCCAGAGGCCCCTTCTGGCCAGGAATTCCGCAGCCTTCCTGTTGCAGTCCTGGTCCCTGGGCCTCGTCCCTGCTGAGCTTCTCAAGCACTCGGGCAATGCCACATTTGGCTGCTGCACAGGGGCACAGGCAGGGACGCCCGGGGCGGGGCGGTGGCACTGGGGTTGCGGCGTTGCAGGGCCTGGAGCCTGGCAGACCCTGTGGTCTGGCAGGAGTCCGCCCTTCCCCTCCCGGTCCGAGAGGCCTCTCGTCCGGTGCCCTCCGGGGGCCAGGCTGGGCCCTGCTGTGTGGACAGGGCTGGGTCGCATCCGTCTCCAGGCGAGGAAGGACCGCAGCGGTGGCGGGTGGGGACTTTCTTGGGCTCGCTGCCAACCAGGAGTCCGATCGTGGCCCCGCGGAGCTGCGAGGAGAAAGGGTTTGCCAATCTGACTCACCGGTCCCCACGCAGGCCCTTGCAGGCCCACTTTTTGTGGGCACACCTTTCCCATTTGCTTTGCTTTCCGGCTGCAAGAGGGATTGAGTGAATGACACCACCCCTGTCACCTGGACGACAGGGCCACCGGACGTGATCGAGGAGCAGGGCGGCAGGGTAGGAGCGGGGGACAGTCCTGTCGGTGATGCCCCGGGTGACAAGCGACTCACACGCACGTTAGCGCTCTAGCATCCCGCTCTTGGAGCCCTGGGGACGCGACGCCGCCACACGGCTGCTCATCTGTGATGGAGGGGGGGTACTCAAGGGGTCCCCAGGGCCTGGCTGTGGTGGTTGTGCCCTAAGGCCAGCGACCGTGACCCGATCCTTGGCAAGGACAGGAAGTTCTTTTGGGGACCAGAGACAAGAAGTTTAACAATGAGTTTACCTAACAAGGTGACCCACACCTGCTCGCTGGAGGGGGAGCCCCGCGGGGAGCCGAGGCAGAAGGCGCCGGGAATCCGGGGTCCCCGGGCCAGCCGCTGCCGGCAGTGCTTGTTCTCAGGTTTGGCGGGGCCAAGGATGGAATCTGGGGCCTCACAGTGGGGTTCGGCCTCCTGAGGGTTTGCTGAGGGCAAACAGCCCTCGCCTGTGTCATCCATGTCCCCACAGGCCCCCACGGCCCAGCCTGAGGACCCGAGCTCACATGCTTCTCACGGTGGCAGCCGGGGCCACAGCCCCTCCGCCCCGTAGGCTGCAGCCAGCGCTGACTGAGGGGTCAGGCTCACTCTGGGTCATTACGGTCATTGCTTTTTGTTCTCTTAAATCTTTTTTCTTTTGTGGTATTTGCAGTTGAACCCAGGACCTTTTAACTGAATTACATCCCTGATCTCTTTTTTTTTAGATAGGGTCTCACTATGTAGCCCAGGCTGGCCTCAAACTCACAGTGATCCTCCTGCCTCAGCCTCCTGAGTGCTGGGCTTGCCTGCATGTGCCACCATACCTGGCTTATGTTTTCTTTGGAGCCAGGGTCTCAGATGTACAATTTCGTGTCTCGGCCTCCGAGTGTTGGAATTATGGGTGGGTGGCACCCCCGGGCCACCACTATTTCCTTGTTCATTTATTCACCCATACTGACTTCCACGCCACATACCAATTCACTCTGTGCACATGTGCGGGTGGGTGGTTTTTAGTGCATTCACAGTATTTTGTTTTGTTTTTGAGACAGGGTCTCTGCTATGGTTTGTGTCTGGGTGTTCCTCCAAAGCCTCTTGAGGTCATGGGGCAGGCTTTTAGAGTTTGATTGATTATGGGTGTGAGAGCTATACCCCCCTGGGGTGGATAGTTTGCATATGTAAGGGAGAGGAAGAGGCTGCTTGCGGCCATTCCTCCCTTGTGTGCTTGCTGCTTTTGCTGTGTTCTGCCGTCATGAGCTGTAGCCCTCTGCCATGTGCCACTCTGCCTTGTAACCTGCCAAGTATGGACTAAAACCTCCACAAACTGTAAGGGAAATAAACCTTTCCATCCTTAATTTTGGGCGTCAGGTATTTGTCCCAGCAATGAGAGAAAAGTAACCAAGACAGTCTCGTTGTATAGTTTGGGCTGGCTTTTAATATAGTCTAAGCCGGCCTTGAGCTTGCAGAGTTCCTCCTGCCTCAGCCTGCTGAGTACTGGGCTTACAGGCATATGCCACCGTGGTAGACTGGTATGTTTCCAGATTTCTGCAACCATCATTACAATCCGCAGAGCATTTTCAGCGCCCCCAAAGCCTCTCCACTGGCCTTCTGCCCTCTGGCCTCAGGCAATCTTGCTCTGCTTTCTGCCTCTGGATTTGCCTGTTCTAGACATTTGCTATGACTGGGCTGCTATATCACGTGACCTCTGCCTGACCATGACGTTTGGGGGGTTCGCCCACGTGGCACGAGGCACCACATCACCTCTGTTCCTGGCTGACTAATACTCCAGTGCGTGGCCAGACCGCACGCTGCATGCGCTTGTGGGTGGCTGGATGTCACGTTCTTGGTGACGGCAGATAATGACACCTGCGCACAGGTCTCTGGGCGGACGGACGTTGTCTGCTCTTTGCAGTTTCGAGGAGGGCACCTGCCCCAGCGTGGCCTGGGTTCCAGATTTCTGACCACGAAGCAGTGTTTGGTGCTAGAGAAGGTTCTGAGGAGGAAACCGGACCATCGCTGCCGCAGCCTGCAGGTAAGACGGGGCCGGAAGGTCAGTTGTGGGTCCACACCCGCTCTCTCCCTGCTCTAGCCAGGGAGTAACTCGGCTCAGGACACTGCTAGGCCCTGGGCTCCACACCAGAGACCTTGTGAATCAGACACACAATTCCTGACCTACTTGGTTCATGGTCCAGGGCGGGAGACAGGTGTAAAGAGAAGTGAGGAAGGTGGTGTCAGGAGGAGAAGATGGAAAGGGCACCTGGAAGCACAGAGAGGGAGGTGACTCTTTGAAGATGGAAAAAGGGACGTTTGACTTGGGTACTGAAGGATGAATAGGAGTTCATTGGACAGTTACAGAAGGAACAACTTCCAGTCAGAAGAGCAAGTGGAGGCACAAGCTGGGGCACCATAGCACTTCAGGAAGCATGGGGTTTGACAGAAATGGTGGGAAGGAGTTAGTGGGCACAGCAGAGGACAGAGCTGAAGGAACCCCAAGGCTAAGCCGAGGACAAAGGACCGAGGGGGCAGGGCAGGGTGCCACAGCAGAGGCCTTGTGATGGGCACCTGGAGATGGCGCCAGCTGGTGGCCCTTCCTGGGGACGCTGGAGTCTGCTTCTCAAAGAGTTCTTGTCCCATCCTGCAGCTGAGGGGACGGTGGTCCTCTGTGGCCATGAGCATAGGTATTAGCCTCAGTACCTGTGAGTACTGAGAATTAGCCCGGCTTCCCCAGAGCTGCAGGGAGCTGGAAGTGGATCCCCGATGGCTCGGGGGTGCAGACCGGGCCTAGGAACCCTGGAGTCCAGGAGCTCAAGGGACAGAGCCGCTGAGCCCAGGCGCAGACCATGGTGCTCCGGCCAGGACTTGCTCTTCTTTCTTTAAAAGAAAGCATTTTTCTCTTCTTGACAAATGGTGCAGCCTGGCAGCAGGGGAAGTCGCCCCCCTCCCCGCAGCGCTCGCTTCCTCCGGCCGGCGGGGCGCCTGCTGTCTCCGCGGGCCAGGTCCCCGGGTCTGTGTCCGTGGGGTCTGCATGAGTCAGGCCAACCCGGTTTCCTGTGAGAGCTCAATTTCCCTGCATTGTTTTGGGCTGTGTCTGAGCACGTACTCCTATCACCCCGCCGTGCCCGCTGTGCAGATGCCCGGGTGGGGACTGGGGGCTCTGGGTGTCAGGCCGGGGTCATCCCCTTCCCTGTGGTGGCAGAGAGGATGGTGACCACCCGCTCGGCCTGGTCTCCAGCCTGCAGCAGGCTGGCTGTCCATGAGCCCAGGCGGGCCTCAAATTCACAGTGATTCCCCTGCCTCAGCTTCCCAAGCGCTGGGACCACAGGCTTGTGCACCATGCCTGGCAGATACAGGGTCTTTGGAGCCAGCTGGTCGTGGGTTCAAGTCCTGATGCTGCCCTTTGTGAACCCTGGTTGCCTCAAGCCAGGCTCAAGTGTGGTCAGAGGCTCGTGGGGAGCAGCCTCCATGGCCCCTGTGTTCTTGCAATGCGACTTGGAGCCAGGCTTTGCAGAGGAAATGCTTTGTGACAATGGACGACCGCCCCCCCCCCTGGCCTGTAATGACATCGGTGTCCCTCATCTTCAGACTGTACCCCAGGGGCCTGTCCATCACCCACGAGCTACTGGACAGAGAGGACTTTGCCCCAGTGCTGAGAGATGACTTTCAGCTCCAGAAGCTCAGCCAGGAGTTTTCAAAGAAGAAGGAAGTTAGAGCCGGGCATGGTGGTGCACACCTGTCATCCCAGCACTCAGGAGGCTGAGGCAGGAGGATCGCCAGGAGCTGGAGGCCAGCCTGGGCTACATAGCGAGGCCGTGTCTCAAAAAAACAAAGAAAGGAAGATGAAACATGGCCTCCCCAGTCTTTTCCGGCTTCCCAGCCATGGCTCTTGCCTCCCTCCCTCCCTCCCTCCACCCTGGGGACCCAGACTGGGCCCGCCTGTGTCCTGTGACAGCCCGGACATCCCTTTGAACTCTGGCTTGTCCTTTGCTGCTACGGAACCTTCCAGTGACAGAGGACATCGGCTGCTTTACCCAACCAGCCTCTCTGGGGCCCCTCCTCCTGCCTCAGACTTGGCTTTTGTTTTTATCCCAACCAGCTTGAGGGGCGGTCACCGTGCCTGTGCTAGGACTGGCAGGGCCTCCTCAGCAAAGACACAGGACCCACCTCCAGCAGCGAGTCCAGTGTGCCTTCTTTACAACCGGGTGGGTCCTTCCCACCCTCACTCATTCACTCAACAAACACTGGGGGTGTGGAGGAGAGGCTCCGCCCACAGGCCCCCTTCCAGATGTGCAGGGGCGGAGCTGAAAGCAGCAGAGCACCCAGCCCAGGAGGTCAGAGCAGACGCTGAGGGGGGCCCGGGTGGGCCCTGCTTCATAAAGCGTTGTCTCCGGCCTCGCTGAGGGTACCGCACAGGCTGTGAAACCTGCCTGCCGGGCTGGCTACTTCTAAAAGCGCTGGAGCTCTGCAATCGCCACCGCCGGCAGGTTTTGTGGTCCTCTCTCCAAAGAGCTCCCTGCCTGGCCCTGAAAAAAGCAAAAATAAGCCAGATGCTACGGCGCATGCGCTTCATCCAGTTACTCGGGAGGCTGAGGCAGGATGACCACAAGTTCAAGCCCTGCCTGGCAACTTAATGCCTTAGCAAGACCCTGTCTCAAAATACAAAATAGAGAGGGCTGGGAGGCAGCTTTGTGCAAAGGCCCTGGGGTTCATCCCCAGGACCACAAAAGAAGGAGAAGGAGGAAAGCAAAACCACAGGGCTGGGTGTGGGGCTGACACGGGCGGGGCCGGGTTTCCATCCCAAAGTCACCCCCAGCCCCGCCCAAGCACCAAGCCCCATAGAGGCGTCTGACTCGATTATGGTGCAGACGGAGAACCCGAGTCCTGCGGAGGGGGGCCCTGCCAGCAGCGGTGGCGAATCCACGTGGCCGTGGCCAGCGGCTTATCGCGGCCAGGCCTCAGTTTCCCGGCGGGCTGGGTGCGGATCACCCGGGGGGCACGGGCCCGGCCCAGGGCAGCGCTCCTCGCAGTGCAAACGCACCGGCCGCTTCGGCCCCGCCCGCTGCGGAAACTTGGAAGTGGGCAGCAGTGACTCAGCGGCCGCCAGCGGCGCCGGGGCACAGGCGGCTCTCGAAGAATGCGGCCATGGAGCAACCTGCCTTGCTCAAGGCGGCCGCGCCGCCGTCCCAGTCCCCCCCGCGGCCGGGTTGCCCAACTTGCCCGCAGCCGGGGTTTCCTCAGCCCCCCTTGGGGTCCCCGGGATGCTGGCTCCGCAGAGCCGCACAGGGTGGGGGCGGCCGTGGTGCAGCCACCTGCCGCTCCCCGACGCTGAGAACCCGAGCGCCTACTGTGTGCCTGAGCCCCTACTGTGTGCCGCCCGTGGAGCGGAGCGGTGACTTAAACCAAGGCCCTGCTGTGCAGGGGAGACTGCGTGTCAGCAGGCAGCGGCCGGTGACTTGGGGCACAGCCGAACCCCCGGAGCCTGCCTTAGAGAGGACACAGGGCCTGGGGGCTCGGGGCTTACAGCCATATCCTGCCCTCTCGCCAGCCCCGGGGCAGGGTAGTGTCTCCTGTCCCTGGGACCCACGAGCCAGTTTCCTCCCTGTCCTTTCACAGCAAGGTCCTGGGAGGGCAGGGACACCAAGGACGCCCCTCTTGCTTTAGTCAGCCAAAGGCCTGGCCCGTGGGACACCCTGCGGCCTGCCTCCTGGCACATGTGGACATAGATGGAGAGAGGCTGCCAGCCTGGCCTCCCCGCTGTCCCCAAAGCCATCAGTGCCAGGTTTGGGTGATGCTTGGGCTGATGTGCTGGGGACCCCGGTGCTGTGTGGGTGGGTGGGTGGGGTGGTCCAGAATGCGTCCCCTGCCCAAGGTGTAACCCGCAGCCCAGGGACAGGGCCACACTGCCCGGGCCATGGCATGCCACGTGCACCCAGGGATTGTGTGGCCATCATGAAATGCTCGAGGCTGAGCTGCCCCTGAGGGACAGGAGTTCAAGTGGCTCATGCCCTGCAGCCCGAAGAGCCCAGGACCCAGGGGTGGAACATGGGGAGGGCCTGGTGTGGGGTCGCGACATGGTGGAAGGGGTAACCCGGGGAGGGACAGGGATAGGAGGAGGAGGAGGGAGACGAGGACGAGGAAGTGGGAGAGGCGGAAGGGAAAGGGAGAACAGCGGGATGGAGAGAAGGGTGGAGGAGGCAGAGGCGGAGGAGGGGAAGCGCAAGACGGGGCGGGGAGGAGGCAGGCAAAGCCCTCCCAGCCCGCTCAGCTGTTGAAGCCGCCACCTCGTTCCCCCGGGCGCAGGGTCCCCAGGGGACTCGGGACGCCCTCAGCAGGGCACCGCCAAAGCCAGCTCGGGCCACCGCCGCACCCGTCTCGGGGTGCTGAGACCCTTGCTCTTGCGGCCGGAGAGCCCCACGGAGGAGCTGGGGCCGCGGGAGGGCGGTGCGGAGGCGGGACGGCTGCGGCCCCGCCAGCGCGGTGGACCTGCGGGCAGGCAGCCTGTGGGCTCGGGGAGGCCGGACTGGTGCTCATGAACAGAAGTGGGGAGAGCGAAAGAGAGGGGGAGACAGGGAGGGAGGGAGGGGGTGAGCGAGGTCTCCTCTCCCCACTCGGGTCCCCCGCAGCTCCCCAGCACCCGACCCCGAGCCTGTGCTCAGCGTCCACGGGGCCGGGCTGGGCGGGGCCGGGCTGGGCGGGCCGGGGCAGAGAGCAGCTGTCAAGGGCACTGTGAAGGCCAAGAAGCCCCCACCCGGCCTGGGGACCACGGGGAGGGCTCCCCGCCTCAGCCTGACCTTCAGACACAGAGCTGCCCCTTTGCGAGCTTAGCAGGTACAGCCGTGGAAAGGGCACCGGACAACATTACTTGGAGGGAGAGGAAATTGAACCTAGGGCCTTTGCCCCTGAGCTACATTTCCCTCTTTATTTCTTATTTTTTAAACTTTGACACAGGGTCTCACTTGGTCACTAAGTTGCCCAAGCTGGGCTGGAGTCGTGGTCCTCCCGCCTCAGCCTCCCGGAGCGCTGGGATGAGAGGTGTGTGCCACCACAAGGGATTATTTCCTACCGTAAACGTTTTAAGAGGATGATTCAGGTTCCCAGAGACCATCTTGGTTTAAAAAAGTATAGATACGTCTGTATCTGCTTGGATTTAAAAGGTGGGTGAGCTCTAAGGGCGCCTGTCTCTCTGTGGCCAGGCTGAAAGGGACTCTTTTCTCATTTCTATTTTCTCACTTTGCATTCTGGAATGAACCCACTTGGAACCAGTAGTTTTTTCCTACAGTTAAATGAATCGTAAAGAAAAAGAAGTATTTTCAGAAGGCGAGGGAGGCAGCTGTCCTGCGTCCACCCCAGCAAGAGCCCCAGGCTGAGAAGGAGGATGATGGGGGTGGGGTGAGGTGAGCCAGGTCCCAGTGCGGAGCTGGATGGCACAGGAGGGTGCCCAGGAGACGCATGAAAGCTGAGCCTGGATCCTTCCCCGGGGCCTCCCGAACGTGACAAAGGCCGACACTGGTCTGTCCAGGGCTTTGGGCGACACAATGTGAGAACATCGGGGCAGGGAGGAGTGCAATCAAGGATGGCTGCTCAGAGGCGGTGACGTTTGTGCTGGGCCTTGCACTGTCTGGAGTTTGCCAGGCTTTGTGTGAGGCAGATACATAGATGTGCAGGGCAGTGGCTGCCACAGTTTGGGTCCTGTGGATGTCACGTGTTGGGAGGTGATGCTGCCCTTAGGAGACCGCACTAGCGGGAGGATGTGAGGTCACTGGGGCAGTGGCCTTGGGGGGGATATTGGAACTCTGTGCCTTCCTGTCTTTCTCCTCACTTCCGGCCACCCAGGGTGAGCAGCCCCCTCTGCGCAGCACTCCACCATGATTGCTGCCCCGCCACAGGTCCAAAGCAAGGAGGCCAAGTGACCATGGACTGGAGTCCTGAGTTACCCTTTCCTGCTTATAAGTTGATGGTTTTAGGGATTTTGTTACAGCAACAGAAAGCTGGCTGACACAGTGACCACACAAGTGCTAGACTCGGGGCTGGGGGTTTAGCTCAGTGGCAAAGCACCTGCCTGGCAAGCACAAGGTCGTGAGTTCGGTTCCCGGTACCGGTGAAAAACAAACAAAAAAAACAAAAAACAAAAAACAACAACAACAAAAAAAAGTGCTAGACTCACGTGGGACTCAGGCCCCAGACACAGAGTCCAAAATGCTTGAATTTTAGGACAATAGGATGAGCTGATTAAAGACACTGTGATGTGTTCATGCACTCGATTTGGCCACTCTGCATCTGTACTTTAGCATGGCATACTTGGTAGATACATACAATTTTATTTGTGAGTGAAAAACATAAACTGTTTTAAAAAGTCATCAGAACGGGATGTGATCCCGGCACTTAGGAGGCTGAGACAGGAGGATCGCTTTGAGTCCAGGGCCAGCTGGGCTACACAGTGAGTTCAAGGTCAGCCTGAACTACAGATCAAGACCTTCTTTCAGAAAACAAAACAAAACACTCTGGCAGGTGGAGTCTTGTTGTCCAAGACTTCCGATGCACCCTCAGAGGCGGCACTTGTCGGACTGTCCCCGCGATCGTCACCATGGTGGCCCTTACCCTCACCCAGGCCAGGGACCTGTCTGGAGCCACATGGGCGTCAAGTGCCAGGCAAGACTTGAGGTGCTGTCTACCGTCTTTAACGCTGGGCCGGGCTGCAAACGGTTGCTATGGAGACCACAAAGAGACCCCAGCCAGTGGGGCTCCAAGCCCCAGGGCCAGTGGGAGCTGCCGTGGAGAAGGGCGCTCAGTGACCCGGAGGCCTGGGTGAGTCCTGCCCCACTTCTGGCCTCAGTTTCCCTGCCTGTAGAGGGAGTGGTGATCTCCCCGTCCATCCCAGGCGAGCGGGGAACGCAGGACATAAAGTACATCCAGCGCCCTGTGCTGCGGCCGCCACTCCGCCGTGTTGTGCTTGTATCCTGGGAGCTGGTGCTTTTTACTGGGGCTTCTGACGGCAAACCCTTGACCCACAGCCTTGCACAACGTGGGTCCTGGCCAGAGGAGCCTTTGCACCACAGCTAGGTCCCCTGGGTCCCCGTGGCCTTATCCCGAGATGCCGAGCTCCCAGCACGGGGCAATAACGCCTCCTGCGCGGGGCCGCCTCCCTGTGCCTGCATGGAGATTGCTAAACACGAGCAGGGAGCTGGTGCCAGGGCCAGGACAGCCAGTACCCCTGCCGCCACCCCCCACCCCTGCCACCTGTTCCCTCCGCCCAGAGAGACTTGTGGGCGTCTAGGCCCCACAACCTCATAGCACCCCAGTAGGGATGGAGCATCCCCTCTCTGAGCCACAGGGTCTTCCTCTGCACCCAGGCCACTGTGCCTGCAGCTCAGGTGCTGTGGGACTTGAGGACACTGTGGGACGCAGGCTCTCGCCCCAGGGGTGCTGGGCACTGCCAGTGTCCCAGCGACCTGGAGGAGCCTTGTTCTCTGGACTTTAGTGCTTACACCGGGCATGAGACCCGATGGTCTCTGGTGACCTTGGTAGCTCTCAGCGTACCCAGCCTGGTGCAGAGCTGCGGTGGTTGCGGGGTAGTGTCAGCCACGGGGCAGAGTCAGCTCCTACCCACCTGCACCAAACCCCTGCCTCAGGCACTGCCTCAGGTGATCCTGCCTGAAGACCGATGGGCTCAGACTCTGGGGCCACCCTAGGACACCACTTTTCTGGAAGTTCCCTCTGACTCTTGGGCCCCCTCACACCTTCCATGGCTTCTCCATCTGCTCTGCGTCCACAATATCCTGCCCTCTGGTTTCTGGCCTCGGTGAAGGGGACGCACTCTGGAGGAGGAGGGGACGACAGAGGGACTGGGGTTTGCTGGCTGTTTCCTGGGGCTGAGATCAGGCTCCCGATTGGCCGGCCTCTCCCCACAGCTGCAACCCTTTCCACGTCCTGGTGACTCTGTCACTGTGAGTGGCCGCAGGTTCTACTCTACCCTGTGACCTCTCCACACCCTGCCCACCCCTCGCTTAACAATCCCTTAAGTAAATGCTCTTCAAACCCCCCAACGCTAGTGTGCTGCTGTTTCCTGGAGGTGTCCGACACAACTCCACGTGTGCTCCATGCCCTACTGTGGAGGGAACAGATACGTTTCTCTTGGGTGGCTTCAGAGGTTGCCAGTGACTGCTCCTCCAGAAACCGTTTCCTTCCTCGGGCAGCAGCCACGGCAGTGCTTGGGGCAGCTTCCTGCCCGCTGTGTGGGAGGTGGGGCCTCAGGGATGGTGGGTGACTTACAATAGGTCCATTAGCTCTTTGCATTCCCTAGATGCAGTACAGTGATTGGGCAGGCAGTATATCAGGTGGCCCTGGCTGGCCCAATCAAATTGAAGTTTGGTGATCGACAGGCGCTTCCTACAGAACCCAACAGTGTCTCGTCTGGGACACCACGGCTGTGCTGGTCTTTGGGGCCTGAAAGCGGCTTCTTCTCTGCTCTGACAATTTACAAACTCTGGTCTCCGGGCAAATCACTCAGGAATTCTGTGCCTCAATAGTCTCTTCTTAAAAAGGGGTGCAGAAACGGGTGACTCAGGCGGAGATCTTGGAATGGAAGTTTACTAACGCTGCCCTTCCAGGCTGTTCCCGGCGTCCTCTTCTCTGCTAGGCCCGAGTGTGCACCCCTTGGGCTTGCGGGGTCTTGAGCAGCAGCTTCCCCCATCCCGTCCACTCCCAGGCCTGTGTCCGGCCTCTCCCAGAACCCGGGCTCTTCACTGCTGTTTGGGTTCTCCGGTGGGCAGTGGCAGCCGGGTCCCAGGAGGCATCACGAACACAGGGCTTGTGAGGTGACGGCTGGCCTGGGTGATAAGGGAGGTGGCATTTGCTGTACTTCTCCAAACCCTTGACAGTCACTGCTGCAGAGACGCCCAGCACCTCTACAAGCAGCCACATGGCCAAGCCCGGCCTTTGGCCCCTCCGAGAAGTGGCCTGGAGTGGAAGTGTCCCCAGCCGTGCTCCTGGGCAGACAGCACAGCTGCGTGTCTGGACGTCACACTGCTCAGTGCAGAGGCCAATGCCCAGAGGCCGTTCTGTCTCCCCCGCCACACACAGCTGCTGCTGGCCAAGCGGGGCCTCCCCGCTGCGCCCCTCAGTGTCTCATCTGAGTCCGTCACTGCCACCTGGCTCAGGCTGGCGCCTGCTGCTCTCCCAGCACTGGGGTCTGGTATGCAGTAGGTGCTCGGCAAGTTCTCAGCGGCTGCAGAGGAGGAAATGTCAGCAAGTGAGGGAGAGCTACGGAGGTGGGGATCTGGCGAGCAGGCGGGGCCCGAAGCCCCTGGAGCCCAGATACAGTCAGTGGGCTCCTTGGCAGCCAGGAAGACAGAGGGGCAAAGATGGCCGCCGGGAAGGGGCCGCTGCCACACAAGGCCACACCGGGCAGGAGGCCGGTCCCCACCCTGGACCCACGGGATTGCGTGACTCCTGGGACGCCGGGGCCCAGGGCGGGGCCCGAGCAAACGCCATTAGCCCTATCAGTGATCTCGAGGCGCAGATAGGGAAGTTTGAGGAGGCCCAGGCGGCTCTGCCCAACTGTAAAGAGGCGTGATTGAGGCGGGTCACGGGGAGGTGGCGGTGATTAAGGGGGGCTGAGCCCCGCTCACTTCCTGCCCGGCAGGTTGCGGTGACAGAGGAAGCCGAGGATGGGGATTAGTCACAGTATACATGCTTCTTGCTGAGCCCATAAAACCCGGCGGTTGGCTGGGGACCCCTCGGGCAGGGCCTTTCCCTGGGCAGGAAGCGGGGCCCCTAGTTGGGCCGACTCAGGTCAGGCAGGTGTAGAACGCAGACCTGGGCAGTGCCGGTAACTGGGGCCCTGCAAACACTTCCCCTCCAGCCCCTCACCTGGCTCCCCGCACACACGCTGTCTGACACCTCCATCCTGGATCTGGGGTCTCGGGCCAAAACAGGGGGACCTGCGGAGGGGGCAGGCAGAGGCTCAGACCGGGGGCCTGAGTTTTTCCTCAGCAAATCTGGGTTCTGAGTCTGGCTCGGCCAGGATGGGTGGGGAGAGGTGGGGGCTTCCTTGTCCGGGAAAGGAAGGGCCCTTGGGGACAAGGGATTTAGGAGGGAAAAGACTCTGCCTTGGCCACCGGCCGCCTGAGCCCTGCTTCCTTGTAATAAAACTCTCCAGAAGGTGAGACTGGAGCTCTGGGACTTCTCCTTGAGTGGCCAGAGTAGGCGTGTGGAAGAACCCTGGGGGGCCCCTCTCCAGAGGCCTCGGGCCCCCATTCCGGGTGGTCGTTGGCTCTGCTACATGGAAGGACAGTCACTGTCCTTGGATTCAGAAGACCCAAGCCTAAATCCCAGCCCTAGTACGTACTAGCCTCAGTTTACCCACCTGCGACGTGATGCTTTTATCTCAGAGGGCCCCTGTATACAAGAAAGGAGGCAACAATGTCGCTGCCCAGGGAGGGCTGGGGAAACTAGGGGTCCAGCTGAATCCTACTTCTCCAGTGGTCCTGGCACGGAGATGGCACCTGGGACACATGCAGGGAGCCCACACAGCTCCCGTGACCTGCGGGGCATGATGGCGCCTGGAGGGGGAAGTGGTTTTTTTGCACTAGGCCTGGGAGGGCAGATGACCTGCTGGTCCCCCTTCCTGTCCCCACACCATGGCAGTCATCGCCTCGTCCCACGGCGCCTATACCTCTCCTCCGGCCCACCTTGCCTTGGTGGGGTCTGATGGCTGGCCGGACGCCTGCCCTCTGCCTGGTGCTGCCCCTCAGGGCTTCTATACTAGAGTTCACTTCCGTTCCAGCAGAACAGGCCCCAGACTTCAGCTGTCCCACAGAGGTACAAGGACCATCCGCCCAGCACGTACGATGGCTAGAAGACCAGCAGAGAACCAGCCGAGTAGGAGCTCAAGTGCTTTCCTAATGCTTCTCTTTCCCTTCTTGAGGTGACCCCAGAGAAACTGTGATCGCCCGGTGGTGAGAGGAGGCCAACGTCCTGGTCGCCCAGGCCATGCAGCCAAGATGGCGGGTCAGGCGGCACAGCGGTCAGGCGGCACAGCGGTCAGGCGGCACAGCAGCTGCCAGCCATGTGTTTATCTGCTCCACACTGGGTTCCTTGGTGGCGTGAGTCATGCCAGCCTTATCTGCGTGTCCCCGGAGCATGAAGCGAGAGGGAGCAGAGAATGCCAGTGAGCACTGCTGGCGGGAGCCCGGCTCCCCTCCTCTCCCCTCCGGCTGACCAGGGGTGACCTCTTTCCTGTTTCCGGCTCTCCCCTGGGCCCCGCTGCGGCCAGATTTGCTTTGTCTCAGCCGGGTAGGGAACGAGATCATGGGACTCGGAGCTGGACGGTAGCTGTGTGAGGCTGGGCACATGACTCCTGTCCTCTCGTCTCAAGGTGGGCGACGCAGCCCTATGGTAGGGGTACCCGAGGCACAAGTGTCGCCCTCCGTCCTTCTCGAAGCCTTGGGGCAGGTAGAACTTCACGAAGTAATTTAAGTTTTAATGACATTTTAAGCATTGATTTAAAAAAATAGATCTCTGTATCTGGGTTCACATGGGTCGAGTTAACCAGCCTTGCATTAAGTATCAAGGAGGGGCATTGTGTCACGTTGGGGGTCCGGAACCCAATGCGTGGGCCACGGGGCGACAGTGCCATCTGCACTGCAGTCACCACCTCCCCAGCAGGGGGCGAATGCCACGCTCCGCCCCGTCGGCTCATTTGCGTTCCGGCTGGGGATGGGTTGGGCCAGCGAGCTACGTGGAGGATGGGACAAGAAGACAGGTCCTCCACCGCGGTTCCCGCAGCGTCCCCAGGCTGTCTCCTCAGGAGCCTCCTCTTCTGTGTGCCCTTGGGGGTGTGGGGTGAGCCTTGGAGTGGCTCCCTGGCCCCCCCCCCGAGACCCTTGGTCCCTGTGCCCAGCCATCTCTTTCTGTGCCTCTGTCACCTGCTAGGGTCCCGACCCAAGGCCACCCAGAGGCCACGTATGGGCAAAGCTCACATGCAGCCCCGGAAGTGTGGGGGCGGGGACAGGGCAGGAGAGAGCAGGGGAGCCCTGGCTAGCATCCTGAGGGAGGATGCAGCTCCTAAAATGTCTCCTTCACCAAGCGCACGCCCCACCCGCAGCCCTGGAGGCCTGGCCGGGGGACAGGGCAGGCCGCCCACTGCCGTGCCGCGGGGCAGTACCGTTGATAGCCTGCGGGCTCCTCCGGGGCCCCTGGCTCCGGCCCATCTGGCAGCTCCAGGCGGCCGGGGACCCCGGGCCAGCACGGCCAGCCGCTGACTCAGCAGCTGGCTGGGGTGGGGACAGGCAGGCCATGGGGCCAGTGGGGAGCCTTGGAGCCCCAAGCCCACGCTGGCCCGGCCTCAGGCCCACAATGAGCGCTGGCTGCCGCCTAGCCAGGCCTGGCCTCTGGTGGGCAGCCAGGGAGCCTGTCTCCTTGCCAGCCTCCCAGGAGGGCCTGAGGTCGTGCCCTGTCAGTGGTGGATGGCCAGGAGGAGAAACTGAGGCTCAGAGAAAGCGGTTTCCCGGGCCCTCTGCAAATCACTGCCGGGACCCAGGCCGACACTGGGCGGAGTGTTGCGCTTCCTTCTCCGGCCCAGGGTGCTGCTCATCTGTGTCCTCGGGGCAGGATGTGAGGCAGGCCCTTTCGTCTTTGGAAGAGTTTCAAACCAGGCGATGTGGTGTCTGCCAGTCAACCCAGTACTGGGAGGCCGAGGCAGGAGAATCACAAAAACAAGCCAAACATGGAATTTCATACTGAGGGGGCTCTGGCGCTTCTCTAGATGCGACCTGTAATCCCACAGCGTCCTCGTGGCAGGAACTGGGGGCTTCTCCAGTGAGAAGCAAAAGCTGAGGCCCAGACACCAGGCCAGGCGGTGGAGCTGGAACGTGGCTGGGCTGAAAGGCAGATTTCAGTCTTGTCCCAGAGCTGCTGCTCTGCCAGCACAGCAAGACCAACGCTGCTTCTTCTCCTGAGACAGCGTCCGGGCAGAGAGACCCCGGCGGGGGCTCAGGGAGCTACGTCCAGCCTGGGCCCAGCCCGCGCCCGCTCTGTGAGGAGCTTCAGTGCGGGTGCCCGCGTCCTTGATTTGGTGCTCTGTAAGATCAGCAGGCTGAACCCTGCTGTCCCATTTTACAGATAAGGGAGGAGCAACCGTCCCAGTGATCCCAATGAATGGACGAATCCCACCTCATTGAGGGCCTGGGGGCTCCCACGGGCCAGGGACTGTGTCCCTGAGAGGAAGGTGGCCTGCGAAGGCCTTGCCCCATGCAGGGGCAGTGCCAAGCCTCAGGCCACTGTAGGGGTTCAGAGCACACATCCTGGCTTCTGGTGTTGTGGCAATGCAGCCCCGGGGTTCCTGCTCTTGTCCAAGGCCCCTGGGACGCTCTCAAAGACCAGCCCAGGGCGCTGAATGGGCCCCGGAGATGACACCCTCCTGGGAACCCCAGCCTGGAACTATTTACACAGCTCCAGAGGGGCCGGAAATAGCCCAGCTCGCTCCCCACAGACTCGAATTAGCAATTTTCCTCTTCTTTCTGACTCCTCTGGAAATGTGAACTATGTAATATCTGTCTAAAATTAGCAGCATAAATCACAAGAGGAAAGACCTACTGCTTTTGGAGAAAATGTTTTTGTGGCTTCATCCTGAGCGTTTGTTCCGAATCAGAACACAGCAGTTGTCCCTCGAATGTTTTTTCTCCTAGTACATGTGGATTGGGACAAAATCTTTTGAAAGAGTCTCTCCCGCCCCTCTTTCTTCCTTTCCCTCTCCTTCTGTCTGCCTGTACTCTCTCTCTCTCTCTCTCTCTCTCTCCACTACTTAGCCCTTAAAAAAATTTTTTTTTTTAAAGACAAGGTCCCACTAACTTGCCTAGACTGGCCTCTTGTGACTCTCCTGCCTCAGCCTCCTGAGTGGCTCAGATTATAGGTGTGTAACACCATGCCTGGCTTTTTTTTTTTCTTCAGTGCTTGAGACAGAACTCAGGGCCTTGCCAGGCAAGTGCTTTGCCGTGCAGCCACACCCCGGCTGGTGAAGGGCACTTTAAAAACAATAACAAAGTTGCCTGTGACCATTGCCAGCTGACCCTGAGATGAGTCAGGAAACTGCGAAGTGTTTTATAACCGCCATTGCATTTAATCCCAGCAAGCCTGTGACTTGGGCACGGCTGTCCCGGCTCACACAGGTGGGCAGCTCAGGTCTAGAGAGGCCCACCGCTGGCCAGAGTCTGGGCTATTGAGCCGGTGAGTCTTAGCTCCAGTCAGCGTAGCTGCAGGCCACACTGATGCTCTGGCCACGTTGAACGCACTGCACGCTGGACACAGGGCCGGTGCCACAGGCTTCTCCCACAAGGACGTGGCTCCTTCCTTGGCCCTCAGCCCCCACTGCAGGCGTCCACGCTGCTTTAGGTTTCACGGGTGCTAAGACCCCTGGGTGGGGTCAGTGTGTGATAGATGCCTTTGAATAAATTATTCTGCGGCCTCCTAGGACCTGGGCCTCCTTCTGTACCTTCTCTGGCATTCAGGGTGCTCGCTTGTCTTGTCAAATAAGTTAGTTGGCTTCTTTCTTCTTGTTGTTGCTCTTTTCTTGAGACAGGGTCTCATGTGGTTCAGGCTGGCCTTGAACTCACTATGGAGCCCAGGATGGCCTCAAACTTGGAGTGATCCTCCTGCCTCAGCCTCCTGAGTTCTGGGATTACAGGCTTGGTACTTTGTGGTTGGCTTCTTTGAACTCTTAATTTTGTATTCTCTCTTTCTTCCTTTCCCCCCTTTTTTCAGTGCTGGGGCTGGAACCCAGGGCCTCACTCACGCTAGGGAAATGCCCCACCCTGAGGCACAGTCCAGCCCTAGCTTTCGGGAATTTAAGGAAAAAGGCAGGGCTTTTCTAGAGCAGGCAGGCAGGGCGGCAGGTTTGGAGAAGGGGATGGGCATGACCTTGAGGTGTGAGGAAGTGGTGGCGGAGGGAGCGGGAGTCTGTCCCTGGGACATAGGTCTGGCTCCTGGGCACAGGAGGCCTGGTGGGGGCAGTGCTGAGCCTGGGCCAAAGCCCGGAAGTGGATCGGAGGGGCCAGAGTGAGTCAGCAGCCTCAGAGTTCGGGAATGAGGTGCGGTGGGTGTGAGCCCAGGCAGAGCCGCCCAGGCTGCTGGTCACCCAGGGCAGCAGAGAGGGGTGGGAAGGCCCTGGGGGAGCCAGGTTTCTGCTTTGGGAAGAGCTGACTTCCAATCCCGAACGTGAGCCTCACCTTCTCTTGGCCACGGCCCCTGCTCCCAAGCATCTCCAGGTACCGTCCAGGGAGAACACTTTGCCACACACCTCACCCCCGTGTGTACCCCCACAGCCTCTATGAATGGCCCTGGCGTCTCCAGCCACTGTCACTCCCCTTGAGTAATTGTAGCTACCCACCTGCAGCCTGGGTCCCCTCGGGTAGGACGGGATTCCCCCCAGCCTCCGCAGGCAGATGCAAGTGAAGTGGGACAGAGTTTTAAACCCTAGCATCCTGTTTTATGTAGTTTTTGAGACAGAATCTATGGTGCCCAGGCTGGCTTCAGATTTCTGGGATCAAGTGATCCTCCTGCCTCAGCCTCCCAAGTGCTGGGATCACAGGTGTGTGCCACTGTGGCTGGAGAAATAGGGGTGCAGCTATGGCCTCTCCTCAGGTCCGCCATTGACCCTGTGTCGAGCAAGGAGCCCCAGGGGGCTGGGGTGAGGGCTCACAGGGTGCCTCAGAACTCTTTTCTGACTCCTGACCAAGGTTCCTTTTCTTCCCATTTTGGTGAGCATAGGCCCCGAGCGTGCCGAGCGCCGAGAGAGTACTATGAATAACTCGGGGCACATTTGCTGGTTGACTTGCGAGCCGCCCTGGGGGAGCGGGAGCGGGAGGCTGAATATAATGTGTTGTAAAATATTTAGCAAATGCTCTTCCAAGCCACAGGGAAAGAGGCCGAGAGCTGGGAATTTGAGAGTTGCCAGGATTTAAAAGCTAATTTAATGCTAGGCATGGGTGCCAAAGAGCTGAACGGCTCCCCCCGCACCCCCACCCTGGCAGCTCGGCCAGTAATGTGGGAAGGGCTCGGCCGGCCAGGAGCCCTGGTGGGAACTGAAGGGCTTTTTGTTCGAGGATCTTGTAAACAAGGGATCCCCTGGTCCCCCGCCTCGCCACCGCCTGCTCGTTCCCTTCCCAACAAGGGCTCCCGAGGAGACCGGAGCACCGGCTGTCCCGATGTCTCCAGACAGCCTGGCGCAGAGAAAAATCCCCACGCGATGGGCTGCGTTTGTCACTTTCCTTCCAGACGTTTGCATGTCACCTCGACAATGGCTCCGGTCTCCAGTCCCAGTGCGGCTTGGCTATTATCTGCCGTTCTGAGGGCTTCAGCTCCGAAACGACCCCCGAGAGGGCTGCGGTCTCGGGGCTGGGCTGGAACTCGCGCCTGCGCCCCACCTCGCAGCCAGCAAAAAGGATGAAACGCTCTTTCTTGATGTTCTGGGCTTGAAAGCCCCAGATTCAGAGCTGTGTCCTCCTGGGAAGAAAAACCTACAGAGAGATAAGCTGAGGGAGATAGCTTAGGTTGGGGGAACAACCGTCCCAGAGACCACGTGGCAGGGGGTGGGCTGGGCTGCGGCTCTGCAGCCGGCGTGTGGCCCTCAAGTGCCAGGCCGGGCTCATCCCCAGCACCAAACACAAACACACAAATGTGGTGGCTTCACAAGTAGCCAGAGCTAGTGAGCTTGGAGGCTTTAACCAGCCATTCTATTCATTGTGCCGAGAAGGCACCTGCCTGGTTGGCCCTAGACCGAACGGGTCCCTATGAGTCTCAGGTGTGCAGAGCAGGGACTTCCAGGAGGTGACTGGGTCCCAGGGCTCTGCTGTCAGCAGCAGATTAACGCACTGATGAAAGCATGATGAGGCCGTTACTGGGAGCCCCCATTTCTGTGAGGCCGTGGAAACTTGGGCAGTGGGTACTGCCGAGTAGGGGGAGCGGGTCCTAGGGCTGTGACCTTGCAGGCCTTATCTGCTCCCCAGCCCCTTAACTCTGGCTTCCTCGAGGCAAGCGGCCCTGCTCTGCCAAGGCCTCCCATCACGACGTTTCCCCTCTCACAGGCTTAAAAGCAGCAGTGCTGCCTTACCACAGACTGGACCTCTGACACCGTAAGCCACAGCAGACCCCTCCCCCTCTGAGTTGCTCTTCCCAGGCGTTTGGTCCCAGTGACAGAAAGCTGCTGAACACGCCGCCTTTAGGGGATGTAGGGTCTATTTGCTGGGGAGGGTTGCGCACATATATGACACGGATTGTCAGCCTTTCGGTTCTAAAAGCAAGAGATCTCTGCACAAGCTGTCCCGAAGGGGTGACACGAATAACAGCAAAATTGCTCAACTAGGACCCAGGAAGTAGCTATTTTCCCTTTCTTTCTTTTGCTACTGTTCCTATTTTGCTCTTTTACACCGTCGTCGCCACTCTCCACCTATCTCCAACCCGACACCCGCTGCGTCACGGAGTCTTAGGCTTGTTGCTCTTCCGGCTGTATCGCTCTTTACCTCCGTGGAGCTCTCACGGCCCGAAGAGTCTGAATCCCTCCGCGGACCCGCGGTCACCACGGCGCTGTCATTTGTTTTAAGAAAGCTCACTTTCTCTCTCCCATTCAATTGTAAGGTTTTGGGGGCAGATATCCGATCGTAAGTGCTTGCTCCCCAGAACTTCTAGCTGCACCCGCGTCCAGGGAACGCTTGCCCTGGAAACAGGGAGTTCTGCACCCGTGGATTCAACCAACGGACCAGGATCAAGCATTTGAAAAAAACGACATCTCCATGCCGGACCCGTACAGGCTTTGGTTTTGCTTGTTTTTATTCCCTGATCGGCACAGCCTAACAACTGTGGACTCAGCACTGCCAGTGGGTTAGCTATTCTAAGTAACAGAGCGAGGGCTTTAGAACAGATGAGGGTGGGCGCAGGTCAGATGCAAAGACGTTTGCTATAAAGGCCGTGGCTCATGGCTGTGGCACCTGGGGAAGGCCCTGTACATTGAAAAGGCCGCTGGTGTATGTGGGTGAACTTCGTCAGGACTGCGGAGAAGGAAGGCTGAGTTCTTGGCGGGCCGAGGGACAAGAAACGCGTGCTTTGCGCAGCTCTGGGGCTGGTGCCCCTCTTCCCTCCTGGCTGTGACGGTGAAGGCAGACGGGGGTGAGAAAGGCTGTAAACTGAATAAAGAAGTGTTTGGCAGAGAGAGAGTCAATCAGCCATTCCATCCCCATGTTAAATAGAAAGACCCGAAGAAGGAAGAAAATACCAGGGGGAAGAAAGCCCGGGAGAGTCCACGGAGGACACGAAAGAGTCTTCCAATACTCTCAGCAATTTTAGAACACGATAATTTTTAATATTAAAAGTAAATTGTAAATGTATCTTTATAAACAATATGCATAAAATAGATCATATTCTAAACGCTTTTCTTTTTAAAATGCTTTTTTGTTCACAGTAAATGTACTAGTGCAATCGGCAGCGGGGCGGCCCCCTAGTACAGGTCCTTGTAGATCTCCTGCAGCAGCGGGTGCAGGCTCATGTCCGTCTCCGTCTTCTTGATCACCTGCAGCAGCTGCACGTGCTCCGTGACGATCTGCCTGAGGTCTGTCATCTTCTGCAGCAGCTTGGCGAACAGCTGTGAGGATTCGGGGTGGTTGAGCTTGAGCTGGAGCTCCAGGGCTTGCAGCAGGTTGTCCTGAATGTCCTCGATGGGCTTGACGTTCAGCAGGCCCGGGCGGTCTGCGGGGCGGAGAGAGGGGGCAGGGTCAGCGTGGGCAGCGCTGGGCTCCTCACCACCCACCGTGCGGGGGTGGGATCCAGGCCTCGCCCCGCGGGGCCTGTGGGCTCCCTGCATGGGGCCTGGAGGGAGGGCAAGTGGGCAGGGGCAGGACTGAGCACAGAATGGAAGCCACGGCCGTGGGAGCTCCTTCCAGCACCATGCTTGACCCCACCAGGACCAATCTGTGTGTCCCTGTGACATGGAATCACAAGGATGCTATCCCCAAATGTAAACCAACCACTTCCCTCCAGAAAGCCCCGCTCCAGGATTTCCTTCTGGATCTGTCCTATGGCTTCTACCTGCTTCCTGCTATTGCTTCAAACACCTGTTTTTGTGTTTTGTTTTGCTTTGTGTTTATTCTTTTTTTTTTTTTTTTGTATCAGGAATCGAACTCAGGACCTCATGCTTGCCATGTAGGGACTGTGCCTCTGAGCTATATCCCTGGCCCTTTTGTTTTGCTTTTTGAGACAGGGTCTCACTATGTGGTCCAGGTTGGCCTTGAACTGGCTTATGTAGCTTGGGGTGGCCTTGAACTCACGGTGATCCTCCTGCCTCAGTGTCCTGAGTGCTGGGATTATAGGTGTGTGCCGCCATGCCCAGCAAATACATCTTTTCAAAAGGCTCGTCTTTTTCTGCTTAATACAGTATGTTACTTTGTAAACATGATACACATAGTTTTAAAATGATGTTACAGATCGGTTTTGGTAGCACAGGCCTATAATCCCAGTATTTGGGAGGCTGAGGCATGAAGGTCACTGAGAGTGTGAGGTTTGCCTGGGCTACATAGTGAGATCATGTCTCAGACAAACAATAACAAAGGCTAAAAAAGTAAAGTTCTGTTACATAATGGAAGGATTTCTTCTGAGGCCAGAGCCTGCAGGTAACGCTCAGCAACTCCTCTTTACGACTTTTGGGTTCTAATGGGCCAAGGGGGAATGTAGGTTACTCTGAAACTCTGGGTGCTTTTCTTCATGTAGATCTTGTTAGACTGACCCTTAACTGCTTTAGTTTCTATTGTGAATGACTCTTCATTTTTAATACATCCCTGCTGATTTAAAAAAATGCGACAAGGGGCTGGGGATTTAGCTCAGCGGCAAAAGCGCCTGCCTGGCAAGCGCAAGGTCGTGAGTTCAGTTCCCGGTACCGGAGAAAAACAGAAAAAAAGAATTTAACAAGCATTTTATTTGTATAATGCAAATTTTAGAGGAAAGAAAAGGCTGGCAGCCATTCCAGCCAGATAATAGTGGGGCAAGCCTGTACTCCTAGCACTCTGAGAGGCTGAAGCAAGTGGATCTCAACTTCAAGCCCAATTTGGCAACTTAGCAAGCCCCTGACTCAAAGTACAAAATATAAAAGGACTGAGGATGTACCTCAGTGCAAAAACGTTGGGTGCAATGGGGGGGAGGGGGTTCCTCTCAAACTGCAGAAGTTCTGAGGAAGAGAACCACAGGCTAAAAAATTATATAAAACAAAAATTCGAGGGCAGACGTGGTGGCGCACATCTGTAATCCCAGCACTCGGGAGGCTGAGGCAGGAGGATTGCTGCAAGTTAGAGACCAGCCTGGGCTACAAAGTGAGCTCAAGGCCAGCCTGAACTGCACAGCGAGACTCTGTCTCAAAAAGAC
>NW_004955429.1:14817331-14934697 GCF_000276665.1 Chinchilla lanigera | reverse complement strand
AAAAAAAAAAAACAAAAAAAAAAATCAAGTACTTGGGACTGCATCTAAGGATGCTCCATCACTGAGCTACATCCCCAGCTCTTTTCAGGTTTTTTTTTTTTTGTGGCAGAGTCTCACTAAGTTGTCCAGGATGACCTTGAGCTGGTGATGCTCCTGTCTCAGCCTCCCAAGTAGCTGGGATTACAGGCACATACCACCTTGCCCAGCAGACATCCTTGGTTTACTTCTAACTTGGAAGGAAATGCTTTTAATGGCTTACCGCTAAGTAGGATGTTTGCTGTAGACTATGGTGAATATGTTTTGCTCTTGGTTTTCCAAGAATTTTAAAGTTCCAAATCTGTTTTAGTCAAGAATGCTGGCTGAATTTTATCAGAAGCTTTAAAATCTCTCTACCTTAAGAGATAGGATATCTAAAGGGACACACTTTTATCTAGACCTGTGAGGAACAGACTTCCTCACACCCTGCACAGGTTTGCTAAGGTTTTATGTGGGTTTTTTATATTTGTGGGGACGCTGGTCCCCAGTGTTATTTTCAGTGCCGTCTCCCTGCCTCAGAGCTGCGTGGAGGTTTCCCCATGATAACCACACTCCCTCCTGCTTCTGGAAATCCTGCACAACCTTCTGACCCCAGCGATGAATCTTTTATCTGTCTTCTACAATGAACCACGATCTTAGTAATTCACACAGAGATAAAGCTGTGCAGCCTGGTGTGGTGGCACACACCTGTAATCCCAGCACTCAGGAGGCTGAGGCAGGAGGATCATTGTAAGTTCGAGACCAGCCTGGGCTACAAAGTGAGCTCAAGGCCAGCCTGAAATGCATAGCGTAGGCCCTGTCTCAAAAAGACAAAAAAACAAGACAAAAAAAACACCTCAAGAGCTGCTCCTAACCAGCCCATGGCCTCAGTTTCTCTAATTACCCCCAGCCATGAGAAGGCACTTCCATTCCATCGCCTCAGCCGTCCTGTGTCCCTGGGGACCCTCTGCCTCGGCAGGCTCTGTGCCTCCTGCCGGAAGCCTGAGCTTGCCCACCTCAGTGCTGCCTTCTCGGCATAGAGTGGGCCGGTCCAGCCCCTTGCCCCCTTTTCATCTTTCCTCTGGGCCCCGAACCGCGCTACAGACAGCCCGTCCCTGCTGCCAGGCGCACTTGCTGGATGGTACTCTCCCCCACTCCCGAAACTGTCAGGAGGAGTCCGAGGGCAGAGCCCGTCCCGGCTGGCCTGACCACAGGCACACGACGTGCCCGGGGGGCGCAGCTCAGGCCTGAGAAGGCCGTGTTGCCCAACACCTGCACAACGTGTGCTTCTGCTTGGGGACAAGTCCAGGGCAGGGCCCTGCACCGGTCCTGTGTCATAAGCTCCCATAGCCTTCCCATTATCCGCCCTGCCGGGACTCAGGGAACCAAGCAGAACGCGTGGGGATCCCGGGTGGACTTTCCAGGACTCCAAAGTCTCCTAAATGAGCTTTTTTATCTTTTCTTCTATTACTGAAGGACATTTCTTTTTGGTTTGATTTTCCCCTCCTCAAACTTCTCTAACACATCCCACTGATCAGATTAAGCATCATTTATAAAAAATATAAATTTCAGCATTTAATTTTGGAGCCGTCAGCAAAAACCTCTCTGATTCGGAGAAGGAAACAAACGCTTTAGGCCTGGCTGGAGACGCCGGCCCGGGAAGGAAGGACTGCGCCTCTCCCTCGATGGCTGAGAACCACTCACGCCCTGGGAAAGCAGCTTCTGTGCAGCGCCTTTGGCTGCCCGACTGCCGTAGGGCTGTGGCCCTGTGTGTTCACGTGCTCCGGGTGGCAGCTCTGGCGGGGACAGGGGCTGGGCCCGCAGCCCTGGGTGGGATCCGGCCCTCTTCCTGGTCTCCTTCCTTGGGGCCAGGAGTCCTGCTGAGGAGGTGGCGCTAACCGAGGAGGCCTCTTCCATCACACAAGCAAAGCCCCAGGGCCGCGAGGGGCCTTGCCGGGAACACTTGGCTGACTGGCGGCGGGCGGGACGCCTCTCCTGCAGGGGGATCTGGCCTGCGTTTTCAAACCCCTCTTTACAACGTGACGATGATCCTGGCTGAGGCCGTGCGGCTGTGGAGTAAGTGTATTCTCTCCAGTGACAAGTTAGATCATTTACCGCACTCCTGCTGTCCCCGGGCAGAGGAGACGGAGCCTCTGTTGGGGGCAGAGAGGCCCCAGAGTCCCTCACTAGGACCGCGGAGACACAGACCCAATCCATCCTCAGCACGCTACATGGGTGGGACGACTCAATTCCTAAATCAAATCTGAAATCCCTAATTCAAAACGTCTAAGATTTATTCGCATTTCTAATTCCCTCTAGGACATAACTCACATAATCCAACTGGGGAAATAAACTCAAGAATTGAATTAGAAAAGTGCATCACCGGGTTTGCACACGAAACTGAGAACAACCGGCTTATTTAAAAACAAAACCAAAGCCAGCCTTCCTGGTCTTAAGCAAGGCCTAGCCCTGGGGTCAAGGCAAAGGTGACTGTCCCTGGCCCTCGGTGGCTCCAAGGCCTCACCTGCCCCTTCTCCCTTCTCTCCTGAGCTAAGTCACCAAAGGGGATGCTCAGAGCACCCCGGTCCCGGCCCAGCGCCTGCCCGGACCCTCCCCGGACCCTACAGCAGGGCCTCGCATCTCTGAACCCTGTGCGAGGCGGGGCAGGCCGCCCCTCGGGAAGGGGCTGCTGACTCATGCGTCCCGAGGGCTGGACTCAATTACGGCCTGCTCGCTCCCCGGGCTGCGGAGACTTGGGAAAGAAACCTTTCCAGTCTCCGTCCACGCAGTCCTGGAACTGATTAGAGCTCTGTTGCTGAGGGCAGATCCACAGCACTTCCATGGTACGAGACCCAACTCCTTGGTCTCGGAGAGACCTGCTCTGGCCCTCCTGGGTCTGCCACTCGGGCAGGTGTGCTCCCAGACTCAGCTGGGGACCAGGGGACCATGGGGTCTACCCAGGGGGCCACCACCTTCTGTGCTCTGACAGAGACTTTTCTGCAAAGGGCTGTGCTTGGGACATTCAGGAAGAAGTATCTATGGACAGGGGAGCTATGCATGGATCCAGAGGGGACAGGGGACAGAAGGCCTGGGGCAAGGTGAGCATGGCAGGAGGCAGAGCTCCTGGGGCTCCGTGCAGTGCAATTCCTTTTCCTTTTTTTTTTTTTTGAGACAAGCTCTCACTATGTAGTCCAGGCTGGCCTTAAGCTCACTATGTGGCCAGGCCAAGGCTGGCCTTAAACTTGTGGCAACTCTCCTGCCTCAGCCTCCCAAGTGTTGGGATTACAGGCGTGCACCACCACACCCGGGTCATTCAATTTGCGCTTGCACTTCCTCTCTTGTGTCTTTCATTGCTCCCGAACTTCACAGCCAGGCCCCGAGGAGCAGTGAATTTGCAAAAGGGAGACTTCACTGAGTCTCGTCTCCCACTTCCTTTCCGTGCACCTCTGGACAAATCATCTGCTCGTCCTGGGTTCTGGCTGCGTTTTTAGGACAACATTTCTTTAGTAAGGCCATGGTGAGAAGGCACCAGGCAAAGGGACATCAGAAGGTAGGATTACTCTCTGTGCTTGTCCCAACCCAGGCAGGGCCATGGGGTGGATGGGGTGGAGTGGCATCGAAACCGCCAGCTCAGGGACAGGAGAGGTTTTTGAGATGTTTGTGGCAAGAGCCAGGATTTGGAAGCAAAAGAAAATAATTCCCAAAGCAGACCAAGTGCTAGGGTCGGGCAAGTTCTCATTCCCACACTGAGGGCACACATGCAAGATTGTTTGAGAAGAGCTGCGTGCCTGAGTCTGTAACTTCCGGGGAGAGACCCTGTTCCGGGGGCTGGTGCACTGTTTGTTTTTTGGTGTTTTTGTTTTTGTTTTTTTTCCGGTACCAGGAATTGAACTCACGACCTTGCACTTGCCAGGCAGGTGCTGTGCCGCTGAGCTAAATCCCCAGCTCCTGCGCTGTCTGGATACGGCCCCTAGAATGGTGGAAGACAGTGGTGAGACGGGGAGCTTGGCATGGTGACGGGTGGCAGGGCTGGCACCAGAGCCTTCCGCTACCCTCCCTGCAGCAGGACACAGGAGGAGGTGTCAGGTTCTTGGGGTTCCTGCTGAAGGGAAAGGAACACTGGGGCTGTAAGCACATTCTCAGTTTTGGTCGCATGCTGGGAAGATTGAATGTAAATTAATGTGTGGTGTGGGTGCCATCAGAGGAGATTCTGATTTATTTGATCCAGCTGTCGCCTTCAAGATTTTTTATTTTAGGAGATGAGGTCTTGCTGCGATACGCAGCCTAGACTCAAACTATGGATCCTCCTGCCTCAGCCTCCTGAAAAGCTCAGATTATAGGTGCACACCACCATGCCAGGGACTGTCAAGATTCTGTAAAGCTCTGCTGAAAGTATTGGGTTAGTGAGCAGCAGCTGTAATTTCAACTTTGCAGCTTACTTGCTGGGCAACATTGGGCAGGTCCCTTAACCTCTCTGTGCCTTGGTTCCTCATTTTCAAAGGGAGCAAGCAGCCAGGCATAGTGGCGCACACTTGTCATCCCAGCACTCAGGAGGCTGAGGCAGGGGGATCAGTGTGAGTGCCAGGCACACCTGGATGACATAGCAAGACCCTGTCTCAAAAACTCAATCATCAGAACTAAAAAGAGCGACCCTTGGAGTTTTAAGCCATTGGAGCGGCACTGCTTTGAGTTCTGCCCCACTGGAAGGGAAATGAGCATTCGCGGTGGCTCGCTGCATGCCAGGCCGGGGGCAGAGGCTGCACAGGGTGTCATTTCATTGCTCTGGGCACTGATAAGGAAATCAAGGCTCAGGGAGGGGAAGGGGAATAATCGCCACAACCGCACACGGAGGAAGTGGGAAGTGGCGCGGAGGGGTTTGAACTCCTGTCCCTCAGGGGCTCCGGGCTCCCTCCGCAGTTCCGCCCGTGTGTGTGGCTGGTGGGTCGCACCGGGGCTTCCCGGGGCCTGAGTGGCACCGTCCCCCGGCAGGTGACAGATTTCGCTCTTTCTCCCTCAGATGATCTTGAAATCCTGTGCCATGCTGGAGGCTGCCGGGGTCACCCAGAGTTTAAACACACACCGTGAGAGCCGCGGTGATAAAGCCCGATCAGCAGCCTGCGGGACTTTCTCCAAGCCTGGGGTGACTCAGCAGTATGGCTCTCAACGCCCGGCTCGCGTCGGGCCCTGGCACTGAGGAGGTGGCGGCCTCGCCCGCCCGGGTGGAGGAGGAAGTTGTGCTCCCGAGGCCCTCACAGATAAGGGTTTTCCTACAGGTCACACGAGACAAAGGCCTGTGCAGACACGTCCTGCGCGCTTTCTGCAGCTAGAGATATTTACGCCTTGTCCAGCGGGCTCGCCTCTTCCCGCCCGCTCCACCCCAGTGCTCTGGGCTTTAGCAGCTGCGCCGGCCAAGAAGCAGCCTCCCCAGCCCCGTGCACAGCACGAGGGGCTGCAAAGAGCGAGCCCAGGGCTGTTTCCAGAGAACACAAACCGAGGCCCTGCCCAAAGCCAGCCACACACACACAACAGGCACGCGCATACCGACAGGTGCCGCTGCACACGGACACTGCTGCACACGACGCCAGGACTCGGGGAGGCAGCTGCACCCGGGAGGGCATGCAGACCCCCTAATGACCCCGGCTGTCCTGTTCCAGGGCCTGGACACTGCGTGTATGTCCGGCGGCATCAGAGGAGTCAAGGGAACAATGGCAGTGGAGGAGGAGTCAAGTCGGTAGCTGGTGCGGGATAGGGAGAAGGGGCCAGAGCTGGGGGCGGTTCGAGGTGGAGCACGTGTGCCACTGCGCATGCCTGAGGGCCGGGTCCCCTCCCCAGCGCCAGAAACAGGGAGGGGGGAAGGACAGTGGGCCTTGTTCATAGATGTTTTTTATTTTATTTTTTTTTTTTTTTAAGACAGAGTCTCACTATGTAACCACACTGGCCTTGAACTCATGGCAATCCTCCTGCCTCAGCCTCCTGAGTGCTGGGATTGCGGGTGTGCGCCTGCCCACGGTTGCTTTCATCATCTAAGTCTTAAGACATTTTGGGTTTTAGGAAGATGCTCCCAGGCTAAGAGGATGCAGGGCTCTTGGGCTGGGCAGAATCAGAGGTTTTCTAAGCTTCCAGAACAGTACAGGCCCACCAAGGCAGGCAGACTCTGCCACTTCAGAGAAAGTACTGTCTATTGTAACCACGGGAATCGGTGTGTAATAAAATGGAAGGACAGCATTCTCCATCTTAGAGTCAGGAATACAGTTCACTTAAGATTCTGAAAGGTAGCCGGGTACGGGAGCACACACCTGTAATCCCAGCACTTGGGAGGCTGAGGCAGGAGGATCATCATAAATCGTAGGCCAGCCTGGGGCTATACTGTGAGTTCAAAGCCAGCCTGGAATATATAGCAAGATCTTTTTTTTTAAAGATTTTGAAGGATACAGAGACCCTGTGGGTCCTGTGAGCCAGCATGAGGTGTCCATCTGTCTGTGTGTTTCTGCAGGGTGGGAGGAACAAAGGCACCAGATGGTATTTTAACAGTTTTGCATCTCTCTCAGAAATTCTGCTGTAGTCACTTATCTACGTTAGGGCTGGTATACGATGGTATCTGGCTAAGTGGAATGTGTTTATTTAGTTCTTTACAGTTTAGCGTCCATTTCAGTGGGGAGTTCTGCAAACAGCACCACTGTGTCCAGCACCTGGGGTCTGGGACAGAGCTGAGCACCCCCCACCAGGCTCAGCTCCGTGCCCTTCGTTCACCCCGGCAATTTCCAGGGCGAGGGAGTAGCTGTGTTGGGTGAAAACGGTGTCCTAAGGTCTTCGGATATGAATGGAGAACGTCTGAACCGTGACTGCAAGCTCTTCATTGTAATATTTGGAAATAGGAACTATTTTTGGTAACTGCCAAGAACTGTAAGGCCAAGGTCATTAATTGAGATTTTTCTACATCTAGTATACGAAAGGCCACAGAACCTAATGTTGAAGTGTACTTTTTCCCAGTGCTGGCCCAGAACCCAAGGCCTTCTGCATGCTAGGCAGGCACTCACCACTAGCTGCACCCCAGTTCTGGGTGTGCTATTTTTTTTTTTGACTGATGGGAACACATATTAAATACTCACTGAGACATTGCATATGTGATTACCAAGTCGCTTCTTTTCCAGAAAGCCTGACCGTTCACACCCTGGGTGTGCTATTTTTAAAGTCCAAAAGATCTGGGTCTGAACCTTGTGACCTTGAGCAAGTTGCTTAATCACACTAAACTTCCATTTCCTCCATCAGTAAAGTCCGGTAATAACGGGCCATGCAGAGCTGCAGGAAGGATTAAACAAGATTGTGGCTATGGATGAGGCATCAGCATGCATCTGATACACACGGAAGTACTCAACAGATGGTGGTTATTATGGTTGTCTCATGCCAAGTGTGGTGGCACATGCCTGTAATCCCATGCCTGTGGGAGGCTGAGGCAGGAGGATTATTGCAAGTTTGAGACCGGCCTGGGCTACAACTTGAGCTCAAGGCCAGCCTGAACTGCATAGGGAAACCCTGTCTCAGAAAGACAAAAACCAAAACAAAACAGATCATTATTCATTCCATAAACATTTGTGAACTTACTCTGGGCCAAATATTGTGGTTTGGTTCTATTTTAATTCTAAAAAAAATTATAAAGGGTATCCATCCATCCATTTGTCCATCTGTCTATGCATCTATCCATCCCTCCATCCCTCCATCCATCTTTCCATCTACCCATAGATTCATACTATCCATCACCCATCCACCCATCCATCCATCCGGTCATGACTCAAGGTGCCCTGCAGGGTCCCAGGTTACTGACAGAACTGCTATCGAATTGGCCCAGAATGCCCACTCCTCTTTGACGTGGACATGTGTCCTTATGGGAACAGTTCCTCCTTCTATCCTCTCCTTTCTGTTCACTGTAAGAACAATGGGCCAAGGGGCTGGGGATTTAGCTCAGCGGCAAAAGTGCCTGCCTGGCAAGCGCAAGGTCGTGAGTTCAGTTCCTGGTACTGGAGAAAAACCAAAAAACCGGAAAAAAAAAAAAAAAAAAAAAAAGAACAACGGGCCAGAGCTGCTTCAGAGCCGGTAAAGGAGGAGCTGCTGGGTAGGTGGCTTGTCTATCCATGCTGGACTCTCGAGGATCACCGTGGAGGCCGAGGACCTCCCGCCCATGGCCATTGTGATTTCTGTAGCTTTTCCGTCATTCAGGCAGCAATGGCAATCTGCCTTCAAAAGTACACTGCAAACCCCAGTGAATTCCCTCTCTCATCCCTTGGAAGTTTAAGAAGAACTGAAATGGATTCCAAACTGTTTTGCATTAGCAGAAAAAGGCTTTTCCTGTTGCTGCATTCCAGCTGGAAGGAGCCCTCCCAGGCTTCTCTCCATGAAAAGGCACCCGGTGAGGGGGTGACATCCCGCGGACACCCCGGGGCTTGTCAGCTTTCCCAGGCTTCGCACTTGGCCAGTGGCTTGCCTGCTAGCAGAGCTGGCTCGGGGCTGCGGCGTTGGATGCAAACACGCCCTTGCTGGGGGCAGCGTTGTCACTCCTGACACCCCCGCCCCACGTGAGCCGGGAGGACAGCGGCGCTCAGGGCGGCTGCCATTTGCCAGAACTTCAAGGAGGCCCTTGTGGGCCCCAGCTTCGTCTTGCTAGGTAGCCCAGGCCAGCCTTGAACTCATGATCCTCACTGCCTCAGCTTCCTGGGTGCTGGGATTAGAGGAGTGGCCCACGCCTATAATCCCATCCCCCAGGAAGCTGAGGCAGGAGAATCATGAGTTCAAGGCTGGCCTGGGCTACCTAGCAAGTTTCTTGTCTCAAAAATACCAAAACACCCAAAAAGCCCTCTCTGGGACCTGTGAGGGCCTCGCTGAGAATCCCTGGTCCCTGCTACCCTGCTCTTACACAGTGCCTGGCTCCCCCATGGTGCCCTCCGTCCAGGGGCCGAGGCCACCAGGCTGAAGCTCTTCCTTGCATCCGGGGCTCAGGATGACATCACCCGAGGCCCTGCCAAAGCACTTCTGATATCACTAACGGAATCGATAGCCTTCCGGATAAACTGCAGAGAAGAGCATCGCTCTGGCCAAGACGGGGCCGGATCACACATTGGTCCAGTGGGTCAAAGCCTCTTATCTCCACTCATGCTTTCCCTTTCTGGAGTTCTAAGACGGGAGAGAAACTCAGTGTGAAGCTAATAAACCACAGTCTGGCCCACTGATCCCACACCGACGGATGGCCGCCACCTTCCTGGAAGCCAGGCTTTGGGCAGGGAACGTCTGCTGGGTGGCGCTTTTGCCTGGCCTGCACCCAGCAGTTTCTCTGAGTAAGGAAATCACATTCCTGTGAGCTGGGCAAACACGGGGTCCAGTTTATTCATTCTTATCTGCTGCCTGTATTTAGACTTCATCTACAAGAGTAAACTCTGGTTAAGGAATGATTTGACTTTTGTGATGTAGGAAGGAGGCAATGGTAAATTGTTTTTTCCCCAGGAAGTCTAAACTTATACTGGGTTCTCTCTTTATCATAGGGTTCTAAAGCCAATCATGGTAATACAGACTGGTTATCTCAGTACTCAGGAGGCTGAGGCAGGAGAATTGCAAGTTTGAGGGCAGCCTGGGCCACATAGTTTAAGGATTGCCGAGACTACATATCAAGGCCTTGTCTCAAATGTAAAAAAAGATTTTAATTAACTCTGGCAGGCTGTTCCCTTTAGAGTTCTTTTCTTGTGAGGATCACAACAAGCTCTGGGGGGAACTATGGTGACCCTGGCTTGCGTAAGGCTAAAAAGAATTTATATATACAACGTCAGCATCCAATAGCAGCCTTTTTAATTTTCAAGAACGAATATGAGTCAGACCCAATAAAGCAATGTTAAAGCCAATCTATTCCATGCAGAACTATTTCCTGACCAATCACAGACTTTGTCCCTAGTGCTGGGGCTGGACCCCAGCGCCCTGAGCACACCAGACCAGCACTCCACCTCTGAGCTGCACCCAGTGCTCTGATTGCTCCTGTCTAGGCTGCTCCTACTGAGGACCCAAGCACTTTCGTGTGGCTCATTTCAGACACTTTCCTTGGTGTCAGTGCAGGGAAGCTAAGCTGCTACAAACTTTATGCAACACAGTCTGGCAACAAACAATAAAATTCAAAATGTTCGTAGGCAGCAATTCCATTTCTGATAATTTAAAAAAATCATCTGAATTGTGGATGGAAGTTTACACGTAACAATTTTCACTGCAGCAACGTTTAGAACACATTTTGAACAATCTTTATAGGTTTTTAAAAACTAAGACATAATAAGTGACCTAAACATATACAGGGAGATAATTTACTATGCAATATAAAAAGAATATTTTACACTCATTAAAAATGGTGCCTTGCTTGGTATGGTGGTGCATACTTGTGATCCTAGCACTTGGGAGGCTGAGGCAGGAGGATTACTGTGAGTTCAAGGGCAGCCTGGACTACATGGTCTCAAAAAGACAAAAAAAAAAAAAAAAAAGGCGCCTTGGCTGATGTGGTGGTGCACACCTGTAATCCCAGCATTTGGCAGGCTGAGGCAGAAGTATCACCATGAGTGGTCTAATTCTCTTGCCAAAGCCCTGCCTCCAAGCACACAAGGCTTTGGGGTTGTCCAGATGTACATCATAAGGCCCTGGAAGCTCTGGAAGACAGAGTCACCCCCCTGGGCTGCATGCATGTACTTGGAGATGGCTTTCCCACGGCCTTTGCTGTCACCAGCACCAAACACTGAGCCCCGCACCCTTATGTGGACTGCTCATCCCAAGTCCACTTCAGCAGGGTACTTCTCAGGTAAAAGCCATCTGCTGGCTGGGGTGTAGCTCAGCCAGCATGGGTGAGGCCTGGGTCTGCTCCCTCGCACTACAAAACAAGCAAACAGACTCCCAAAATAAAAGCAAGCTGTGCATGATGGGGCAGTCGGGAATCCCAGCTACTCAGGAGGCTGAGGCAGGAGGAAGCCAGGTTGAAGATCAGCCTGGGCAACGGTGAGATCCTGTTTTAAAAGAAATCAAAAGGCTTGGGATGTAGCTCAATGGTAGAGAGCCCCTGGGTTCAATCTGAGAAAAAATAACTTTAAGCAATGTTTTATGTTGAGAGATGAAAGGAAGATTTTCTTCTGCTCTACCTGAAAACACGAGAGAGGCTAAAGAAAGTCCCATTGAGTATAAAACCTGGCTCTTAGACTTGGTTATTAGATCATGGACTCGCAAGGCCAAAAATTCAACAAACAACTCAATTGATTTCTCTGCTGTGTTCTGTGGTTCACATTACTCTTAATCGCAGCCAACCACCCCACAAAGGGACCTAAGGGGAGGGGAGCCGGCTGTCCGGGGATCTGCAGGACAGAGCAGGTGGAGGTCAGCAGAAGCACAGTCCTTGACTTACTTCACTGTTTTTGCTACTTAGCCCAGGCTGACCTCAAGACGCTCCTGCCTCAGCCTCCAAGTAGCTGGGATTATAGGCATGTGCCACTCTGCCCAGCCCCTAAACCCTACAGGCCACAGCAGTACCTTTTCTGTGGCATGCGGGTGCTAGCTAAGGTAGCCATATCCTTCCTTATTGAACTGAGGGTTGGACTGGCCTTCTGGGAAGAAAAGGAAAACCACAGGGGAAAAACATAAAAAAGGAGAAGAGAGTGTCTATCTTCCATGACTGGGTGTGGCTGAGGCAAAAAGAAATATTGCGATCGATAAAGCAACGAGCCCAGGTGCCCACGGCCTCCACTCAGCAGACCTACGGCCCTCCTTCTCTGTAGGTGACACGTAACACAAGCAGGGACCCACCACGCGTCGTGCCACTGGGGTTCTCTGGATGAAAAGTGGGGCAAGCGCAGAGGGAAGAGGAACGCGGACCAGCCGGAAACAGATGGAGCCTCCTCCTCCTCCTCCCCCGCCACCTCCAACGAGGGTCAGAGCTCTCTTACCTCCGCTGAGGATGATGACGGCTATAAATATGGCCAGGTCGCTGTCGTCCAGTTCCAGTGCGTTGAACTTCACCGCAAATTCAAACTTAGGCTCCATAAAGTCACCAAAGGGCTTCCGCAGGCTCTTGAGGAACTCGCGGGTCATGAAGCCCTGGCCCTCGGAGATGAGCACGCCGTCCTTGTTCATGAGCGAGGCCAGCATGGTGTAGATGATCTCGTGCACGCCGTACTTGAGCAGGGTCACCTGGTCATTGAGGTCGAGGCCCACGAAGCCCGGGATGCTCTTGGCGTACTCCGTGATCTCCTGCACGGCCTCCACCGAGCGGAACTGGCAGCCCTGGAAGATGCGGATGGCCACCTCCTTGCTCTGCTCCTGCAGGGGTGTGATGTGCTTGAACTTGATCTTGTCTTCGCCCATCATCAGGGAGTTCATATCGTAGATGACAAACGGCTGCAGGCGAAAAGGGGGAGAGTGGCTGAGTTGGCGGTTTCTCACCCATGGCCTACACCAGCCTGGATCAGGAAACTGCCTTATGTCCATTCGCTTGGCTAGCGAAAACCCTTTCAAAGTGGTCCATCTTCTTATTCATCTTTATAATCTGGGGCACCACATGATTCGCCAATTTTTATTCTTTCCCTGCAACTGAAGCTGTTAACACTTCCCCTATGACTAGCTCATAATTCTGATTTCTGTTGTCTGATGTTTATTTATCATTTACTAGGGTTTTCTAGGTATTTTTTGTTTGAGATAGATCTCAAGGCCTTGACTCACTATATTGCCCAGGCTGGCCTCAAACTCATGGCAAGCCTCCTGCCTCAGCCTCCAGAGACCCGGGATTACAGGCGTTCGCCACCATGCCCCGCTTGTTTAACTTCTAAAATGATTTTTTAAAAAAATCTATTGTTTATTCTGGCTTTCAACAGGATACATTTTTTCACCTTCTTTCATTAAAAAACAAATTCAGCAACCAGGGTTAGAAAGAGCCAGTTGAACAGAGAATAATTTTGCAGTTTTAGATTAAATCTACTCAGATCAGAAATGAGACACAGTGTGCATATAAAACAGGCTTCACTATACAAATCACTCCAAAAGCAGATTAGAAATAGCCAGGAAAACATCCATTTCTTCCTGAATGCTCTGGAAGCCATCTGTTTCAGAGAGAGCAGATGCAGGAGGCCTGCGGTAAGCACCACAAAAGGTGGCGACGCAGAAAAACGGTTTTGATTTCTTTTTCGTTTTTGATGGCCTGGGGCCGGGACCCATGAAGCTGCACCTCCAGCCCTGAGCTCAACTTTTTAAAGTATCTGTCCTCATGGATCAGCTAATCAATAGCACGCATCACTTCCTCAGCTTTGCGGCAGGCTGCTCTGAAAGGCAAGGTGCACAGCCAGGAGTTCTCTGTCTCCCTCCTGTCCTTGCGTAGAGCTCCACAGAGGTGGGCGGCCCTGGGGCATCTCAAGGCTCCTCGAACTCCAGGGGCGAAGGCGGAAACCCCGCAGCTGCCTGCTCAGCACCAGGCCAGGCCTCTGCGTTGCCATTTCGCTTCCTGGCACACAGTGTGTGCACGAGGTCCTTCCACCACCACCGAGCGAGTATCTGGACCTGTGCCCCGCTAAGTCACCCTTGTGACTCTTCCCGACTTCCCCTGTCCCCTTGTATAAAGCCCCAGGTTCCTGTTTTTGAAACTCTGGGATAGTTGGACATAGGGCACCAAATCCTGCTAATTTTCTCTCCCAATTTAACAACAATGTGACTTTAACCCCTTGGCAATCAGTGTTGCTCAGGATTTCCTGGCAGTAAACACTCAAGGACGGAGAAGGGAACCAGCACCCCCACTACCATGCTGAGCCAGACGGAGGGCTTTTTTGTTTATTTGTTTGTTTTGGTTTTTTGGGAGACAGGGTCTTGCTATTTGGTTCAGGCTGGCCTTGAGCTAGTGAAGATCCTCCTGCCTCAGCCCCCTGAGTGCTGGGATTATAGGCCTGTGCCACCCTGCCTGGCTTCAGTGCCATTGTTAAAAAAAAAAAAAAAAAAGACCTCTAGCATTTTCTCTAGAGGTGCAGAGAATGCTGGGTACTGACAAGCTAATGAACACCGGGAGGAAGTTTTTGCTGTTGTTTTCCCTAGTTCTGCCCCAGGAGGCTGTTCTTTGTACATTTTTAGAGTTGACTGGTTCTTTGCGCCGATGAGTGGGTCCGTCAGACTTCCAGTGTGACCCTCAGCGAGCAGGTCCCCAGGGCTTAGACTTCAGGTGGTCGGGTTCACCATCGTTTTCCCTACTTCGAGGATCTCCTTGACTCTAATGTCGGAAGAAGAGGAGGGTTCCCTGCCTTCTGGACTGGACGGAGAGTTGAATCCTAAGCCCGAGTCGTCAACTCGGCCATCCTGCTCTGGGTCAGTGTCCCCCGTGAAGCGCGCTCCTCCCGCGGCTGCCTCTCACACGGGGTACAAAGCAAGGCGCATGCTCACACGTCTGCTTAACGTGGACAGGGTCATCGGACGCTCTGCCGCATGGGAGGGGGATCAGCGACTTCTGAGTTGTTTCGCAGAGTTGGTGTTTTGAGATTGGGGTTAACAGAGGGTTCAGATACCGCACCCGGTGGCTTGTGCTTGTCACGTACTGGACAGACCTGGAAAGGGTGACCAGGGAAGGACGAAAGCTGAACCTGCACCCAGCATTCTTCCTGAAGAGCAAAATGGTTTCCGTAAGAGAAATCAAATTTCTCTGCAGGGATGCATCAGATGTAATTTATTTTGGTGGCATGGTCTCCTCAGGCTCCTTGCTCTGCCCAGGGGTTCCCAGCATTCTCTCGTTGAGAACCATTGTGTTTCCAGAACAAAAGGGTCTTCCAGGGTCCCTGCACCATCATTCCCTGACTCTGCATAAACAAACTGAAGCTAAGACACCGCGAAGTCAGATAGTTACTCTTTTTGTTTTGTTCTGTTTTGTTTTGTTTTGAGACAGGGCCCCCCTGTGGAGCCCAGGCTGCTGAAACTTGCTGTGTAGCTGAGGCTGGCCTTGAGCTCGCCATTCTCCTGCCTCAGCCCCGTGTCCTGGGATTACAGGTGCGCAGCAGCTGGCCTGGAGTCGTTGTCCCCTCCGGCCGGATGGCTGGCTGAATCTTCTTTCAGGACTTCTCCAGGCGTTGTCACGCCTCCTCTTCAAGAGCATCACCCTCTCCTGGAAGGTGCCAGAAGCACTTCTGAGCGTGTTTCCTGAGGAGCTGCTGTGTGCGACAGAGGCCGAGCTGGAGAGGCTGTCAGCTGTGATTCCATCTCCCCAGGTAGGTTAGAGACGTAAGACAAAGGAAGACTTCGAGGGATTCTCCGCTTGCAAGTGAGCTAGGCCGGTAGCCACAGCTCTGCAAATCCATCCAGCGGCAGCCAAACGAGCGCGCTGGGTAACAAGGGTGCTGGCCAAGGGGGTCCGACCCTGGGAAAGTGCGCTACGTGCAGTGGTTCTTTTCTTAACAGGGAGAATATTATTAACGCTTCTGTTGCCGGGGATGGAACCCGGGGCCTTACGCGTGCTGGGCAAAGCCCTACCTCACCCTGATCACCTTTCCTTTATTCTCTGAAGAGATTACTGTTGGTCCAGATCTGCTACATCTTCAGCCACTGCTGACGGTCCTGGCAGTACAATAGTGTGTTTTATGAACGCTGATACACGGATGAATGACCCCAGGAACCATGGAGATTACCTGCTCCCCCCAAATCTCCTCTTGTAAGGACCCCGCTTGCAAATTGCAGCTTGTTCAGGTTTCTGTAAAGACCACAGCAAAAGGGGCCACGCTGGCAGCAAGGGTAGGATTTACAAAGAGAGAGATCCTTCCGGTGGCGGGGGCACCTCCGTCCGAGGGCCCCTGTGAGTATCAGACAGCGCACATGTAAGTGGGCACAGAAACTTTTCCCAGACGTTTACAACTTCGGACTGGCCTCACGACAGTGGTTTTGCATTTCACGTGCAGCGCAGGATGACCACTTTCCGTGTGCTCTTGTCCTTATAGGAATGAGTCCACATGCGTCTACCATAAACAAAGCGACGTTTTGGAACCCAAAGTCCAGTGGAGCACAAATAAAAAGTTTTATGCCTTGTTTGTAGATAGAGTGCAGCCAGCGCTTTGCCACCTCTCAGATACGGAGGGAGACGTTGGCAGGCGCGCCAAGGGCTTTTCTATTTATGGTTTTATGACAAACCCTGGCGCTGAGGATGGTTTTTGAAAGCCACTCTCTGTTTATTTCCATCAACAAACATGAGATCATGTGACGACGACACACCCGGTGTGTGCAGCAGGGTAATAGTCAAACATCAGGAACTTCCAAAGTCCATGCAGTTCTTAAACTGCCTTCAAGAACTGCAGAGCCACAGACCTCGGGGATCAGCAGGGTCCCCAAAAGGGGCTGTGGCCCCAACAGACCACGCAGAGGGGACAAAGAGACCCGTGGGCCTCATCTTTCTTCTCTGGGGACTCCAGTGTCCATCTGTCCCTCACCCTGCGTCTAAAATTCCCAGTTTTTATTCTTTTAGGTGAGAGAGTGACCCGCAGGGCATCTTATCCCGAAGATGTGCTGTGAGGGTTGAGAGGAGGCCAGCAGGCACATTTAATTGATCTGTTTTGGAAGGTGCGAGGGGCCCTGGGGCAGAAGATAGAGAAGAAGGAAGTTTAGCCGTAGAGGCAGAACACTGACAAGCAGCTGGCTTCAAAATAGGCAGAGGTTCAATGGAGCAGGGAGATAAATTGAAAGAATGGCCTCTTCAACGGAGTCATTTCTTTTTCCAAGGGTTGTGGGTGACTGGTCATCCACTAAGCCCAGCAGCCTCCCCCGGCTTGGCCTCACTGACGAGGGTGACATCAGCCTCCAGCAGGGCCACTCTGAGACCCAAAGCGCTCCTCCCTGTCCATCCCCCACCCTCTCCAGAGGCCACACTTCAGCAAAGCTTTTCCTATCAATGCAAATCTTAACTTTCACAGCCCCAGCCAAGAGATAACATTACACCCCTGAGATAGATGCTATCAAATGAATAACACAACCATGCTGATAAAGAACAAATCTCCAGCCTCATTGGAAATCACTTTTTTTTCCTTGCCCATATTCCTCCCTCAACTATTTCTTTCCACTGGTGCTTAATTTGATTTTGCAAGATAAGGAGAAAATAGAGCACGCCGTAATCAGCACACAGATTATTTTAATTTGGCCCAGTCTCTCTCTCCTTTTCCAGACCCAAACTCGAGGTAAATCTGCTTTTATCCAGATCATTAACGATGTCCAGCTTGGTGAGCAAATATTGAACCAATGAAAAGCCCTCTGTGGAAAGTCCAGCATTTCAAAGGGCATAGGCAACCGTTCCTAATCCAATTAAGCAAATAGAGACTGAGCAACCATTACTGACATGCACAGCCCCAGCGACATAGGGGAAAGGGACCAGGACTGGGCTTCTGAACTTGAGGGGCTTTTGATCAAGCATTTTGTCATCTTTTCCCTTAAATGGCTTACTAGCTATTTATTCCACAAAGAGCCTCCAAGTCTCTTACTTGCAACTCAAAGATTTAGAGCTGAGAAGTGCATTGGAATGGGGTCTTAAGGTGATGTACAGTGATTTGGGCTCTGTGTCCTTTGGAAGAAAGACAAGAGCCCCTGCGGTAGAGATTTAAATGCTTGACTATTAGGGGTCTCTCTGTTTTTCTTTTTTCTTGCTCTTTTTCTTTTTTGTCCAGGACTATTAAAAGGAGAGCCTTCCCCAGTGTGGGAATGCGGCAGACGTGGAACGGGTCAGAGGGGGTGAGAAGGCAGCGCCTGTCAAGTACGGGGCCAAGGGCAAGACCGAGGCCAGGGCTCTGCCCTGGAAGCCATGGTGCACGGGGTCTGCCGCTAGTCCCTCCCTGGGCTGCTCCCAGCCAGCTCTCACAACCTGCCTAGGTGCTAAAGGCTGCGGTTACGTCGTTGTGGTCCTCTTTTCATTTCTCTCCTGGAAATGAGGACAGGTTTATTTTCTGTAGTCAGGTCAGCTGCACGCTAGTCTTCTCTCAGGTGTGCTTTTTTTGGTCTTTTTTTTTTTGTCTTTTTTGAGACGGGGTCTCATTATACAGTTCAGGCTGGCCTCGAGCTCACTTTGTAGACCAGGCTGGCCTCGAACTCACAGTGATCCTCCTGCCTCAGCCTCCTGAGTGCTGGGATTACAGAAGTGCGCCACCACTCCTGGCTCAGGTCTGGTTTTCTACAATTCATGTTTTTCATTTACTGAGCCTCTAAAGACTCAGTTTTCCTGTTGCCTGTGTCCTCTGGCTCTGTGCACATGGAGGCAGCCATCCTGGCCACAAGGACCCCAGAGACCAACAGCACAAGCAGGAGGTCCCCACTATGGACATACTCGGGTGGCAGAGCAACCCGGAAACTTGTGCTGTTCTACAACTGGATAAAAAGAAGTTGCACTCCGGAGGTTCCCAGTGGAAGATTTTCTCGGTGTGCACGACGCCCGGCTCACTGCCAGCCTAGGGGACCCTCCCAGGAGCAGCGAGGCGTGAACATGCTATGAATGCTCTAGAAGAGAAGTCAAGATGCCCGCATGCTGGATGTGCTCCTTCCACGCACTCGCTGTGGGATCCTAGGACAGAAGGTTCAACCTCTTGGACTTTAGTTTCCTTGTCTTTAAAAGGAGGAGAATAATGAACTGGGTGTGATGGCACAGGTTTGTAATCCCAGCTGCTTGGGTGGCTGAAGCAGGAGGATCCAAAGTTCAAGGCTGGCCAGGGCAACTTAACAAGGCACTGTCTCAGACCAAAATAAAAAGGGCTGGGGATGGAGCTCAGTGGTGAGTGCTTGCCCAGCACTGCAAAATAAAATAAATAAAATAAAATAAATCAATGATATCTTTTGGATGGTCGTGCAGCTTGAATATAAGGAACATGCAATGCTTTCGAAACTGTAGAAAACTGGACCTGGCTGTAGTATTCATAAAACACCACTGACCTCTTTTGCAAGTGGAAAACTCACAGTCCTGATTGTCACTGGCTCCTCGCACAGCTTTTTACCAGCTGAGCCACATTTACTAACTGGCTTGACTTAAGAAGGAGAAAGTGACATGTTGTGATGTCTTCTGTACACATGAAAGGGTAGCAAGATCTCCCTGAAGACCACCGCCTGTGCAGAAAGCGTCTGCATCTACCAGCCGGGGACACCCCTCTCCTGGACACCGTCCTTTTGACACAGGTGGGTGGCCAGGGCTGGCCTCCTCTGTAAGTGCCCTGTGGGTCTCACTGCCCCGGAGCATCTGCCGACCTTGAAATCAAAGCTAGACGCTGCCTATAAACGCCGAGGTGCAGAGACACTGTCCAGTGGTGCTGTCTGCGGCAGCACAGTTGGGATGAGAATCCAGGGGTACTTTTGTTTTGTTGCTCTCTCAGCTTCTACCAGGGAAGAGTCCCGTTTGCTGGAAAAGTTCACTCAGTGATAATCACAGAGGGTCACCCATCCAGAGTGCTCTGAACAGCGCTGTTCTGTGGGTCTGCGGATGCTGTAAGAGCCCATCTGAGTGCTGGGCTGCGGCCAGTGGTAGACCACTTGCTGAGCAGAGGTGAGGTCCTGGGTTCTTCCCCAGTGCAGCAAAACAAACAACAAAGAAACAGTCAACCCCTGGCCCCTGAATATGAGTTGCCGAGGAGGCTCAGATCCCCGCAGAAGACTTCATTTATGCAGTGGAAGAACAGAGCTTCTAGTTCTCCAAAATGAACACCAGGCCCCATAGGTTATGTAATATACAGGGTAGATTATAGGAAAGGTTATATAACTTCTGGAATGAACCTCCATGCCCCACGTTGAGCTTTGCAAGAAGTGAATCTCTTCCTTTTCTAGAAAAGTAAGGGCACAGCCAGGCAGGCGTGGTGGCACACCCCTGTAATCCCAGCACTCAGGAGGCTGAAGCAGGAGGATTGTTGTGAGTTCGAGGCCAGCCTGGGTTACAAAGTGAGCTCAAGGCCAGCCTGAACTGCATAGCGAGACCCTGTCTCAAAGACAAAAAAAAAAAAAAAAAAAGTAAGAGCAGGACTGGACACCTTGTCCAAACCTAGGTCAAAAGCTTGCAAAGAAAAGCAGGGCTGCCAGAATGGCCAGGTGGGTTTTTTGTTTGCTTGTTTTGTTTTTGCGGCTCTGGGGATTTAACCCAGGCTCTTCACACTGAGCTACATATCTAGCCAGCTTTATGTATTTTTTCTTTTGAGATGGGGTCTCGCTAAGTCTCCAAATTGCCAAGACTGGGCTTGGAGCTTGCGATCCTCCTGCCTCAGCCTCCCAGAATGCTGGGATTACAGGCTTGAGGCACCACACCCAACAAGTGGTCCTGAGAGAGGGCGGTAGTATGAGTGGGCTCTGGCTTGTCCTTAACGTTAAGTTGGCCTGTGCATTCTGTCACTAGTCTCCAGGATGATACTACAACTCGGAGGGCTTTTCCTTTTCTGAAATAATGTTTACCTAGCCTATCTGCAGACATTTCCTTCAGAGTCTTTCGGCCAGCAGCCCAAGCGCGGGTGAATCATTGACTCAGAGGAAATGTCCCTCCCCTCCCCCGTCCCCGCCGCTCGATGGAGACTTACTGATTTGTCCGTTGTCTTTCCTGTCAAGATCGCCCGGGCCTTGGCTTTGGTCAGAGGGAAGGACTTGATGTATGAATCATACAGGTGCTTGGCCAGGGCCCGGAGGTCTGCACACTCTGGGGTGAGCTGGTCGATGTCGCTGGAGATCTCGGCCAATAGCTTCTCCTTCTCAGCCTGTGGCATCCGCCCAAACCTGATGGCTGCAGAAGAAGAGGAAGGACAGGGTGAATCACCAAATCACTCTCTCTAGTGTCCCCGTGCTCCCCCGGCTCTCGCTCCTCTCACCTTCTGGTTTCTGTCCCTCACTTTGACAGTGGTTTTATTTCATGCCCGTAGCACAGATCATCAATTTAATAAAGGTTGAATTTTCCTTTAAATAATGGAAGGCGAGATCTTGGGGGGAACGTCAGAGAGTCTGAGGGAAATGTTCACTTACGCATGAAACAACAGGCAGCCAACTCCTATTCATCCCTCATGGCCCAATTCAAATGTCACTCCCTCTGTGAGGCTTTCGGCTAATGATTCCTTCCCCCAAATATACTTTAAGGAGAGCCCTTTTCGCAATGCCTGTTTATCCCACTACAGTACAACGGACACTGGCCTTCTCCTGTTCATTTTCATAGTCCCAATATCTGAGGTACCGCCAGGTACAGAATGACCTGGGCATTTCATGAACTAAAGTCAGGACCCACGCAGAGGTGAAAGAGGTGCACACGCAGGCTGCGCTCTCAGGGAGTTTGTATGATCTACTCTGTCCTTGCGGTACAGAAGTGTGGATGGTGTCTTATGTCACTTACCAGGCCACAGAGCACGTTATGCTTAGCGGAGAGAAGCCCTGTTTATTCCCTTGACTTAATGACGTCTGTCAGAAAGATAATATCCTCCCATTGTGTTGCTTGTGGGGTGAGGAAGTGGAAAAGCAAAGAAAAGGAAAGACAGGCAGGGAGGAACGTGATGAGGCCTGAATGGGGGAGATGAACCTGTTTGCGGGGCTGGCGCGGCTCCCCACGGGGAGGGAGGGCCAGGCATGTTCAAGGCCCTGGGGTCCATCCTCAGGAAAACAATTCACAAAAACTGTCACTTTTCAACTTTGGTTGGTTTTCCTTTCTCCCTACCAATGCTCTCTGTAAAATACGACTTTGCAAGCCCTCCTTGGGGGCCTCTTGGGCACTGGGTTTCCAAAGCGGCGCTTGCTTGGCTACCACATCCACTACTACACATGTGCGGTGTCAGTGCTGGGTGGCGGTCCCTTCTCCAGGTGAGCAGCTCCTTGGGGCACGATGGTGTCTTGCTCACTCATCTCGAGGGCTCAGAGGCACTCCGTCAACGGCTGTGGGATTAGGGAATGAACAGAGGGCTGGCTCTTCGAGATACTGCGCTACAGGTAGCATTTCTACTGCAAGTGTAGAGACACAGTCCTCTGCATGCTTAGGGGTTTGTGTGTTGGTCTGTTTATTTACTCGGCGCTGGGCAAGGAACCCAGGGTCTTGTGCGTGCTAAGGAGGCGCTCTACCACGGAGCTGCACCCCCAGCAGAATTTTGTTCCAGTAGATCATTTGTATCCTTGAGTCTCAGATTCATAAATTCATCTCAGGGGACCCTGAATCAGCTTTATTACTGCCGATCCAGCTATTGTTGGAGCCTTAGAGTCAGAGAAGGGACTCTTGCCTCTTAGTGGGGATTCCTTACAAGTAAATTAGCCTTTCTGCAGATGTTTTTGGTAGGTAGACCCTTTGCATTGGACCCTTTCAAATAGACATCTTTAAACATTGCCAAATTTTGGTAAAAACAAATCTTGTCTCCCTTTCCCTGTTTCCTTCCTCTTTCTTTTTAGTTCCCCAGGGCTGGGGGTGGCTGTGCACTTTCTCACAGGGGGAGGGGTCCTATTCCTCAGCTGAGACTTTTCGCTGTGGCTCGCGGCTCTGAGCATGGCCACCACGTCTGAGGTTTTGTCTTCTCTGCAGTGTGCTCTCCATGAAGGCAGGGATCTCGTTCAGTATGTTACCTTTGGTCCTTGGCATACTTTCCAGCACATGTAAGTTCATACACACACAAAATTTTATGCGTGTGTGGTGCTGGGGGTCAAACCTAAAGCTCTGTGTGCTAGGCAGCCACTCTGCCACTGAGCTACGTCCTCAGCCCTTTACGAACTTAATTCAATTTTGAGACAAGGTTTTGCTAAGTGGCCCAAGTGGGCCTGGAACTTGCCATCCTCCTGCCTGAGGTTCCCAAAACGTTGGGGTTATGGGTGTGTGCCACCATGCCCAGCCCTTGTATATTAGGAAATAAAATGAAGCACAAGTTCAGACGGCAGGTAGATTCCCTCCCACCTCCTCTGAAGCTATTCCTGAGCATCCTTCACCCAGACAGCAGCTCCTTCCTTCCGCTGGGTGTTCAGTAGCCGCTCTCCGCTGAGGATGGAGGAGGTAAGGGAGCCCGAGGAGGTAAGGGAGCCCAAGGGCCCGGGAACTGCCTTCGAACTTCTCAAGTTGAGCGTCTCCCAGGGGACATGGTGCTAAGCCACCCCTACACTGAACAGGAGTGACTAAAACACTTGGGATTTGAAAAAGTCTCCTAAGGGCTAGGTGTGGTTATGTGCCCTCACAAGACCATCACTGGACTTCAGTGGATTTAGGCTGGTCACTAGGGTAGAAGTCCTGCAAGTCCTTCAGCTACTGGGTTTTCCCATCTTGGCTCCTGGGTGGGGCAAAACATACAGAGCAGGTACTTGGTAGATGTCTGGTGAATTAAACTCCAAAATATATTAAGTTTAAAAATAGGCAGAGAAGGGGACAGTAAATCCACCGGGAAGTCTACAGAGGTGATCAGGAGAGAAAGCAGCAGGGAAAGGCAGGCGTATTAAAAGAAGAAATTGTGAGGGGCTGGGGATTTAGCTCAGCGGCACGGCGCCTGCCTGGCAAGCGCAACGTTGTGAGTTTGATTCCCGGTACTGGAAAAAAACAAAAAACAAAAAACAAAACAAAAAAGAAGAAATTGTGGGCTGGGGTGCAGCTCAGAGGTAGAACACCCCCCCTAGTGTATCTGTGGCCCTGGATTCTACCCCCAGCACCCCTACACGCCAAGGTGCAAAAAAGGTGGGAAAAGGGAGTCATCATACAACAAAGCAGAGGTGCTCGAATCCCCAACTGTCCGTTGCTCTTGGACTTATTTCAAAGACCACACATGATTCTGCCTCTTCAGCGAATGATAACTGAGTGCCTATCATGTGCAGACGTTGCTCTAAGCTCTGGTTAAATTTTTACAGGTAAGAAATTCTAAACACACACAGAAATTTACATGCCCAGGAAAACAATTTTTTTTCCTAGTAGATAATCAAAAATGTTAACTTGAACACACAAAGACAGTCACCTATTATATTTAACAAAAATGGCGAAATAAATGGTAATTTTTGAATTAGGAAATGAGAAAGCAAAATCTTCTTTGCTAGTATCTAAATAAGATGTGAAGTTTCATAAATTGAAGTGTTCCCAAAAGGTGAAATCTTGTGAACAAATTGTATTATTAAATGACCACGCTACAAATTAGGTTCAACCATCAGCGCAACTAGTTATACAAGTGATTTTGGCATTGTTACATACCACAGGTTCAGGGATAAAAAATACATCGCACTTAGTAGGACTAAATTTGCATGCAACATGTAAAAATCTGAAATGGTAGAGGAAATACAAATTTTAAATTTTTTTTGTTTTACTTTTGTTTTTTGAGATAGGCTCTCACTATGTAGTCCAGGCTAGCCTCAACTCATGATCCTCCTGCCTCAGCCTCTCATATGCCAGGCAGGTGCCATCACACCCAGCTTGTATTCTTTTTTAAAGGGGAAAAGGCTGATGTTGTGTTTTATTTTAGTCACAGCTACCCTCCTTATAGATTCGGACCAGCCATGACGCAGTGCTTGCCCGCAGACAGCAAGCCCCCCAACCCAATCTATCTGGCTACATCTCTCTGTCTATAAATTGTTTAGGAAATGGTGTTTTTCAGTTAAGTCACTTTTTTTCCCTTTGTGATGCTGGGGATGGTGAGTGCCAGGCGAGTGCCCGCCGCTGAGCTGCACCCCGGACTGGTTCCCAGCCCCTGAGCGGAGAATCAGAGAACCAGAACAGGAGAGTTACAGAGCTTAGACTGCTGTTTTCTAGAAGGACTGAAATCAGAGCTTTGAAATCCAAGACTTTCTGGACTGAGAACCAGAAATTCAGAGGCCTAGTGTGCCCCTATGCAAGGGAATTTTTTCTGCTTCTACTGACGATTCATCTTAAAAGACAGAAGGCGGTTCTCCCTGCATTGCTGGGAGCCCCCGGGCAGAAATGTGGGCTTCTGTATGGCCACGACACGTAGCCAAGAAGTCCACTTTCCAGTTTCCTCCTGTGACAAGCCAGCTTTGTGGTTTTCAGAAAAATCACTGAACTTCTCTGGTCCTCAGTCGCTTTAGCTACAGAATGGTTCCTTGTGGGTATAGCTCAGGGGCAGAGCATTTGGCTGTAGAATGGGGACGTTGGAAAAGAGGATCTCTCTGGTTCCTTCTTTGGGCTCTCAATTTAGCTCTAAAATTCTACAACATCTACCACACATGGAAACTTGGGAACATACTCTGCTCTTTTTTTTTTTTTTTTTTTTTTTAAAGCAATATTTGCCTGGTCTTTGAGGCACTAAGAAAGAAAGAAAGAAAAAAGACTCATTCTCCTTACTGTGCAGCTGTCACATAAAAAAAAAAAAAAAAAAAAAACTTTCAGAACATTGGTCTTTGGTTTCATGTTGGGATAATTAATCACCTCCAGAGAGTTGGGGTGCGGCTCTGTGGTGAGTGCTTGCCTACCATGGGTTTTATGCCCAGCACTTTAACGTCAATTAGTCAATCAATGAACCAATCAATCAATCATTACCTAAAGTGAATTCAGGTATCATGGTTAAAAATACCAACCTGCTACCACCCGAACAGGTAGGCTCCCTGAGGAATTGACAGAGGGTCAGTACATACTGTACATACTTTACACAACCAGCTTCTACTCTCCTATGAACATATGACAGATTCAGCGTCATGTATTATAGTACTGATTTTACTAAACAACAGACCAGCGCACAGAATGGTTATGTACCCTGTTTCCGGATCTGGGTGGTGTGTTATACAACAACTGACATGTTCTCAAAATGCCTACTTAACTATGGGGGCGTTATAGACAGATGCTACTTAACTACAAAAATTAAAGCAGACTTTCAGAGTAATAAGTCCCATTAACAAAAAGTAGAAGAATGAAATAAGTTGTGTCATACTTTTTTAAAAGTTGTGTCTGATTAAAACAGTTTTGCCTTTTGACATGTCAGGGACGACACCAGGCTTCTGACAATCAGGCGCTGTTTCATGGGCACTTTCCCCACTTTTTACGTGTTGGGCTCACATGAACGAGCCCGAACCCCGCCGCTGTCTGTATGGCTACTGGCGGTAAGTCGTATTTCTTCACCGCTCTTTCTTTCCCTCTTTGCGGCGCTGGATGGAACCCAGAGCCTCGTGCCGGTTAGGCGAGCGCTCTGCCGCCGGGCCACAGCCTTAGTCCTTACCTCTCTTGAAGAAAAAAAAAAACAAAAAACCAACAACCAATCCAAACAGGCACGCTCTAAGAATTCACAGGATGTGGCAACCTAATAACTATCATTTCCTAGTTTCTCTAAAGTAAAAAAGGAGCAGCCCTGCACCGATATGAGGTTCTTTTTCTGTGGGGGGCATTTTTAAGATCATTCGTAGAGGACATTTAAACATTTGCCTCGGTTTCTTCCCAATGCAGAAATGAGTGTAGCCCCGCAATCTCCCCTTCTAGCCGCTTCTCCAACACCCTGAAGTCTAAAATGACATCACAGGTTGTGTTTGCTGGATGCCTGTTGCTGTAAGACACTGTGACAGGGCGGGCTAGGTGACACACGGACCACAGGAGAGGTGACATGCACAGACCCACTTTCTGGTACCCCCGTTTTGTAGCTTTTTGGGATAGGGTCTTGCTATATAGTTCAGGCTGGCCTTGAACTCCCAGGGATCCTCCTGCCTCAGCCTCCTGAGTGCTAGGATTACAGGCGTGCACTATGACACCCAGCTTGGTGACCCCTCGGTACCAGCTCTGTCCTGCCCGAGCAGAGGTCCAGGCTCTGAGCCGGCATTTCCTTCCAGCCCCTCGCTCCTCACCGAACATCTGAAGGCAGAGTCTCACTCTGCGCTGTCTGTTGCCCCCTGTTTGCTTCTTGGCCTGCTGCTCTGTAGCTTGGGCTGCATTTCAAGGGAAGAAACCGTCGCTCATGGAAGACCTGAGTGCTTTTCTCCTGGCCGGATCTGAGCCTCTCCCTAGTCTCCCCACCGTTCCCTCAGCCTTTACCTCTCTGGCTTCTGCTTTCCGGTTCTCCTACCCTTCCGCTACCCCGAGCTTTCTGGCAGCCCCTCCTCTTCTGTTCAGCTAGATTTCCCCCTGCTAGCAGCAGGGGCTCCTGACGCCCGCGCTCTGTCCTGAGAATCAGATGCTTACCTCTTTCTTCTCAGCCTATTCCTTCATACACGGATGCTGGCTATCACCAGCGCTTCAAACACTAGTAAAACTAAATCTTAAAAATCCCCTCCAAACCAGCCCATCTTCCCATGTCCCTCTCTTGGTCACTCATTCTCGCACCTAGTGAGGTACTTTGAACAAGCTCTCTTCTCAGGGGCTTTGATCCAGAGGTCATGGCTCTGAGATTTCTTTCTCTTTTAAAAAAGTATTATTACTATTTTGTTTTTTTGAGACAGGGTCTTACTACATGATTCAGGCTGGCCTGGAACTCACTAGGTAGCCCAGGTTGGCTGTGAACTTGCAGTGATTCTGAGTGCTAGGATTATAGGCCACTATACCCAGCTTCTGAGATTTTCCTCAGTTCCTTCTTTCTTACTGTTCTGGGTAATTTTCTTCCATACCACAAACAAGATCCCGTTGTGGGCCCAGTGTTGGCCTGCAGAAGCGTTGTAGATCAGGTGGGAGCCTGTGGTCAGGAGGTCTGTTCACCTCCTGGGGGCTGGGATGCAAGCAAAGAGAGACAGGAAGTGCTGAGATCTTAACATTTATCAGGGCGGTGCCCAATGACCTCACTTCCTGTACCAGGCCCCACCTTCTAAAGGTCCCCCCACCTCCTAATAGCATTGGGGGATGGCCATCAAGCCTTCAAGCCCGGAGCCTTTCAGGGATGTCGGAGATCCAAACCATAGCAAAGATTTTTTTTAAAGTAAGACGTTGATGTTTAAAGCTATGTGACATTCAGGACCCCCTTTCCTAATACACATGAGCTACTGTCTGCAAGGCATGGAGACAACTACTTTAAAATTGCTGAGCACCACAAATTCGTGAAACCATTTGTCCAGATTTTCATGAAGCCCCTGACAAACTATTTTTTTTTAAAGCTGTCAGCATTTAAAAAAAAGAAAAGAGAAAAGTCCACATCATTTATATCATAGGACATCCTAATCAGCAAAACTAAGGTTTCGCTAATTTTTAAAATTATGAAAAGTACTATTTTAATCAAATGTCAACGCTGTAGGAAAAACCTAACTGAGTGACTCTTAGATAACACAAGACAATTTTTCTCTACTTTAGATTATTTTTAAACTATATTTCCCCTAAACTTATTATTTAGTTCACATATGGAAAGCAACTCTGAAATAGTCACTCATCAAAATTCTTAATGATTAACTTACTTTATTAAAATAAAGAGGATGTGTTTTTAAAATATGATTAATATCAAGGACCTGACAGTAGGTTTTTAAAACAAGAACATCTACAGGGTACAACTCTGACAGTACGTGCAAAGGGCCTGTGGCCTGGACAAGTAACATGGCACTGGATGGGATTCTCCCCAGCAACAGCAGCTGGTGCACAGTCACTTATTAGGTGATGGCCACTCCGGGGAGCCTGCGCAGTTGCTCTCTGCTCCTGCTTCCTTTCATTTCGAGCTTTCTTCTGAAGGTGGTGTCTAGACCAGTTACAGAGGTGACTGTGCTTGGGGGTGACTCAGGAAGACTTCTGGGTAACCAGTGGGGCCGAACTGTGGTCTAGAAATGATGGATTTTTACATGACCAAAATATTTGGTGCATGCATTTGTCTTGATGACTTACGGGAAGATTACAACCCAACAACTGTTTCCAATCACGTCAAAATCCACTCAACACCGGGATGCTTTTTTTTTTTTTTTTTTTTCCAAAAAAATGCTGAAAACCGATATCTGAGAAGCACCCGTATTTCTCTTTGAGAAACTGTGTCCAGTGGGAAGGATTCTGTTCTTCCAGTACCTTGTGGACAATCAAGATGGAAGTTCTACCTGGTGAGCTGTGACTGTGTGCTGTAGTCTAGATCAGGAACGTCCAACAGCCGTGTGTTGAAGGTGCCCAGCCTGAGGCTACCTGGAGGTGTGGGACCTTCCAGAGGTTGGGGACACTGGGTCCCCAGGGTGCACCTGGGCGGGGTTTTAGGGACCTGGGCCCTTTCTCTTTCTCCACTCCCTGGCCATATGGGGAATGGCTTTCTCTGCTTCCTGTCTCCACCATGATGTGTTGTGTTACCATAGGCCCAGAGTAATAGGGGTTAGGGTTAGGGTTAGGGTTGGGGTTAGGGTTAGGGTTAGGAACTAGACCAGGGACTAGAGACCAGTGTCTAAAACCTCCCTAACTGTGCACCATGATAACCTTCCCTCTCTGTAAGGTGATTTATCCCAGGTATTTCTTGTAGTGCTGATGAACTCACCATGTAGCATCCAGTATAGCACTTATATCTTCTGCTACCAATCTGCTTTGGGCGTGTAGTCCTGGAATACATCTCCCTATAGCCAGCAACTGTTTGCCTTAAGTTCCTTAACAATTGATCATAATATGTAGACCTGACTTGGATGATTCAAAGATATTTTGATGGCATGAAAGCACGTCGGAGGGAAACTTATATATTCAGCCATATGTCATGCCAGGTGCCTAGCCATAGGCGAAGATTATATCATTGTCTAAAGGATAGGGAGTAGCTGGTGGGAAAATGAAAAGTTCAGTGACTTAGGTTGATTAATGATAAAGAATCAGAAATTGCCGTTGAAAGGAGTTAGGGATCCCTCATTTTAGTGTTTTTCCAATAGTATTCCTGAGGGCCCTCTGGGTGTTTTGAAGATGATTTTAGAAGCCTTGTCCAAACACATCAAATGATCTGAACAGAGACCAAAGAACAGAAATAAGTCACACAGACTGGGGTGAGGTTACTTTAGGGTGTTCATTCCCTTGCGTACACTTTGGAGAGCGGGTACCGCCTTTGGTGTAACATGCGGTGCCTCAGCAGCAGCTCCGAAAGAACTTTTGTATATGGCAACCTCATCCCAGGCCATGCGCTGGCCGGGGCAATGGACTGTCAACAGGGACTGCAGCCACCTAAGAAGCTTTATATTTAGATGCTTTCTCCGTGGGAGTAACATGCACAGCAACCACAACCCAGCTTTCCCTCTTGTGTGCAGAGCCCCTGACGCTTTTCTGCCTGCGCAGCAAGCACAGTCCTACGACCACTCTTAGCAGGGATTTTCCTGGACAGGTCTGCAGCCCTTTAAGGGCTGTGCTGCCTGCGACTCTGCTCTTATCAATTTAATTCCTATTTTCTCTTGCTTTGGTAAGAACTGAACACTCTTGTCACAACTGCCCCCTCTCTAAATAGAATATATTAATTGTTACATGAAGTGAAAAGGTGGCCTTATTATCAAGCTCATGATAGCTTTTTTTTGACTTTTCTTAGAGGAGAAAATTACATCATCCACACTGCATGGACTGAGTCTTTTGGGGATGCTAGGCATGGAACCCAGGGCTCCACGCATCCTAAGCAAATGCTCTACGACTGAGCTGCACCCCCAGCCTATTAGAAACATTTCTTCTCTGGCGCTGGGGAGGGAACCCAGGCTCTCGAGGATGCTAAGTACCTGTAGTGTCATGGAATTACACCCCAGCTTGTAGGTTGGGCTTTAAATAATATTTGCTTATGAACAGTAAGCCACAGGGGGTGTATTTTATGTGAATGTGGGGCTCTGCTTGTAAGCAACAGGAAATGTGTTTTACATCCATGTGTGTAGAGCCCATAAATACTAGGAATGAGAGATCCCACGGATGTGTAAAATGACAGATTTCCAACAGACAAGGCACGAACAGCACTAAAAGCAGAACTGGCGTGTTTTGGTGCTAATGACCTCAAAGTCAATGATTTCTCCATACAGATGAAATAAGCATATTGCAACTGGGTTGCATCATCTAAAATATAGCCCTGGACTTGCAAACTTGTCCTTATGTTTTATGAGGTTTGAAATAGGAAGGAAACTAATGGAATTAAACCAGCAAATTATTTTGCAATCAGTGACTGCAGTTTCCACGGCCACAAAGCAGATGTGGCCAGTTGTTGGGGAAAGTTGGACCAAATTCCCACCCTGTCCAGTACCGCTGACAGCCTGACACATAATACATTCTTACCTTTAGAACTGACCCATATTAACAACTCGGATTTTGCAAGCTAATTTAGAAGAGGACAGGATCAACCCACAGGGAGTTCCAAATATCTTGATAGTTTTGGCCAAACATGTGCAAGACTGAACAAAAATGAAGTTTTCTCAAACGTACTGGAGTCCATATAGATGAAGACTGACCCGAAAGATCATCCTTTTGGTAGATCAGTTTTGCGAAAGATGAAAGCAAAAGAAAGAAAAAAATCAGAGCTGGGATGTGGCTTGGTGGGGTGCTCGCCTAGCACACAGGAGGCTCTGGGTCCCCTCCCCAGCACCACAGGCAAAAAGAAAAAAAGACAGAAAATAGACATCACGTAAAATGAGGCTTCTGATTTAACTTGATCACTTGGGTATTGTTTTCTCGAGCCCATAAGGAGTTCTGAAATAAAACAATTGACTAATTCTTCATTAATACAATACTATCAAGTTACAGCTAAAACTTGTTTTGTGGGCCAACCAATCAGAACTGATGAAGAATTATTTCTTCTAACAGGCATATCTTCCGTGATTTTATTGAGTTAGCTCCGCAATTCATGAAAACGTAGGTCTTCTCAGGTCTTATTTCACACCCAAATTTACATGTTTGATGATGTTTTTATGGTGCTAGGGATCACGAACCCAGGGCCTCAGGCACGCTAGGCAAACGCTGGACCACTGAGCTATACCTCCAGCCTCAAGCTGGATTTTAGAGACAGGCCTGAGAAATAAAAATTGTATTCTCTTATGTTTCTGTGGCACTGAAGTTTTGTAAGAATTCACAAACTTTGCTTGCTTCTTTCTACAAGTCTGCATGTTCTCTGAAATAAAAAATAGTGCCAAACTCATCTTTGCATAGAAAAAAGAAAAAAGAATACATAAATCTAAATCTTGATATGCCATTTAAAATTCCATATCCAGAGATCTTCAGAATTTTCTTACACTTATGAGTAAAGTAGACAGAAACTACCAAGGCACCTAAGAATTATTCTGTTAAAGGAACACAAAAATTAAGCACAATTGTCACCATATTCTTTTAAAACCCTATACTTTTTCCCATAATCCCTCAGATTTTCAAGTCTTTTCCCACCCTTGCAGATGCCCAGCTACAGAGAGAGGCGCTCACCACCAAAAGCTTGAAGTCACTGACCTACACGAGAAAGATCTGGTCAGCATGCAACATCTGGAAACCCGGCATTCAGTGAAAGAACTGTACACATTTCCGTCAGTGGGCCTTGACGGTCACAGTGAGGAAGGCCAGGTACACGACGGTAAGTGTCACCTACCGTTATGAGACATCCCCACTGCCAGGCACTTCTGAAACCGACAGTACTGACACTTATTTCTACTCTTTTTGTGGATCCGACAGTTAAGGTCACACCTATCATAAATAAGCTTCAATCGGATGGTCCTCCGGAAGAAACCCTGCAGAGAGATACGGGGAAAAAAGAAGCAACCTTTAGGTCCATTTGACACACAGAAGCAGTGTCCTACGGCTACAGGCACGCGGCCGGGGGATCAGACAAGGTAGCTCGGGGCTGGGGATTTAGCTCAGCGGCACAGTGCCTGCTCTGGCAAGTGCGAGGTTGTGAGTTCGATTCCCGGTCCCGGAAAAAAAAAAAAAGAAAGAAAAGGTAGGCTCTTTACTGGTGATTTGGACGAGTCCCTCTCTGGCTCTCAGTTTCTTTGCTCTAAGGCAGAGAAGCACAGGCCCTCCAGCATCCTTTCTCAGTGTGACCACGTCCAGCTCCTGTCACTCGGCGTACCCTGGCTCTCCGCGTGCCTTATCCGCCCGCACTGCAGAGACCTCTGGACTTAATGTAAGCAGGAAACACACCATGAAATCAGTGCAGTCTCTCTGCAAACCACCCCGACAGCATGCCCAGCCTTTAGAACTGTGCTAAGCAGTTTGGCAAACTTATAATCACTTCCTTCTAAAACACGATCAGGGCCAATAAAAATCCACATGTGGATAATTTTTTGGAATTCTCACTGTTGCATAATTTCCTGCCGAATTCATTTCATTTATTTATGTAGTTGACAGAGTGCCCGTCATCACGGCCTACAGACAAGAAGAGATAGCGGGAAATAACCTGAGCAGTAATGTAGAAATCCTCAGAAAACCTCATACAAAATGGCAACCCTTTGGGAGCTACCATTAGGCTGTGCACTGTATCTTTCTGAGAGAGCTGAAAACCATTTTCAATCGGAAATGTCTCCTAACTCTACTCTCGGAGTTCATAGGACTCCTGTCCATCCGTACTGAGCTCGGTCCTTAATTCTGTCACCTGGGCCTGGTCCTGTTTGGTACCAAAATCCCTGACTTGGTTCCCACTGACATGCACTTGGGCTTTCTGCAGAGCCGGCCCTTCAACACATCTGGGACGTGGGACCAAGGGCGTTTTGGATTTTTGCAAATCTTGTAGTATCTGCGTATGTGCACCTGGGGAGGGAACCGAAGACCAACCCGTGAAATTCCCTGTTTTACAGCGTGAGCTGGAAGGTGATTTTAGACAGTATTCTTGGCGAGCGTGGTTTTGACTGTATGACCTGTCACAAGGTCCGCTGTGGGATTATCCATGTCCATCATGTCGGTGCTCAAATAGTTTGGGCTTTGGGGTACTGTGGATTTTGGGTTTTAGGATTAGGGATGTTCAGCCTGTATACAGCTCCCCATTTCCCTCACTGTAAGTTTTGATGACGCCTCAGTTCTCCAAGATCTCTACCCCGCCTTCCTTCATTTTGTGCCTTCCTTCATTCTGTCACCGTCCCCACCTGTCTTCTGGATCTCTCGGTCCCCTTTACTTCGCCCTAGTTTGTTTCGTTTCCAGCAGCACCTTTGACTTCCTCACGCGCCACAGAAGCAGCCTGTGATGTACGCTCCTTTCCCGCCCCTTTCCGACTCCTCAGCTACACCCCCGGCCCACTGCCCAGTTTCTTATGGATTGGATTAAACTTGAGTTTTACTTTTGTTTCAATATCCTATACGTTAATTTGTTCTCTGTTAGAGGTCTTGCTTATAACTTCTCTCTTTTGTCTTCAAGGTGATGTCCCTGGAATGCAGGTTTCCAGTGTTTTTATTTTCATTTTTTTTTTAACTTGTGAGGATTTTCATGTCACCTTCGTTCTTGAGCAATTACAGAGTCGTCAGTCATTTTCCTGTTACACTCTGAATTCTCTTTTGCTTTTTCTGCTCCCATTGTTGCTGCTAAGAAGCCTCCTCTCAACTGATTTTGCTTGTTTGTTTGACCAGGGTCTCACTATCTATTCCAGACTGGCCTCAAATACAGTGATCCTTCTGTCTCAGCCTCCCGAGTGCTCAGATAACAGACATGTGTGCCATGCCTGGTGTTGTCAATTAATTTTTAAGGTGAACTTTTCCTTTCTCATTGGTTATCTTCATACCCTGTCTTTGTCTCCAGGGTTCTGCAGTTTTATGTCTGTGCAGGCATGGGATTTCTTTTCACTTATTTTCTTGGACAAGTTTTCTACTTCATTAGTTCGTTAGCTCTGGGACTCCAATTAGACATTTGTTAGACCTTTTTTCTCTAGTCTTTGTATTTTTGAACTTTGTATTTTCCATCTTTTTAAAAAATTTTAAACAGAAACAGTAAAAATAACAATAAAACAGTTTCAAAATAGGCTACTAGGAGAGTAACAGTAATTAATACATCACAATTTCCATCTTTTTGTCACTAATTATCCATTAACATTGATTGCAAATGTAAGAAAAGCAGAATAGTAGCCAATGAAACCACACAAAAATATGTAATTAGACTGGAAAATTTAAAAAAAAATTTTACTCTGAATTTCATCAGTGAGACATTTCTGCACTTCCTTCTGCTGTGGCTGAGTGGAGAGAACAGACTCTTTTAACATTCAGGGGCTTGTTGGGTGCCACCACACACGAGTAATACCAGCACTTGGGAGGCTGAGGCAGGAGAATCGTTGTGAGTTCAAGGCTAGTCTGCACTACATAGTGAGACTCTGTCTCAAAAAATAAGTAAGTAAATAAATAAGTTTTTTTTTTCCATTCAAGGGTTCTTTTATCCATTCAGTAATTACAGAAGTTTTGAATTCTAGCAGATCCTGGGAAAGGTATATTCTTCAGGACAGGGTTATTCTCATATCGGGTGACTTCATTTGGTCTCCTTTCTTGTTCTGTCATCTTTTCTTATGTTGTGTCTCATGTTCTATTTGACCCTTCTTTCCGTCGAATTTTTCTTGCAATCATTGTCCATTTCCCTTTGAGAAGTTTCACTTGATTTGGTTTCCAGTCTGTCTGCTCAGTTCCCATGTCTGCTGCCGCTGGTTTGTTGCCGGGGCCCCTGCTCTGTCTTTACACAACCCTTGCGTAGTGTTCCGTATTCTGGACCTGGCAGTTCCACCATCCACTTTTCTTGGGTGGGGGTGGGGAAGTTTATGTCAGGTTTTTCTTGGTTTGTTTTTATTATGAAGGTCATTCAAGGTGATGCCCTTGCTATGTGCTTGCTGATATTTTATTTTGCAATCATTTCTTGACCTTAAACTGTGGAAATCCTATGAGGTTTAAAATGGGAAATCTTTTCTCCAAGGAAAACTTGGAGATGCTTCTGCCAGAGCTGGGTGCCACTGACTTGGGGCCTGCAGAGCCATCCCGCTCAGTGGGGAAGCCCCGGCTAGGCCCCTCCTCCCAGGGGCTCAGAACTTGGTGCAGCTCCTGCTGTCTTGGAGGCGAGGAAAACCCTGCCCTCCAGGCCAGCCTGCTGCTCCTGGCTCAGACCAGGGCCTTGCTATCTATGCTTCCGCCTTCTTTTCCTGTCGTTTGGGAGACCATCAGTATCCAGAAGAGCTTGTCCCCGCTAGGGTCGGCTGGAAGTTGAAGCTTCTTTGATTTTCTAATCATTCCGAGGACCGCTGGACATGACAAAGCTGTTTTCGTTTTTGTTTTGTTTTTCACTGGCCAGAGGAAGGCTAGCGCACAGAACTGTTCTCACTGAAAAAGGTTGGTGAGATTTTTCTTTTTGCCACTGCAAGCACAGAGTTTATGATGATCTGTGTCTCGTTTACTCTTTTTAAAACTAGTTCCAACTCTGACAAGAAGTAAATATTGTGTACCGAAAACATGTACTGATAAAGTAAAATAAAACAAAAATTAAAAAAAGTCAAACTCCCACAAACAGAGTAGAATAATGGCTGCCAGGGGTTTGGGGCGGGGGGAGGGGGGGTAGAAATTCCTATTCAGTGGGTTTAAAGCTTCAGTTCCACAAGCTGAATAAATCCTAGAGATCTGCTGTGCAGCACTGTGGCTATAGGCAACAATATTATATTGCACATTTAAAAACTTGTTAAGAAGGTAAATTTTGGGCTGGGGATATAGCTCACTGGCACAGTGCCTGCCTGGCAAACACAAGGTTCTTTTTTTTTTTTTTTTTTTTTTTTTTTTTTTTTTTTTGATTTTTCTCCGGTACCAGGAACCGAACTCACGACCTTGCGCTTGCCAGGCAGGCGATTTTGCCGCTGAGCTAAATCCCCAGCCCCAAACACAAGGTTCTTGAGTGCAATTCCTGGTACCAAAAAGAAGAAGGAAAAAAAGAGGGCGAATTTTATAATACCAGTTCTCATCAGAATTTAAAATGGGGGGCTGGGGATTTAGCTCAGCGGCACAGCGCCTGCCTGGCAAGCGCGAGGTAGTGAGTTCGATTCCTGGTACCGGGAAAAACAAAACAAAACAAAACAAAAACAAAAAACAAACAGAATTTAAAATGAAAAACAGTGCAAGTCTAGACCCAGGGCTGATAAGTGAGTAGCCCATGGGTCAAATCCACCCTGCTGCCTGCTTTTGTAAATAAAGCTTTATTGAAGCACAGCCACGAGAAACAAAAACCCCAACCAATCAACCAAACAACAAACACACAAAACAATGACGATGAGAAGCTTCAGTGCTGCTCAGTGGCAAAGGGCTGGGTCAGTACTCAGTTTTGAGGTCTGGCTGCTGAGGCCAGTTTTTGTAAGAGAATGATGTTATTTAAGGTTAACCCTCATAATGCAAATTTTGAGCTTGACTCATAGGACGCCTTCAACAATGAATCATAGTCCTGTTGTGATGATACAGGGCCTCTCAGTGCTTGAGAGTAATCACCCTGAAATCATGTCTGCGCTGCAGTGGACAGAAATTCCTGAACTGAATTGTGCAGACCCCGCCGTGCTCACCTTGAAACTTGCATTTACTGTCTTCCCCCTCACCGAGTCCATCACAACCCCCTGTTTGCTTGTTGCTTGGCTTTTTCAAGAAATGAGAAGAAGATGTAAGGATTTTACTGAGCGTTTTGCCAGCATCTCCAAAGTTGTTTAAATATGACTGATAAACACTAAAACAGTACTCTTCACTGCTGTAGACTCCATAAAACTTCTGTTTTTACTCTTACCTCTCTTTCTTTTCTTTTTTCTTTTCTTTTCTTTTCTTTTCTTTTCTTTTCTTTTCTTTTCTTTTCTTTCTTTCTTTTCTTTCTTTTTCTTTCTCTCTGTCTCTCTCTGTCTGTCTGTCTCTCTCTCTTTTTCTCTCTCATAGTAGTGGAGACTGAACCCAGGGCCTTTTACACTGAGGTACATCCTCAGCTCTTATTTTGAGACAGGGATTTCAGTAAGTTGCTAAGTCACTCAGGATGGACTTGAACTTGTAATCCTTCTGCCTCAGCCTCCCAGAGTGTCCCAAGGATTGCAGGTGTGGATCACCATGCCTGGTCTCTTTTATCTATTTTCTTCTTCTGTTTTTCCATCTGAAAGGACCACTCTGAGGAAGGGAAGTCGGTGAAGCAACCTTGCTTTTATCAGTTTTTCAAATACCATCTCACTAGAACAATGAGTTCTTCCAATGGAAAAAAATAAAAAGAAAAGTGATGATTTTATCCCAGCCCTTGGGACGAATCTGCTGCAGGAACGCCAGCAGCTAAGTTTCCGGCAGCCTCTCTGGGGATGGTTGTATACCTTGCACCCTTCGCAGGCGTGGACTCCGTAGTGGAAGCCGGAGGCCTTGTCCCCACACACGCGACACTCAATGGCCATGAGCGAGTTGGAGGGCTCCTCAGGAGGCCTGTTGTACAGCTGAGACTTCTCAGAATAATATGGGGGAGACGCAGGCTCCACCTTGATGGCACCTGTGCGTGACACATGGACAAGGCTGTTAGCACCAGCAGCGGCGGCCGCACCTTACCTACTTCAGCGGGGACAGTACAAACAGTACGAAGGCAGAGTGGTCAGGCTCTGTCACAACCCCTCCGAGCCTCACCTGGGAAGTGCTATGGGGACGGAACCTAAGCCCCTCAGTGCTTGAGACGGCCAGGCTCCGACAGACTGCATGGGCCAGGTGACACGACGGCTTGGTGGCCGGGATGAGCTTTGTCTAGCATTCGCCCACCGTTAAACCATGGCTTGTATTTCCACCATGGCGTTTATTTCTGTGGTGCATTTTAGAATTATGTGCCCCATTTTATACTCTAACATCCCCTTCTTTCCACCAGAATGTCCTCTGATGGGTCAAAGACTCAAACACACGAAACCAGGAAAACAAGGGCTGGTGACGTGAAACAATTCTTCAGTCATCTGGAAGTCAGACCGCTTTTGCAGGAAGGCAGAAGGAGCTGCGCTAAGTCACCGTAAGCCCAGCCCGAAGGGACTCAAGGAAGCACACCCAGGGGGCAGCCGCGGGGCTGGGGCACAACTGGTGGCTTGGCCCCGATCTTCAATAGAGAGAAATGTTTTCCACTGCTTGGGGCCAGGCCTGTTAAATTTCCATATTAGGCTCAAACTGAAAGCCACACTGATAAATATAACCAGCTATACCATTTATCTAAGAAAAACCCAGAAATACAGGAAGTTCTTACTTATTGTCAAATGATGGTTGCCAATGACACAGCGGTGGCTTTGGGAAACCAGCACATCAGCCCACGGCAAGATAAAAATCAAAGCAGCAGCAGCACAGAAGTTACACTTTATCTTGAAAACTACAGTTCTGGTTTTTCTTGCATCTGATATTTTGATGTTAATTTCCTTAATGGCATGAAAATTTATCAGTAGGCTAGCGTGTTAGAGTGTAAATTTGTATACCCCCCAAATGTATGTCAGGGTACATTACAAAAACTAAGGGTTAGGAAAAAAAATGATGAAGGTTAAAAAAAAAAAGAACATAAAAAAAGTTTAGAAAGGGGCTCGGGATTTAGCTCAGCGGCAAAGCGCCTGCCTGGCAAGTGCAAGGTCGTGAGTTCGGTTCCCGGTACTGGAGAAAAAAACCAAAAAAAAAAAAGTTTAGAAAATAAAAAGTTACAGTAATAGTCCCTTAGGAATGAGAAGTTATTCTACAAAGTAACTTGCAAGTACTACCTATTCACTTATAAAAATCAGAAGAACTAAAGTTTGGAAGATGCAGTCTTAGCCTGAGATACAGCTGGCAGTGAAACATGCTAGAAAATGCTCCTCATGGAGTGTAATGACACACACCTGTGATCCCAGCACTCAGGAGGCTGAGGCAGGAGGATTGCCATGAACTCGAGGCCAGCCTGCGCTAACAGAGAGTTCAAGGCCAGCTGGAACTATGTAGTGAAATCCTGTCTCAAAAAAGAAAAAAAAAGCAAGACAAGCAAAAGAGGAGTGAGAGGAGGGAGGAGGAAAGGAAGAGAGTCACTGATACAACACCTTTCTTTTTTGCATATCACGAATAGCTCTTATTTCATGACTAGGTGGGTGAATCACACAGGGTAACTGCCTTCTCTTTACAGCACTTATTCTGGAGCACTTACTCCAGGGTTATGGAGCGACCCGCCCCGTCCAGGGTCAGCGGTCTGAAAAGTGAACAGAAACATCATACTTTGGTACTCCTGGAGCTTCAGGTCATATTTATAATCGGCAACCATTGGGTCCACCCTTGGAAATGGGATGTCTTCGTAGTGTGGTGCTGAGATGCTGGAGAAGTCGACCGTGGTGAAGGGCTTGATGTCAAAGGAGTGAGAGTGGTCGTCCATCACCGAGAGGTCCATGGAGCCGATCCCGAAGTTGGTGGGCCAGAACGGCATCTCTGTGTCGACCATGGTGACTGCTGCAATGGAAGCGAGAGGCTTAGCAAGCTCGGTCCCAGAGACACGCGGAGGGAAGCGCAAGGTGATGAGCGAGCTCGTCTGGGTCATCACTGTGGCCACGAGGACACTGCCAGCTTCTCGGAGCCAAGCAGGAGGCGGCAGGTAAGAAGTCACCGCTACCTGGGCATCCAAAGAAAACCCGCAACAGCCCAGATGCCCACAGACACCCCACAAATGCCCACTTGTGTTACTAGAAGGTTTTTGTGTAGTATCATAGTTAGTAAGTCAAATTTACACAAATGAGCTTACTCTTTAACTATGTTCTAAAGCAGTATTGTTCCTAAGGTAATACTAAATTAAAATGAATCACTGAAAAAAAGGCAGGACGCTTCTATGAACAAATACTTCAAGTACTACGAACAGTTGCTTCAAGTGTTTATCTTTTCTGCGTAGACAACTTTTCTTCAGCGAGAGAGGTGGTGCTCACGTGGGAGCGGTCAGGTGAGGGCCGGCCACGTGGGCCACGAGACTGTCACTGGTGAGAATGTCAACACTGTCCCCAGGCTGGCACTAATCTGAAAGCCATTCCCAAGATGAAACCAAAACAAAAGCCAGCGGAGCTAGAAACAGGAATCAATATAAAGACAGGGGGAAACGCTCGCACGGGTGCTCAGGCTGCAGAATAAACTAGTCTCAGCACGGCCTGCCCAGGACGCCACACGCCGCACAAATCCTTCTCGCTGCCAGGTGTCATTTAAATGTTAACTCTTTGGTCAGAAAATCCCAGCGCAGAGCTGAGTAGGTTCAGGATTGCCAGCCCTGGGGACGAAGCGATTCTGGGGCTGCTGGAACCAGAGGTGTCTCTGTCCTGGTAGCGGCCACTGCCGCACCACTGAACTAAAAGCCTGGCCCAGGAGCTGTTCCCGGGGTATTCAGTGGACATGAAATGAACTGATGACTGGACAAGGGGCTGGGGAATCTAGCAGAAGGGGCAGGGACGCAAACTGATGTGCCCAGCACCTCCAAAGCTCTGGCCATGATCTGCCTTTCACCGCATGTAATCTGAGATCTTCTCTCCGCTGTATAGACCAGGGCTAGAGAAGTCCGGTGACTTTCCAAGGCCCATGGGCTCGGAGGCGGGGATTCCAACTGCAGTGAGCCGGACGCCCTCGTGGGCAGCCGTCCCCTCCTCTGCCATCGTGCAGAAAGGGCTGTGCTCTCGAGGCGTCTGGGAAGGAAGGGCCTCTTGCGCTTCCCAGTGAGCCGCGAGTTGAGGGATCTGCTCTCAGCCGCTGACTTGTGAGCGAAACCAAAGATCTCAGTTGTGGTCTTCGTAAGAACAACAAAGTGCTTTGAAAAGCCCAACAGGGAGACTGGTTCCGTGGGCGCCTCAGGCTGCGAGGGGCTCCTTCGGGCCCTGTGGGTTCCTGCGACTGGCTATCTATACAGTGAGTACCCAAACAAGCCTCGGTTATCTGGGTTACAGTGTAAACACTACACACCGCGAAGAGGAATGTGCACTGCGATAGTGTAAAGGTCACGCGGGGTCTCAATGACATCCAGCAAAAGTCTGTACTCCTAATGACACAGGCACTGCCCAGCTGCTTCCAAACTCATCTGAACAGCCCAGCCCCAGCCACTCTGTGCACTACCCATCTCCTCGGCAGGCTTCCTTTCACTTCCCTGTCAGTTTTTCTTAGCATCGGTTGCTTTTATATCAGAGGCCACCTCGAGGGTCTACAGGGCAGTATCCTCAAGAGGGGGGAGTCTGTCAGCTGCTTCTCATGTGCCTGCTGGAGTGTCCCGTGTGCAGAATAAAGGTTGACTGAATTAGAGGTAGTATGCATCTCTGTAGGAACATGAGCTGCAGGAAAAACTGGTCATTCGCCATTTTATTGGTTTACTTTTGCTTCATTTTTAATATAACATTTCAGTGACTCACTGTCATGCTAAGTCATGCTTCCTTTTGTTTGGGAGCGGGGTTGAGACAGGGTCTCACTGTGCAGTCCAGGCTCACAGTGATCCTCCTGCCTCAGCCTCCTGAGTTCTGGGATACAGATGTATGCCACCTCGCCCGGGGAAGCCTCCAATTTAAAGCTCTCCATTCTGTCTTCGCGTAGCAGTGTGTGGCCCTCCTTTAATATCCCTGGTTTGGATAAACGTCTCTGCCATTCAATTTCTAGGTGAGAACAAAGGCCCAGACACAGAGGCACCCTTTATGCGGGTTCCCTCCAGGCCCTCAGTGAAGTAGTTGTACAGTAGATATCTGCCCATTGAATGATGCGATTTTATAGAGAAGAGAATGGATTCTCATTTCACTGTGACAGATGGAGCAAATAAAGATATTTCCTCAATAATTTAATTTTGCAAGGACTTAAACTCCCCCAAGATGCTGACTGTCAACATTATGAACAGAAGAGAAGCCATAGCCCTTCCTTTCCACAGCGCATGCTCAGTTGTTTCTGTCTGGTTGGTACAGGGGAAAATGAGGGTCCTCTAAGGTTTCCTTTTCTTCTGCGGTGCTGGGGATGGATCCCAGGATCCGCGTGTGCCAGGCAAGCTCTCACCTAAGTAGAAAGGACAGAAGAAAACCAGCTCCCCCCATCGCTGTGAAAACCTGTGCCCGAGCCCATTTCCCCTTCCGTCCCGTTCTACTCCTTCACCCCAGGGCACCCTGACTGGGACATTCGCTCTGCATGGACTACAGCCACTGGGGGGACATGGGGGTCCACGTCTTTGCGGGGAGCTGACTGAGAGATGGGTCCAGGAAATCTGCTTCTCATTTTGTCTCTAGAAAACACAAGTTTCTGGGGCTGCCAAGATGTAAGCCGAGGAGGTGTTCTGTGTTAGTTCGCGCAATTAGCCAGGAAGGAACAAATGGATGGAATATTTGCAGGAATGGCAGCCCATCTCGGGACCCGGCAGCTGGGTGAAAGCAGCTTCACCGTCCTGGGGCGCATCCACAACTTTCCCCAGCCCCTGGCCTGTCCGGAGGAGGCCACAATCCTGCCCCAGACCTACGTGCAGCGACAGGAAGTTTTAAGCTCAAGCAGACTTTTGCAACAGTCCACTGCATAATGTGTTTCAAGCAAAAATATAACTGATTTCACCCAGGAATCAATGAGTCTAATAAGATAAGCAGCATTACTTGGGAGATGGACGTGGGTCAGGAAAACGTGAAATTAGAAAATGGAGCTCCAGAATGCAATGGTTTGCCTTTGGGGTTGTATGCTGTCCCTGTTGAAAAGTAAAACTGTCAGGACAGCTGGGAACAGGGCCGAGGTGCGGCTCAGTGGTGAGCGCTGGCCTGGCACATGTGAGGGCCTGGGTTCCACCCCCAGAGCCACAGTGAAAGGAAACAGAGGTACCGACACGGAACAGCAGTTACAGTGCAGAGAGGTGGGTGTGGGTCCTGGTGACCTGAAGGTCTGGGGTCATACTTAACCTTCCACACCAATTGTCCCCCTGACCCAGCTCTGTGTTAAGCAGCACTTGAGTCCTATAGGGATTACTCAGTGCCTGCGCTGGGTCCGGCCTGGCAGAGGGGCTGGCTCGGCACCTGCAGAGCCTCGGGGAGGTGTCTGGACCAAGGTGTGTGACAAGCAAAGCCTCTCACAGGTTCTCTAGAACTTGCTAGAAAAGATCTTCGAGAGACACCTCACCCCAGGGCATGGTGGCACATGACTGTGACCTCAGCACTTGGCAGGGCAGGCTGAGGCAGGAGGATCTCTGTGAGTTCAGGGCCAGCCTAGACTACATGGTGAGTTCAAGGCCAGCCTGAACCACATAATGAGGACCGCCCCCCCCACCATAAGCTCCTAATAAATAACAGCGGTAGTCATGATGTTTGCACGTATTAGTAGCCAGAGTACTCTAGTCATATACAAGGTGGGCTAAAGGCCTCCAGTGCCACCACCAGGGATCAGGAAGAGGAAGAAACACCCCCAAAGCCCTCGTGTTCAAACAGGACTATGCCTAAAACAGATGTCCTGTCTCAGAGAACCCTGGAAAGGGGAGGCCCCGCGCCTTGGGCCTCTCGTGTTCCGCACCCTCGCTGTCCCGCCTGGCATCTCCCCACGGGGCTGCACATGCGTTCCCCGAGAGCAAACACTCCCGCTGCTTTCCATCAGTGGGCAGCAGAAGTAAGCTCAGGAGGTGCTAGGAGGGCCGGCCGCCTGCAGGGCTCAGACCGGAGTGCTCATGCTTCCCGGGAGCAATGAAGGCGGGGCAAAGGCGCCGTCTGAGGATGGAGTGTGGTTTGTGAAATGGCGGTTGACCGTGTGTCGGAGCTGGCGATGGTCTCTTTTCCCCACTTTCTAAACACAGGCATCCCTACGATCTTTCAGACACGTGACACCTAGCTTAGACTTCTTAAAAAGCAGGGGTCAGCGGAGAAGTGGGGTGAGGGAGAGCGAACGAAAGGGCCTTCCATGGAGCTGATGACCACCGTGGACAGCAAGGGCGCAGTTCCCCTGGAACTGACTGAGAAATCATAGTCCATGCATCAGAATTCACCACTGAGCAGAGTGGAGAGCACGGTACGGCATGAGCGTCACACACACCGAATTCGCTTATGTTTTGTATACACCTTGCACATGAGCCTGAAGGTAACCGCATACCATATTTTTGGTGCATCTGCCTTTTGATTAGGAGGCGCAGGCCAATGGTGGAATTTTCCATTTATGACATCATGTTGGCACTTGCAAAAAGAGTTGCTTTGGAGCATTTTGGATTATAGATTTTAGATTAGGCCGGGTGTGGTGGTGCACATCTGTAATTGTAGTACTTGGGAGGCTGAGGCAGGAGGACTGTGTGAGTTCAAAACCAGTCTGGGCTACAAAGTGAATTCAAGGCCAGCCTGAACTGCATAGTGAGAGCCTGTCTCAAAAAGACCAAAACAAAAAAAAAAAAAAAAAAAAAGAGATTAGGCATCATTATCCTGTAATGGCTCTTACATTTACTTATGAAGTTACTGTCACTGGCATTAATATTTTATATTTCTTTATGTAACTTCAAGTTACTGTCCAGTATCTTTTCACTTAAACACTATCTTTTCAACCTAAAACACTTCCTTTACCTTTTCATATAAGTAATGTCAACAAGCAAAAAACTACCTAAGCTTCTGTTTATCTGGGAATACTGTAGTTTTTCCTCCTGGAACTCTTATACATGTGTGCTACGAACTGCACGGCATCCTACCTTCAGGGATGGCTTCTGTCATATTTTTTGTTCCTATTCTAGTAATAGTCCCATGTCCTTGCTTATTGATATGCTGCTTATTGTCTCATTAAAAACTGAGTATTTTGAATATTAAAATAAAATAAAATGAGAAAAGTAGATATACAGTCTTCACTCTCTGCACGTTATCCTTTCCCCGCGTACCCAAATACTGTTCAGTTGCCCTTGGGTTTCATGAGGATTCACACTGCTTTAAACAACGAAAGCTAGGAGAGAAAGGGTTTCTGAACACTTCAACCAGGCACACAGGAAGTGCGGTACGGTACTGCCTGTTCCAGAGAAACTGCCCTAAAAACTTCCAAAGAGGAGAAAAAAGCTCAAGAATCTTAACACTGGAGGGTAGAATGATGTTTTCAAAAGAAGGGAAAAAAATGTTACTAACTTAGAATTTTATATGTGGCCAAGCAAAGACATTTTCAGAAATATAAGGTCTCCCAAAAATGACCTACTCTTTCCCAGAGTTCTTCAGCAGAACAAAGGAAGCCAGGACACACTGGATCAAACCACAGGGAGAACCGGCCTGGTGGCGCATGCCTGTAATGCCAGCACTGAGGAGGCTGAGGCAGGAGGACTGCCACAAAAACAAAACAAAGATACACTTCATTTTACTGCCTACCCGGACTGGAGTTTCTATGGTGTGAGTCCCACAGATAGCCTTTGCAGAGGTGGAAGCCGGCTGATGCATGCCTCTACATGTACATTTCCTTATAATAAGCTAGAAAGTCTCACAGAAAAATTTCAAATTCAGAGCAGCCACGCCTCAGAGAAGCCCCAGCCTTATCATTGGCTGGAGAGAAGGTGATGTTCACTTTTCCTATAGCTTGAGCCAGCCCTGAAGGATCAGGAAACGGGACAGGTCCTAAATCATGCTCTCACCCACACTGGCCATTTTCTTCTGCTTTCTTAGCTGGAGATTCAGTTCTCTTCCCATCATGGTCTGACCAGCTCTGGCATGGTTCTACTTAACCTGCCCTACTCCATCTCCTTCCCTTCCCCTCTCCTTCTTTCTTCTCTCTCTCTTTTTTTCTCTCTCTCTCTTTCTCTCTTTTTCTGTCTAATTGCCTGAGCTGACCTCTAACTCATGATTCTCCTGCCTCAGCCTCCTAAGAACCTGGAATAGAGGTCACACCACCTTGATTCTCTTCACACGTTTCTAAAGGGAGGTGTTACTAGAATCTAATCAGGATGAAGGCTAATTACTGAGTAGTTACTCTAGCTGAGCAAAAACTCTTACTTTGCCTGGTCCACATCAGCAGGAGGGGAAGACTGGAGGTCATTTAGAAATGGAAAGTGAGACATCACTACAGGTCTCATAGACATAAAGGATGCTAGGCAGGGGTGTGGCTCAGGGTAGACCATGTACTTAGCACGCACAAGGCCCTAGCATCAACCCTCACCACCACCACCAAAGTCGGAGGGGGAGGATAATACAGGAATAATAACAGCTCTGTGTGCACAAATTCAATAACCTAGACAAAACGGAGCCATTCCTTGAAAGACACAATCTGTCAAAACTTGGACAAGAAGAAACAGACAATCTGAATGGGCCTGCATCTATTACATAAATTACATCAGTAATGAATGACCTTCCACACAGGAAAGTACCACTGTATAGTGCATTCATTGGTCAATTCTACCAGACATTTAAGAAAGAAATTATACCCATTCTTGACAATCTCTTTCAGAAGATGGAAGCAGAAGGAATAATTTCTAATTCTGTGGGTCAGCATTACCAAACAGGACAAACACATCACAAAAAGCTCCTATAAACCAAATCTCTTAGGCATATAGATACAAAAACCCTCAGTGAAATCTGTAAATTGAATCCAACAACATATAAAAATTGTATATCATAACCAAGCAAAACTCATTCTGGGTGCAAGGCTGGGTCACCCTTCCAAAATCACCGGATGTCATTCATCACCCCAACAAACTAAAGGAGAAGAATCACATGATCATATCGACAGATGCATCAGAAGACTGATGAAACCCAATACCCATTCATGATAAAAACTCAGCAACCCAGAACACCTACAAAAGCCATAGAGCTAACATCAGCTAATGCGGAGCTATCCACGCTTTCCTGCTGCGGCCAGGAATGGGCAAGGATGTTCCTTCTTGATACGGCTCTTCAATCCTGGACCAGAAGTCCTTGCTAATGCAAAGAGACAAGAAAGGAAACAAGTATGTGGCAGGGAAGGACAAAATAAAACATCTATATTTGCAAGTGACAAGATGGTCTATGTAGGAAATGTTAAAGAATCGACCAAAACACAACAAAGCAAAACACTTTCTGAGACTAATAAGCAGTTAATAGCAAGGTTGCAGGATACAAAGTTAATACACAAAATCAAGCTGGGCGCGGTGGCCTGTGCCTGAGGCTGAGGCAGAAGGGAGGATTGCTTGAGCTCATGAGCTTGAGACCAACCTAGCAATGTGCTTTTCTATATGCCAGCAATAAACCAATAAAACTTAAAATTAAAAATATTTTACCATTTACCTTAGAACCCCCAAATGAAATACTTAGATTAAAAAGCCTACAAAATACATATAAAATCTTTATAAGGAAAACCATAAAAATCTGATGAAAGACATCAAAGAACTAAATGAATGAGAGACACAAGTATTCCATGTTCATGGACAGGAAGATGCAATATTAAGATGTCAGTTCTTCCAGCTGATCTACGGATTAATGACAATCCCAGTCAAGCCCCAGCAAATGACCCCATGTGCTATCAATTGAGTCTAAAGTTTATATGGGGAAGCAAATGACCTGAAGAGCCAACTCAGTATTGAAGAGGAAAAACAACAGGAGGACCTAGGCCACCTGCCTTCTTATGACAAAGCTATAGTAATCAAGATTGTGGTGTGTTAGCTAAAGAACAGATGAGCAGATCAGAGGAATGGAAGAGACAGCCAGAAACAGACCCACATAAATGCCGGCTGATCCTTAGCGAAGGCACAAGGCCAATACAGTGAGTAAAATTCACCTTTTTGGCAAAAGGTGCTGGGTATCCACCCGCCAAAGAGTGAATCTAGGCAGAGACCTCATGTGAACTCACTCAAACGGACCACCCTCTAACGTAAAACTATAAAATTCATCCAAGATAACAGAAGAAAAACCCTGGATGACCTTGGATGTGGGGCTGACCTTGTGGATACAACACCACAAGCATGGTCTTCCATCTGTGAAAGAAATAAGTGGTAAGCTGACCTTCATTAAAATGAAATTCTTCACTAAAGTTAAAGGAAAAGCAATGGTAAGGAACCGAGAAGCCAGGCCACAGAATGGGAGAAAACATTTGCAAAAAGCCTGCATCTGATAAGGAACTGTTATCCAAAATATACAAAGAGCTCTTAAAACTCAACAAGGAAATGAGCAGCTTGATTAAAAACTGGGCCAAAGAGCTGGACGACACCTCACCAGAGAAGATAAGATCTTAAACAGCGTATATCGTTAGGGTACTACAGGTGAAAGCGACAGTGAGGACTACTGCATACCTATCAGCACGGGACGGGGTGGGGTGCAAAATTCCGCAGCCACTTTGAAGGGGTTGGGCAGTTTGTTACAAAACGAACCCTACAACCCAACAGTCTCATTCTTTGGGATTTGTCCAAATGAACTGAAAACTCAGGCCTTCATCGGAACACAAATATTTATAGCAGTTTTATTTGCAATTGCCCAGCTTGGAAGCAACTAAGCTACCCTTCGGTAGATGAGTGAATGCATAAACTGTAGTAATCTAGAGCGTGAAATAGTATCTCGGTACTAAAGTACTTAGTGACAAAAGGGAATGCGGTCTCAAGCCGTGAAAAGACACAGGGAACTTCTACGCACAGGATTAAGTTAAGGAGGCCAATCTTAAAAGGATGCAGACTGTAAGATTCCAGCTCATTGCCAATCTGGAGAAGGCGACAGACACTGTGGAGATGAAAACGTCACAGGTCCCCAGGGAGGGAGGGAGGGATGGACAGGAGGAGCGCAGAGGGGTTTTAGGGCCTTGCCACCCTCCGTAGGACTATAGCGGTGGTTCCATGTCATTACACATTTGTCCACACCCACAGAATGTGCTTCAACTAGCTGAGCCCAAAACAAAACTACGAGCTCCTGGTGACAATGACCTGCCTGCCTCGGCCAAGCTCTTCCACTGGCTTGGATTAGCTAGGAGGCAGAGCCGCTTTCTCACTCAGAGTTGCGTTGTCTGGAACCCTAACAGGACACACTGTGCTTTTCTGTTTTTGGGTCACAATGCTGAGCACCCTGTATGAGGTTAGGGTAAAACAACATGAAAACCCAATGTCAATGGATGTGGTCAGGTCACGAGTGGCTGTGGGTGACTGGCTGATTTTTCACCAGCTGTACTCTTCATTATTATAAAATATAGGCCCATGTGATATAAAAGTGTCCATAGTAAGCATTTTTTCCTCCTTGGAATTGCCCAGCATGGAAGCGACTAAGCTACCCTGCAGTAGATGGGTAAAAAACAAAACACAACCGAACAAAACCCTCCCTCCGGCACTACTACAGTATTATCAACAATATTTTATATGACTTTGGAGGTGAGCTGGTGGGTCACAAATTCAAGGCCAGTCTGGGCAATTTAGCAAAATTTGAGATCCTGCTCAAAATTTAAAAAGGTAAAAAAGCTCTGGGTATGTATGTAGCTCAGTGGTAGAGCACCCCTGGGTTTGAGCCTCAGTATTTCCCCACCACACACACACACAAAAAGCAACCATATGAATGTATCTGATGTAATTAAATGTTGATTCATGATTTAAAAGATCTCCTATTGAGGAAGAAAAGGGCACTCCATTAGTCTGATAAAGAATATCCATAGGAAACACAAACCCACAGAAGCCTGCATCGTTGGTGAAACATTTAAGGCTTCCCTCTGGCGCAGGGATGCTCAGGCACCAATGACCACCACTTTCCCTCGGCCCTGTACCGGATGCCCTGTCAAATGCAAGCAGGGGGAAGCACACAAGGATTGGAAAAAAAGAAACCCAACTAATGTTCCTCACAGAGAACCTGAGTGTTTCTCAGAACCAGTAAAACTCCACACAATAGAATTTAGACAAGTTGTTGCAGACATTATTCAAGAGCCAGCTGTGTTTCTATGAGATGGCAGCAAATAGAAAATGACAACTAAAAAATTGATTTTTGTCATAGCATAAAAACCCCCAGGTGACTAAGGGAAAAGTCTAACAAGAAATGTGTAAGATTGTTAAACTAAAGAACTCAAAAATGTTACTGCACATCCCGCTAAGTGAGAGGGTAGTCCATGCTCACGGGCTGGGAGGCCGAGTGACGCGGGCTTCCAACGTTCCCTTGAATATGAGAACAATTCCAGCCAAAGTGCCATGCATTCCCGTGGCAGCAGACATGTAAACCTATCATTTAAACAGAAATTCAAGGGACTGAGAATAACCAGGGCATCCTGAGGAGAGGGACTAACACGGGAGGACTTGCGTTCTCTGGTAGCACTTCTGTCATTAAGACAGTATGCCAGGTGCTGGGGATTTAGCTCAGCGGCAAAGCGCCTGCCTGACAAGTGCAAGGTCATGAGTTCAATTCCTGGTACCGGAAAAAAAAACTACAAAAACAAAAACAAAAACAAAAACAAAAAGACAGTATGCTAATTGGTGTCAAGATAGGAACATACAGCAAAGTCAGAGAAGGGTGCCTCAGACTCAGTCTCACACTACAGGGGAACCTGGTTTGTGAAAGCAATGTCGCCGCTGGGTGGTGGGAGAGGATGATTTTTCAGGAAATGTAGTCAATCAATGGGAAAGGACCTCTTCCCATTGATGTAGAAAGGAAAGGACCTCTGCCTGATGTCAGACACAACCAGCTCCATGTGACTTCAGATTTAAATGCAAAATACAAATCAAGAAAGCCTTGCAAACCAAAACTTCTTATTATCAACCTTTGAGTAGGCAAAGCTTTCTTCAATAGGATATTAAAAAAAACTGAGGATAAATGAAAAATTCAGTAGACTAGACTACATCGAGAGGAAAAGCACGTTTTTGATTCTTTTGTTTCATTTTTTAAGATAGGGTTTCACTACGTAGTTCAGGCTGGCTTTGAACTTACTCTGTAGCTCAGGGTCCATCCTCCTGCTTCAGCCTCTCAAGTGCTGGGCTTACAGGCATGCACCACCACGCCCGGCTAAAACTCATGTTTACTGGTGAATGATAAAGCACCACAGAGATCTTTACCATACATTTATCTGATGACGTACGCTTTAGAACACTTAAAAGTACCCAGTTTAAGAACAGGTGAAGACTTGAACAGGTGCTTTATAAGAAGAGAGAGCTGAATGGACAGCTAATGCTTCAAAGTGAATTTATCCTTTCAGTCACTAGAGAAAGGGCAATTAAAGTCATGATGTGATACTCTCACATACCCACCAGAATGGCCAAACTATAAAAGACAGAAAACGCAAGTGGCAGGAAGATGTACAGGAAGTAGATGGGCACCCACGCGCTCTGGCACAAGTGCAAATCGGTGCAGCCACGCTCGGCGCTGGGTCTGCCAGACCTGAACACATCCTACGGCCCAAGTATTTGCCAGCAATGTGCACGCGTGTTGACCAGGAGCCCTGTGATGAATGACCCCGGGAGCGCGTTCTGCTGCAGCCCCCAAGTCCCCTTTGGCAGCAGGACAAACCACACAGTCACGTGGCACAGCCCCATACAGCAGGGAGGGTGACTGCAGAGTGTGACGAATCTCACCATCTGAAGCCAGCAGTAGGACAGGGGCGCAGGGCAGTGAACAATGATTTGACTTTTATATAAAATTCAAAAATAGGCCTCAAATCTATGAGTTACAAATTAAAATAGCTAGAGGGCTGTGGAGTGCAGGTATCACTCTAGCTCTTTATCTGGGTGCTGAAGACTTGAACGAACCCTTCCAGTTGTGTTAAAAGGACTGTCAGAATTCCAGAGTATTCATCTAAGAACTGTTCAATTTAGAAGTTCTAACGTGGTATTAAAACCAGCCCCAACACGCCATCTCTTTTTCTAACTGGCTTCATGCACAACAGAGGCCAAATACAAACCCAACGAGGGCCCTCCAATAAGTTGATGTGGGACAGATAAAAATTGAGAGGGTGCATGTTTTACCTTAAGGAATGAGTAAGCACTATGATTGATGACATGAGCTTCCAGTCCCAGAGGCTGAGGCGGGAGGGTTGCAGTGAATTTGAGGCCAGCCTGGGCTACGTGGGTGAGTTCCAGGCCAGCCTAACTACATAGCAAGACCATGTCTCAAAAAAGAAACAAGCAAACAAACGGTGTGAGATGACATATAAGTACTCTGAAAAATGCTAATGAAAGGATTGTAAGCAAACAAGCAACATGTCCAATTTAACCATAGAAATGGAAAACGTTAGGTGACCTGGATGATGAAAATCTATGATTCAAAAGTGGCAACTTCTTTTTTGTGGATGAGAAAAGAAAATATCTGCCAGTGTTTTATATATTGGATTTAGTCACTCAAACTAACAACTTTTTTTTTTGTTTGTTTAGCACTGCTAGCCAATATGTCTTCTGGAGGTTCAAATGAATACCCAAAATATCAAAAGGCAAATAGATTTACAGAACTCGGGGATTTGGATAATTCACAGATAAGTAATATTTGTGAGTCATAGGGAAGGACATAGAGCAAATAACTCAATAACAGATCATTCAAAACATATTTGTATCTGGTTTGTGGTGTACACAGGATCGATTGTTTATGTTGGCATTGGGTTCAGAAAAATATTTTGGTTTTAGAATAATATCTGACCTACTTTAAACTTGTGCTTTTATTTACTAAACGGAGTCCAGCCCCTGCCCTGCGGAGCTTGCTGAGGTACACGAATACCGGCTTGGGATGAAGGAGTCTCGAGAACTTTAGGTGCCCACCCTGGGGCAGGGGTTTAGGGTCTGCTTTAGGGACAGAGAGGAGAAGCCGGCCTTTCCCCGTCACAACATGGGGCTGAGCAGGAGAGCTGACTGTCTGCGACGAGCGCTGCACGGTGCGAGACCATCCGTGTCGGAGGCGTTACTCCTCCTCTTCCTGGGTGAACGCCGTGGTCGCTCAGGGGATGCAGCACGCCCTGAGCCGTGACCATCACCGTCAGAAGGTGGCAGGGGAAGGACGTGCGGCGGGGACGCAGGGAATTCAATGGGGCGGCCGTGAAGTTCTCCCCAGAGCTGAGCTCCAAGCATTGGTGTGCAGGGGCCGAGTGGAGGTCAGGCAAAGAGCACCACAGACCGGAAGAAGCCGGAGGAGAGGTGCCAGGGCAGGGTGGGCCTGGTGCTAGGGACTGGCAGGAGGCAGTGAGCCTGGAGCATCAGGAAGGGGATGGACAGAGGAACGGAAGGACAGAGGCACGGGACATCTCAGAGGCCAGCTGGTGCGCAGGGCTGTTTGGGCTTCTGTGACACAGGGACCAGGAAGGGGCTCTGAGCAGAGTGACAGGCCTGACTTCAAGACGCCCCTGATGACAGGCTGACAGCAGAGCTGGAAGTGGAGGACACAACTGTGGTACCCGGGCAAGAGAGCAGCGTGGGCCAGCCTGGCGGCACCGGGGACGTGCTGGAAGGAAGCCGTCCGAGCACACGTTCAGATTACAGAGAGCAGCAGTGTATTCAGCCAGGGCTTCCGGAGCGTGGGGACTTGAGCTGACCTTGGATCACAGGGAAGATTCGGGAAGGTGGGGAATTAGGAAAGGCAGTTCAGGCCGGAGCAGGCTGGGGGGCCACAGGGAGTGTGGCTTCCTCTTGGACAGGGAATTTAATCGGAATAGAGCAGACCAGGCCAAACCCTGGTCTGGAATATGGTGGAAAAGAAGGGAAAACACTTAATGTAAATCCCAGTTAAGAGCTGTGACAGCAGGCCAGGACGCCTGGACATCACAGTGTCCACTACGGTGTCTCGCAAACAGTAGGTACTCAGAACCAGAAGACCTATAGACGGCTTTAGAGGCGGGCTTATCTGCCAGTCCTTCAGAAGGACAGCTGGAGAGCCACCTGGGGCCTGGCCCGAGGTGAGGAGGGGGAGTTCCTGGAGAGGCACCTGACAGCCGCCTGCTTTACATCTGCTCACTGATGCTAACCACAAGTGTCATTCACCACTGTGGGAACCGTGAGCTTGTGCTGGCAATCTCTTGTTCAAATAGAAATTACATGGGTCTGAGGCACTGTGTACTCAAATGGCCATGTGATCTTAATTCTGTGATTGTGAGAGCTGGATTGCCCCTGCTATTGGTGACACGTGCGCTTTCCGTGTCTAAATTAGTTACAGGTGCAAAGCTGCAAGGGTGGGGGAGCGACCTGGCAGAAGTTGACAGAAACTTAATTCCATTCAAACAAGTCCCATTCACTGCCACACATATTTTCACAGACGCGCCACACCAGTTGGGGGGAGGAGGACAATCTTGAGTGTCTGCTTTAAAGAAGCTACAACAACGACCGTTCTGCGTCAGTGCTCTGCTAACCCAAGACAAGGAAGGAACGGACCTTGTTCACCCAAGGAATGCGCACTTACCAAAAAGCCCTGCTGCTTTTGGGATTTCCCGGGGTCAAAGATGTAAGTGAGAATGCTCATGAAGCAGTGCTCTATGGCAGCCTCTATGAGAAGGACAGAAGTTGTTTTTGGTTTGAAGACTCCTGCTTTGTGGGAATTAGCACTTTAATTATCAACTTAAAGTGCTCACTGCCATCAGGTAGCTTTCAATACTGGTTGCAATCAGGTGAAAGGAAATCTGTGTTTTCCTGTAAGCATCTCATGTAAACAACACTCCTCCTTTCAGGTACTTTTTACACTGGAATTCATAATTTTAAGGGAAAGTACAAGAGCAGTGATGGTATTTGGAAAAATAGTAAGATTCTCAGAGTTTGGAAATATTAAATCTACGAGCTCCTGGAGGTCAGGAGAGAAGTTTAAACACTTCAGTCAGAAATAAATGGTAGCCTGGTGTGGCGGCACGTGCCTGTAATCCCAGCACCTGGGAGGCTGAGGCAGGAGGATTGCTTTGAGTTTGAGACTGGCCTAGGGTACAAAGTGAGCTCAAGCCCAGCCTGAACTGCACAGCGAGACCTTGTCTCAAAAAGACAAAAGAAAAAAAAAAGTAAACGGTAAAACTAGACAAAAGTGTTAAGGGTCACATAGATTGATTTTTTTAAAGCTAGGGCTAAAACTCAGGGCTCTGCGTATGCCAGGCAAGCGCCCTACCACTGAGCCGCACCCCTGAATTGTTAACCTGTGGGAGACTATGAACTTCAGAGCTAGGTGAATAACATGAATGTTCCCTCAACTTCTACTTCAGCACAGAGGAAACATTCTTATCCAAGACAGATTGCCGGTGTTCTGAGAAGATAACATGTAATTGCTGCTTTCGTTTAAGCCCCGTGAATGATTTCAACTTTGGCAAGCCAGTGTAATTTCTCCACCTAAAAAAACTACTTAAAAAAATATCACACGTAAAGATGCTTTCTCTCAGTTCGGTCACTTCCTTATTGAGACGTTCAGAGGAGATCATGAAGAAGGCTCGCTTCACTCAAACAATTCTGCCACTTGTTTTCGGGCAAAGAAGACAGCTTCCATTTTTGTTTTTCTGTATTCTGGACAAGGCTTCCAATTTAGGGTGCTCTGCTGGAGCCTGGCAGTCCATCCTTAGGACACCAGCACTACACGGGGCTTAAATAACGAGCTCCACACGTACAGGGCTTTCCATCTGCTTTTGCAAACACTGTACGGCTTAACCTGCACACTTGACAGCTCTGCTGGGTGAAAACTGCGGTCCGGGACCCGACCGTTCCCTAGTCCCCCTCTCCCCGGGGCTCTGGGCAGCCCTGGCGGGCACGGGGTCCGATCCACCACTCACGTGGTCCCCGGAGAGACTCTGTTTCGAAGGCTTGCCGATTGCAGCACTTACCATGTCTCTGAGGCCTATTTCCGTTGCTCAATCAGCTCCAAGGACAAGCGTGTCATCATCGCTCAACGCTCTGGTGCAACAACTCACAATTACAGAATTCACCCAGGACTAGGTCTGGCACTAAAAGCAGGACGCGCATTCAGCATGGGCTTTGGAAGCTTTTCTCGCACCCTGCCAATTTTTCCTAGTGGAAATGGCTCCAGAGCCAGCGCAGGGTTACTTGGGGTTGCTGGAGGAGCCCTTGATGCAGAAAGGAAAGGGAGCGGCATGCAGGGGCCACAGCAGGCCGAGCCTGGCAGCCTGGGGCTGCTCCTGGGGTGGAGCGGCTGAGCACGCAGAGGTTTTAATCTCACGAATCTCCCCAGTGCGGTGGACAGCTGGGTCACTCACACCAAAGATGGTCACCTTTTCTTCTGTAGCGGCGACCAGCTCCTTGCAAGAACACCCAGCTCCTCTTTGCCCAGGAGGAAGGAGGTGGGGCACCTGCGGAGTTCTCTACCTAGGCCCGGTTCGTACGTAACCCCGCAGCGTTTCACAGATGCCGGCCTCACACAGCTCGTGACCAGACATCCGATTTAACTTCAGGTCTATCTGTTTATTTTGGCAGGAGTGGAATACTTAGTGGTCATCCATAAAACACAAAAGAAGCAACAAGCATGGAGTGTGGACATCTAGGAACTGATGTTCGTAACACAAAAATCCTTACAAACAAGAAGCAGAAGGAGAACATATAGGATGAAGTTTAAATTATTGGTACAAATATAATGCTTTAGTTGCTCATAAATCTTTTGTTTGTTTATTTATTTCGAAGATATGGGATCTTGCTATGTTTCTCATCCTCCTGCCTCAGCCTCCTAAGTCGCTGGGACTACAGGTATGCCCCACAACACCTGGCAAATAATTCTATTTTACACCAGTTAATTAAGGAGGAAAATAGTTATTCTCACAGATGGATTTGAGACTCAAAGAAATTAAACTTATGGCAAATTCAAGGCATAAAAAAAGATATTCGCCTAGAATGAAAACTAAATTGGGTCACATAAACAGTACGTTCTCTGCCATAAACAGTACTTGCCCCCTAGTGAACTTAAAATATTGGTTATGCTGTTTTCTAGACACAGTCTTCAAAGAGACACAACTATCAAATTTTGACTGAAGAGCTCTACTTGCAGTAGAGCCGGGACATTCTGCCCCGAGGTGGGATAAATTACTAACTCACAAAAGCAGCAATTCTTATGGCTTACAGAAAAATAACAATGTGCTAACAGTGAAATATATGTGGGATTAGTGATCGGGCTGGGGGTGCCATGCAGTGACAGAACTCTTGTCTAGCATGTGTGAGGGCCTGGGTTCCATCCGCAGCACCACACACACACACACACACACACACACAATTGTAATAAAATAAAATAGTATTTCAGGAAATTTTTTCTTCTTTCTTTTTTTTTTTTTTTTTTTTTGAGACAAGGTCTCGCAGTACAGTTCTGGCTGTCCTTGAACTCACTATGTAGCTTAGGCTGGACTTGAACTCATGGCGATCCTCCTGCCTCAGCCTCACAAGTGCTAGGATTATAGGCATGTGCCACCATTCCCGGCCCCAGAAAATTTTTTCTTAATTTTTTAAAAGCTTGATGTTTTAAAAAAATTGTGACTAATATATCCACACTTCAGCCTTCCAGGAAAATTCAAAGGTCAAGAGCCAATCACTTCAACCATTCAGTGACTGAATTTTAATGCTTTAGCACTTGTAAAAAAATATGAATTGCCGCAGTTCACACAATCCATTTTTATAGGCACTCTGTGAGGAGAAAAATAAATACAACTATAGATATAAACATGAAGCAAAACAGAAGAGACTGTGCTGAGACACTCCAGTAGAAGGAGCTGTAGAAATGAACTTCACATTTGGCAAAGGCCAAGAGAGAAATGTTGAAAAATGAGTTTCCTGCTTCAGTCTGACAAATCTGAATAGAAGTCATATATTTAGTTATTTATTTAGTATACATTTAACCTTTGAGGGACTGCCTTTTCTTGATGTGTAAAATGAGATACTTAAACAAATTTTCTTCAAGGCCCCCACAATCTATTTTTCTGCAGTGTATTAGGCTAGGAGGCATCAGAAGAAATCTAAAACAGAAGGAAACTTGTCCTGACATTCTGGGAGTTCCCAGTTCTTTGGGAGAGATCAGATGTGCAGGCAAATATCTACGTTTCCAGGTGGAACTGAAAAGTGCTGAGAGTACTTGTAGAGCAATAAAAAGGCTGCATGGAAGAGGAGTAAAAATGGCTTTGAGAGAGATCTCACATATGAGATAAAAAGGTGAAAAAGTGGCCCTTCGGTGTATGTTTAGGAAGTGTATGCAAACTCAGAAAATAAAAAGGAATAGGGCTGCTTTCAGGTATAAATATGCCTCTCATGCTTAAAATTCAGGAAGCGGCAGCTACACAGACGGACCAGGTGTGGACTAGCTGAGGTTCCTATGTTTAACGTTGTGGGTCATTAATAAGGGACCATTACTTCAGCAAGCAAAGAGCAGAGGTGCCGGAGTACACACAGGGTGGTACCGAAATGAACACAACGCGGAGAACCAACCAGCTGAGCAATTTCACCCTTACGCAAGCGCCCCAGGCCTCCGCGGAAGCTGCACCCGGAGCTGACTTTACCTTGCGGGGCGCTGGCGGACAGCGTGTCAGTGAAGGACTCACTCTCTGAGTCCACAGGAGGGTCTCCCACAGCCTCACCCATGAAATTCACACTGATGGTGGGTCTATTTCTTGCAAAAGATCAGTTCATCAAGGAAAAGGACTCGTGGTCCGAGAACTTGTAAATATACCAGTGAGTGAAGACATCAATTTCTCAAAGATGTGGGAGAGATGGGAATAACTATAGCAAGGACCCAGCTCAACTTGGCCGGCATTGTGCCGTAAGAAGCCAGCTGTGACAAAATGTCTCCTAACGCGGTTTGCCGCTTTGGCAAGACCTGGTACATTACAAAAAAACATTGCCACACTAGCGTCGCGCCAGTGACCCACACGATCGGTGTCTTGAGGGGCGTGAACAGTACAGTATTGGGAAGTCCCAGAGCAGATGCCACTCCATAGTTGATTCCCCTAGTTACGGTGGTAAACATACACTTACTGCTTCTCAAAAAGAAAATCTCTCCTGGTACCGGAGAAAAAAACCAAAACCAAAAAAAAAAAAAGAAAATCTCAAATCTCTGGAGTATAAAATACTAGGTCAACTTACGTGGGCAGTTTTTCTTAGATGTCTAATCTTGGTTGAGTCTCTAATCACACCATCTGATAAAAAACTTTGGCATTCACATATGTATTTACCTTTTTTTTTTGAGACAGGGTCAAGATAGGGCAGAATGGTCTTGAACTCACTTATGTAGCCCAGACTACCTGTCCTCATGTAGATCCTCCTGCCTCAGCCGTCCAAGTGCTAGGACTATAGACATGTGCCACCATGCCTGGCTCACATATATATTTATAGTTTAATGTTCTATTCCTAAGGCGTGGATTTGACTATCTTTAAAAAAGCCCCGAATGATCTGGCCTGCTCTCCAGATTCTGTAACAGTAGACAGCTGAGGGCACAAAGCTCTGATACGCTTTCAATTTGATAGGTCAGGGTTTGCTGCTTTTAAACTTCAGTTTATCCATCAACGGCAAGTGCAGTAACATCCCAACAGTTGATGTTTAACGCTAAAAGTTACGCCATAATGACAAAATGGAGTTCTCTCCAGTAAGAATAATGTATCACCAGAAAAGCAAGGGGTGGGGGGTGACTTACCCTGTTAGGTTGGCAAAGAATTGTGGTCAGTTTTGTAATCAGGAAAAAGCTGGCTCCTTGCTCATGGCCTATGCCCTTTTTGGCAAGGAGAAACGTGAGCCGTGCCCAGTTGCTAATGTGGGAGCAGGTCCTGTCACTAAGTGGCCTAAGAGAACGGCAGTGACGTGTGGATTTTAAAAGAGGCCCCCACACATGGCCGTGTACATCAGATGGCAGTAAGTCTCTGAATGTCACTCATCCTGATATTCTCCAGGTGGAATAACCACATATCTACTTCATCTGTGTTGAGTAAGACTCATTCAAGGGGACTAGTACAAGTCCCCCTGTCAGCCATGGAGCAATAGCCCCATGGGAAAATGCTTACTGGGTCTGAACAGTGCAGAATCAAGTGGAGAGTTGGGCAACAACTTGTTATTCTTAAGCCCCCAAACACCTTCACTGAGGTAATTTAGGGTCAGGAAGTTTGCGGACAGTCCAAATGATGCAAGTAATTATTGCTGTATAGAATGTTTTATCCATAGCTGATTCTCGGTAGACAAACGGCTCCTTTCTTCTTAATGTCTGCAAATTTACTTACCTTGCAGAGGAGCCCAGATACAAGTAAGACAGGGCAACAGGGTGAGGGACACTCCCCATAGGGTGACACCATCATCACCGGACACAGAACCAATCAGAAAAGTGCTTTTTTTCATTCCTCCATTAGAATCTGGTGCTGTTCACAGGGCCAATCAGAAGATGCTCTTTTTAGTCCTTCATTTGCATGTGGGCACAACCAATCAAAAATCAGTGTTCTTGATCCTTCATCTACATGCAGTAGGAAGCCAAAGGAACTTTTCGACAGTACAGTTTACACATGGCTGACGCCACTGAGCGTTTGATAGATGGCTGTCCCGATACTTTATTTGCATGAGAAGGAAATAACCTGGGAATTCTGGGTACAAAAGCCCCTTTACTTATCCTTGGGGCTGTTCTCACTCTGCAGAGCATGTGTCTCTTCCACCTGCAATAAATGCACACCTTCACTACCTTTCCTTAGCGTTCTTGTCCAGTTCTGTGTCCAGGACAACAAAAACCTGGCAAGAAGCACAACAGGACCCACCATCCTGTAACAGAAGGACATAATACAGTATTTAAGGATGTGATAGAAACCAAGATTCTTAGTGGAATGGATGATAGGTCAAAATCCAACCTACCCAGATGTGGTGGTGGTACATGCCTGCAATCCCAGCTACTCAGGAGGCTGAGGCAGGAGGATGAAAAGTTCAAGGCCAGCCTAGGTCACTTAGGAAGACCTTGTCTCAAAATAAAATGAAAAGAGCTAGGGTGTAGCTCAGTGTTAGAGCACTTGCCTAGCATGTAAGAGGCTTGGACCCAACCCCAGTACTGAAGAACAAAAAAATTAAGGTCGAGAACGCTTTTCTTCTTTTTAATAGAACAGAATAAAAGCCGCGGTTCCATTCTGTCTATAAGCACTCCTACTCAGAGTCTGAGATGAGTCTGAATCTAAAAAGCAAACTCCAGCAGATTTGCTACAAAGTGACGAAGTGACGGTATCTGGCCCAATTCCCCAGTGTCACCTCCTTCTGTCCCTGGAGTCTCTTCAGCTCTTTGACAATGGTTAGGGGTTGGGGTATGTGCTCAGCATTCCAGCCCAGCACCATAATAAATACGAAGACTTTACTGAAATGTTTGAAGACTATGCCACGTGCTGGGGATCAGAACGTCGGTAGAAGAGCTCTGCTGGGCCTGTGTGTTAACACGAAAAGGGGCCCCAAAGCCAAGCACCTTCTCCAGGTTTAACAATGGGGGACCAGAGGCCCCGTCTTCAGGTCTGAGGGCTTCTACACTCAGAAGTGTCTGTATCCCCTTTTTTTTGTCTTTTTGAGACGGTCTCACTATGAAGTTCAGGCTGGTCTTGAGCTCACTTTGTAGCCCAGGCTGGTCTCAAACTTGCAAAGATCCTCCTGCCTCAGCCTCCTGAGTGCTGGAATTACAGATGTGCACCCAGCAGCATCACCTCTTCAACTCAGCCAGATGCTAAGGGTCGGGCAAGCAGGGACAGAAGGGGACAGTGCCCAGTGCCACGCAGCCCCTCCCCAGGGCCAGGCAGACGCAGTGAGGCCACACCTTCCCATGCTCCTGGCGCAGCACCTCGGTGCTTGGGAACCTGCCCCGCCCAGGGTCCAAGGCCAGTGGCTCTCGAGTTCTGGCCTGCCTCTGTTTTCAGTTAGGACACACACGTCTCCCCTCATGGCCAGCCCCGCAGGCACGAGGCCTTTCTCTTCCTTTCCGGGACACATCCAGTGCGCGTGTCACCTGGGCAGGAGGCCATCTGAGCCTTGATACTGTACTTCTTTCAGGCCTCAGCTACTCAGACAAAATCCAGTGTTTAGCAGTGAATTCCTCCTTAACACCTGAACCAAGAACTCCTACATATACGGCTCTTGCCATGTCCTGTCAACCCTTCTTCTCTTAGGCTACTCTGATTTTGACATGAGAGCAAAAATCTCTCCTATGTGTTGTATTTCATCTGTTTGCTCATCAAACATTTCTATATAACAGATGGGAAACACCGAGCTTGGTGCTAGGGAAGCGACTGTGAGCAAGAAGGCAGGAGGATCGAAAGTGTCTTGGCAACAGAGAGACTATATCTCAAAATTAAAAAAAAAAAAAAAAAAGACCCGGGCATGGTGGCACGTGCCTATAATCCCAGCACTCTGGGAGGCTGAGGCAGGAGGATCGTGAGTTCAAGCTCAGCTTGGGCAACTGAGACCCTGTTTCAAAATAAATAACTTTTTAAAAGGAGGGGTAGGGATGTCACTCAGCATGGAGATCCCGGGTTCAATCCCCAGTACTGCAAAGTAAGTGAGTAAATAAATAAAAATTAAAAATAGGGGAGGGATACAGCTAAGCGCCAGTAGCCAATACCCACAATTTACAATTCTGATAAAGAGCCAGGCGCCACTCAGGCCCAATAAATGTCACTTACGTTCTTGAGAGAGCACAGGGACATCCCAGCTTACTCCCCAAACACTATACACTGTGGACTGCCTGATCTTATCTTTGTTAATGATAATCTTCTGTCCTGTCACAATTGTAGGCCTAGGTCTCCTAAGAAATAACTTGCTAAGATGCATGAAAAGGAACCAAGCCAATCCCATTGTTACCTAATGACACATCTTTTTTCCTTAGATATTGAAAAGACGTGTGAGTTTGGTTTCGCGTCTCTCCATTCACCCACCCACTCATCAAATAGTCATCACATGCTTATTGAGTGTGCGCATTATTCTAGACACAGGAGAGAAATACGGTAATCAGCCCGGGTGCCTGTCCTCATGAGTTCATATTTAACTGTACCTGCCAAAATCATCCAGACACATCTGGAAGGGTGGTCTTTTGGTTGATTAACTTTTAGGGTCAGCTAGCACGCACTGATATTAGTCCTAATACAGCTGCTCCCATGAAATCATTACTTTTAGCGGGGAGCATGAGATACCAGAAACTTCATAAGAGTTCTGACATGCGCGTGATGGTCCCTGTCTCCAATCCTTAAGATTCCAGTAGCGTCCTATTCCTTATAAAACCAAACCAGAAGGAGCCGCATGAGCTCGCGGCCAGTTGCATCCCAGCCTCAGGTCTCCATGCTTCTGACCAAGGAAGGGATGCCCTGCACCTCCTGGAAAAGGTGACCACTGTCCACTGCCCTGGAGGGGCTGTCCTCAGTCACCTGACGCCTCAGGGCAGGGTAGAAGCCCGTGGAGCCCAGGAGGGAACCCCAAGGCTGTGAGAGCGTGGACTTGGTGCCGTAGGGGGTCTCTCTGGACTGTGGGGATGCGGGGTGAAGTGTGTGTTTATGGGTCTCTTCCCCCAGAAAGAGCGAGGCTAATAACAGAGTAATTGTTAAATGAACAGGATGGAAAGTTATTGAACTGTCTAGGGCTATGATACTGGAAAAAAATGACCAAATCTGGTGTCTGAGAAAGTTGCTCTTTAGTATTTAGTCTTCAATAGTACTTATAGGACCTGCCTTCGGCCAAAAGACTCCGCATATCACTCAACAAAATACCAAAGCTTCCCAAATTTTAGTACACTTAGGAGAAGGCAATGAGATGTGAATTATTCAACAACGCAAAAAAGCACAAAAGACCTAGAAATCCACAGTTACTAAAATCACAGCAATATACGGAACATTCCTTTAAGAATTACTTAGTGTTAGAGCCGAGTGTGGTGGCACACACCTGTAATCTCAGCACTCAGGAGGCTGAGGCAGGAGGATCATTGCAAATTGGAGACCAGCCTGGGCTACAAAGTGAGCTCAAGGCCAGCCTGACCTGCACAGCGAGACCCTGTCTCAAAAAGACAAAAAAAAAAAAAAAAAAAAAAAAAAAAGAATTAGTGTCAGGAAGATTTCATAAAAACCTTGCATTATGTAGGACATTACCTATTTTTTGCACCGTGTTACTCTTAAAAGCGAGTAACAGCCTTTGGAAATGTAGGCTTTCGATTGAATCTGGATTTTTTACGGTGGTTTTTTAGTTGGTGTCTTTTGTGTAAAATGAGCCGGGTTCGTCCTGGGACCAGGCAGCACGTGTAGCTGCTGACACATACGCCGCCCTAGAGCTGCGTGAGCCTCCACCCCCCACGGCCTGGTCCGGTGCCCCTAGTTGGCATCGAACACATGTTTATTGTTGTTGATGGAGTGAGTGATGCAAGAATAGCTGTTTGCCACATCTATGTCACATGTACCATTCAAGGAAGAGTCTGGAGACCTAATCAACTGATAACAGCTTCTATTTTCTTCTTGTTCCAACACTATTTGGATTTCCCGGTGATGTTCCAAAGCAGCAGGCACAACCAGCACCCAGCTTGCACCACCGTCCCCAGAGAGCTGTCCTCTCCCAGGGCAGCAGCAGCTGGTGGGGACCTTATCGCCGGGCGGTGTTGCGTCAGCTCAGGGTTTCTACACAGTCACAGGGGAGCCAGCTTGGGAGGAGTGGTGTGCCAACACGACACACGCCTTGAGACCAACAAATAATCCTGTGTCCCGGATGCAAATTCCACCACAGCCCTCTCCCCAGCCGGGCATCCCCACAGAAGGGGACCCGGGAGGCCACCTCGAGCGTGTCTACCACTGCCCTTCTGGAAAGGAAGAGTCTACTGGTTTTACCAAACACTGTAATTTCCTCCAGATTTCTAAGAAGTAACATCTTAAAGACATGATAACTGTGTTAAACAATTGTATTTTTTTACTTAAAGAAAAATAACTGGCCAAAATGATGTTCACTTGAAGTCAACAGTTCCAGTAGATGGCAATTTGGCATTTTGAGATTTTTTTTCCTTTCTGATAGCGCTAGGGATGGAAGGAACTTGATATTTTAAAAAGGCCTTGACTCTGAAACAGTAGACAAGAACTCTGACATGGAGCCAAGCGACCTAGGTTTTAGGTTGGTATTTTGGTTGTTTGTTTTGGTGTTTTTGAGACAGGGCCTCGCCATGGAGTTCACGCTGGCACTGAAATCACAGCGATCCTCCTGGTTCAGCCTCCCACGTGCTGGGATTATAGGTGTGTTCCACCATACACAGCTGTTTTTGGTTCTTATCTGGACTCAGCCACAGATTTCCTTTTCAACTCTGGGCCATTTCTTAGTTCTAGAATGAGAAGACAGCCTCCTTGCAAAACAGAATGATTCTCAAGGATTCTAATATAAAGTTAATAATATGCCTGTCAACAGCTTATTGAAAGTCTAGTGGAAATTCTATATATTGCATTCTTAGTCATGTTCTAACCCTGAGTTACTATGTCCTTTTTACACTTGATACCAAGGTGACAAGATAAAATGGGCACTTTCTTCTGGAAAAATAATGCCTTATCAGAAATTAAAAGTCTGAAAAACAATAGCCCAACTGAAAATTTCCTTTTTTCTCCCTTTCCTTGAAAAGTTAACTTGTTTTTTGTTTTTTTTCCAGTACCGGGAATCGAAATCATGACCTTGCGCTTGCCAGGCAGGCACTGTGCTGCTGAGCTAAATCCCCAGCCCCTAAAAAGTTAACTTTTGTAATACCTGAAAAAGAGCCTGACCCGTCTGACCACTTTCTCGGGATCAACAAAACACTTTTTAAATTGCCGTACCTTTGTACCAAAGCTGAACTATTCTAACTTGTCTTTGCATGTGATATCTGAAATTCCCCAGTAATTGGGTTGCTAGCATGATAAAATACCATGAGCTGTATCATCATCAGATGAATGCTATGTTGCGGGAAATCCTAAACCTCCAAAGCATGCATCATCTCTTTTCAGATTTTATCAATTAATTTTTCCAGCTCAGTCACATGGAGATTTCTTAGGTAACATCTTTTCCAGGGAAGCCACGGAAAGACACTCAGGTTTAGCGTATGTAAAAGAAGCAGTTTGCCAGCATTGCAATTGCACTGAAAGAAATACACGGATTACTGAAATCACAGAGACCTAAAATAACACCAGGGGGAATAACCCACTCAAACTCTTAATTTGTCACAGAAGGAAAATGGTTTTGTGAAGGATGAAATGACTGGCCAAGGTGTTACCCAGACGAGACAGAGTTTGAGCTACAAACCAGGCTTCTTGATTCCTGGTTCAAAGCTCCCAACGGTGCTCTGCCTCATTAAAATAATGCAATGAAATGTTTGAATTCCGTTCTGGTCAGTTTTCCTTAATGTCCGCAACCATGTTCGAAGCCTCCCAGCGCAAGAGTGCTTTACCGGACTCTTCGCTTCATGTGGATGAATTACCCAGGAAAACGTCACCACTGCTCACAGCGTCCGCACACAGAGCTCACTGCCAAGAAGCACTCCACAGCGCCCTGGTAAGGAAAGCTGGGTGATATCTGAACAGCGATTCAGGAATTCACTTTGCTGACAAATGTCCTCTTGCCTCACTCCGCAGGAGCTGACCTAGAGCTGTGGAGATCTTCCGGAACCAATGTTTTCTCCTCTAATGACATAGTTCCTTGCTCTTAAGAAAATAACTTTTAAACAGCGGGGGTGGTCAGGGATGTAGCTCAGGGGCACAGTGCCTGCCCTGGCAAGCGAGAGGTCCTGAGTTCGATTCCCAGTACCCCCCCAAATAAATCAGATGATAAAGAAGGTGAAAATTTCCACTTCATGAAAATAGTACTTTATCAACAAATAGTACTTCAATAAAATAGTATTTTATTTCATTTGAAGCTCATAACAAGCCTAGGAAGCTACTGAAAGAGAATCGAAGATCATAGCAGCTGTGAACTAGGGCTTCAACATGGAGCTGGGGGCTGGAGCTCCAGCATGTTCAAAGCTCTGAGTTACAGCCCCAGCACCGAAAAAAAGACAAAAACTAAAAAGCGAGCAGAAAGTTGGACTTGGGTTTTGGCTACAAGCTTTACCTAGGCGTCCTCGGTCAGGATGGTCCTGAGGTGGACTTTGAGCTCTGTCACACGTTTTCACTCTGGGAATGCAGCTTCATCTTACTGAGCCTCTGTTTGCTCAGTGAAAGGAAAACTCAAGAGAGTTAGAGTTCATTTAAATAAACCACTGCTTAGAACAGAGTAGGCTCTTGAAATTAAAACTTTATCAATTCTTTCAGGGGGAGAAGGTATCAGAATCAAAGCCCCGCTGCGCTACATCCCTGTCCCTTTTTATTTACTTATTTTAATTTTGAGACAGGATCTTAGCTGCACAGGTGGGTCTCAAATTCACAATCCTCCTGTCCCAGCCTCCCTCCATGCTGGGATTACAGGATTATGGATTCTTATAATTGGAAATTTAAATCTTATACTTGACATCTGATTAATAAAATAGTAAGATCAGCCATCGTGTAAGATGCCTGTTGTTCTTACGTTAAAAGGAGCTTCATGAATATGTTTCAGGAGGGAACGCTGTACAAGTAGAGTACATGATATTAAGAACACAAGCAGGACTTTTCAAAGGTCTCTTGGCAGACATGGACACATTTTATTTCTGATAGCAAACAGAAACACGATGGAGGGGCTGGGGATTTAGCTCAGTGGCACAGCGCCTGCCTGGCAAGTGCAAGGTTGTGAGTTCAATTCCCAGTACTGGAAAAAAAAAAAAAAAAAAAGAGAGAAACACGATGGAAAACGAGAGCTGGGAAATCCGTCTCCGTGAATGAATTTGCTGACAATGAGACAGTGGGCAGCATGGAGCATATTTTTTATGTCTACTTTCCTTAAACGGCATTAGCTGGTTGACATCACCTAAAGGTTTGTCTCTAGCAGTGTTTCTTAGACACAGCACTACAAATTCTGTTCCAGTCCAGAAGTCAACACTTGATTTACGGGCTGGGCATGGTGGCTCACGCCTGTAATCCCAACACTCAGGAGGCTGAGGCAGGAGGATCATTGCGATTTCGAGACCAGCCTGGGCTACAAAGTGAGCTCAAGGCCAGCCTGAACTGCATAGCGAGACCCTGTCTCAAAAAGACAAAAAACAAACAAAAAAACCACCTGATTTGCGGAATATATTTTACAATCTCCATTCATGAAAGGAAGTGCAGAGACTGAAAAAGCAGAAACTAGTTTTAAGATTGACATTCCACTTTTACTGAGCACCAAGACCTGTGCTGTCTTCTGAGGTACAATTTTGTTCAGACTTCAGAACTGAGAAGCGGCTCACTGAAAGACACCAGCACAAGCCCATCAGACGCAAGCCAGGAGCAGATGCAAGGCTGCGCACTGAAGAATGGACAGAGCCCCGGGGGCCGCAGATGGAAGGGATCTGAATAGCTCCGGCAGGGAAAAGCGACCTGGGAGGAGCCCGCAGGCCTGAGCAGCTGTGGCTGGCGCAGGAGAGGAGAGGCAGCTGCCTGCAGAGCCCCAGGGGAGGGCCGGGGTGGAAACTCCAAGGGAGACAGGCAGGGAGTTCAGACCCGTGTAGGGAACCTGATAACAGCCCACACAGTTCAGGGCTACTGTCTGCGCGGGTGAGTGCGCGCGGCGCGGAGCAGCACCAAGCCGGTGCGGACAGGAGACAAGGGACGAGGTGACAGCATCGGATTCCCAGCCAAGCTCCAGTCAGCCCCCACGCTAGGACCCTCTGTGGCTGTGGACTCCGGTCTTTCTAGTCTTTACAGCTTCTTTCTTCAAAAGTTTTTATTTTCCCTAAAGGACAGAATATGCTGTTGTGTTTCTATTTGAAAAGACAGCTAAGTTTTGTTGTGTTTTATACTAATCTTTTATTATTACAGAACTCACCTACATTTGCTGTTAATAATTAAAAAGCACAAACTGGTAAAAATAAGATCTGTATTTGCACTACCAGAGATCATCAGTGTTGAAGTCTTAGTATTTATCTACCTGAATCTTTTTCAGGTTGTAGCATCGTGAGTATGTACATATAACCTAACTACACACCCACACACACACACACACACACATACACACACACACAGCATCTTTATTGTTTAATCAAAATGAGATTTGGTATTCATTGTTGATAAACTGTTTTTAAAGTTAATAATCACCATATTTCCACTTAAGTTTTCATTTCAAATAATACCCAGTCCTTGTTTACATTTCAATGGTTGACCCACACTTTTCTTGATAGTTGACTTGCTCCAACCTGAATCTTGCCCCCGATGAGGAAGGGCATTGGTCCTATGTCCCTCAAGTCTTTTAAAAACGAGCACTGCAGGCTTCCCTCCACCAGTCCCCTTCATTTTCAGGCCACTGGCCAGTTGGGCAGACACCTTGCAGAATGTCCCATCTCCTGGATGGGTCTGGCTGTCTTCTTGTGGTATCATTTAGCTTGTTTCTCTCTCTCCTGTGATTCCTACAAACTGGATAGTATGTCTAAGCATTTATGGATTCAAGTTAAATATTTCTGGCTGCTCAACTACCCCACAGGAAGTGTGCTTCCCCCTCTGACGCAACAGAAGACACACAGATGGGACTGACCCTTCCAGGGATCACTAACTAGGAAAGATGGTGGTCTGACCTCTCCAAGGCTGGTTACTTTTCTCACCTCGGAGCTAGCGACCAACCTGTGAACTGCTACTTTGGCATTTTAAGGGTATTTAATTTCATTAATGATTTGCCTAAAGTTTTTAAAAACTTGGTCATTTTTCCCCTGAGTCAATACTTTGAGTTTGTGAAATGAGGTTGCTCTAATTGCATCACTCCTGCACTATTTATCTGGCACTTTTTCGATATGAAAGACTTTTGTGATTACTCTGAAATACAGCTCCAGTGACAGCAGAGAGAGAACTAAATGTCTACTATTCCTCTCTTATTAGAAGGGTAGATATCCTCAATCCCAAACTTTCTCAGGCCTACTGGTTTCCTATGTATACTGAAAGTTGACCATAAAACACATATGTGAGTTTCTCTTTTTTCAGCTATTTTTAGACAATTTCATTTCAACTTCACTTTTCTCCTATGACAGCTACCAGCCAGGCCCAAATCCCTGGCTCTTCAGATATCTAACCCTTTTTCTTCCTATCATATACAAAATCACTCACTAACTCCTAAATAATACAACGAATGCTTCAGTTTTACCTAAAAATTTCCATTAACAGGAATTTTAAGGGTTAGCCAGTAGCTATTCATGAATGCAGGGGGATAGCTGGAGTACAGACTTAACTGGTTCTTCCAAAATGATATTGTGTGTCTGCATAGCTTTAGGAAGCAGGTCCCAGATTCCTGACGCGTTGAAACCACATTCCAACCACCTAGCTTATTCTCACTTCTGCGGGACCCTTCTCTGCAGGTACACAGGACCCTAGGACTGCAGATGTTATGCATTTATATTCATAAGCATGAGCTTCATGGGAGCAAACTTCTTTTGAAACATTTACAAGCATTTTATTGAAACACAAAGGGAAGGAGAAGAAGACGAGACCAGGAAGACAGCCAAGAAACACCTATCTCAGTTCTAAAATAGGTGCCCCCAAATAAATCCCGGATCGAGTCTTAACTGAGTGCTCCTCCTAATGATGTTTTGATTTGTTATCTCTTGCGCTGTCAGATGAAAAGCTTAAGTGCTACAGCGACTCTGGGCAAGGTGACAAGCATCCCACACACTGCCGGAGAGTGGGAAGGGGGCCAGATTGCTTAATTGTTTGTTGCTTGGGAATCGCAAGAGGTGGACAAGCCAAAATCTTTCTGGGGACCTAAAGAGCACAACTCCTTCCTCAGGCAGCCGAGAAAACAATGGGCTGGTTTGAGGTCGCTCCATTGTGCAGGCCATTGTTTCCTAGTGTACCGCCCGAAGGGGAAGTGTATTGTTATCTCCGGGAGGTGGGCCAAGGAGCTGCTGCGGAGGAGAACACAGCCCGGGATGCTGGTGAACCGCGCGCCTTCGCTTTAGGAGGGAACTTTCGGATCAACATTTTGGGGGCACTGTGTACCTGAAAGACCTGCGGATTAAAGTTCGAGAAGCATTAGTGACCCCGGGTTAAAGAGAACAGCCAGGTGCAGGTGGAATTAAGGAGCTCAGAGAAGAGGCAGCTGGGAGAGCGGAACTCACAGGAAATAGAAATGTTAGGGTGACACTGGCAGACATGCAAGAAATCCTAGAAGATGTTCACTCTCACCTCCTCTTTATTTACAGTGCGGAAACTGAGGCCCAAAGAGGTTCCTCACCTACAGGTGGGGAAACCAGTACCCACCCTCATCTGTCCACGGCCTTGCCCACAGCTGACCCCGTCGGGGCAGCATCACAGCCAGAGTCCACGATGGGCTGAGTACCGGGTCCAGGCCCTGGTGGGGCTGGAGCAGACTTTCCATTTTCCGCTGGGCTGCTTACACTGGGCAAGTGTAGGTGGCCGCCAGAGAAACATTCCTAGCAAGCCCGGAGTTCTGTACGCAAAGCTCTTCAAACAGCTTTATTGAAGTATCTCTTCTAGTTTGTAAAGTTTGCCGTCTCACACACACAATTCAGTTCAGTGCCCAGGATTATAGGTGCGCGCGACCACACCCAGCATGTTTCTAATTTTTTATAAAGTTCCTAATTCTAAATCTTTGGCTTTTTATTTGTTTTGGTGCTAGGCATTGAACCCAGAGCCTCGGGCTTGCCCAGTATAGGCTTCCACCTCAGAGCTGCACCCCCACTCCCAGCCCGATTCTATTTTCCACTTTGCTCTCATCTTGATGAAATAAAAGCGTATATACAGACTACCAGGATGATTTTCTAACCAAATACTGACCAGCAGTTCCAGAGCCCTGGCTGGTATCTGATTTCAGCACTCCTGAGTCCGGGTGTACGGAAAGTACGGGCCGACTTTTAACACACAAATGACCCACTGGAGTTAACTGAAGGCCCAATGAGATCCACGGTTCTGTGGAAAGGAATGTTTCTTGGAGGCATTCAAAACAAGAAAAATCGGGGAAAATGTGGTCACATCTGTGGCAGCCAGAAGCAGTGTGGTGTCCGAAATATGCGTGGCAGGTGTTTGTGACTTGTTGCTGGCTAATTTGTTTGGGCTGCATAGATAGAAAAGAGCTATAATTGTAAAGAGTCCATAGCTAGTTTTGTGCTTAAGTTACATTAAGAAAAAAAAAGAAAAAAAATTTAAGTTACATTATAATAAAAATTATATGAACACTGAGACTTGTTAAGAATTTTTCTCCTTTGAAGTCTGTATTTTACTCAGGTAAGATAAAGCTATATAAAATAATTGAAACTGGTCTGAAGGACTTTTAACCCTCACTTTTTTACAATACAGAACAAAGTGACTGGGCATGGTGGTCCCAGCATTCCAGAAGCCGAGGCAGGAGGATCACTGTGAGTTCAAGCCCAGCCTGAACTACACAGCTTTGAGACCCTGTCTCAAAAACAAATAAAAAACAAAGAGGGAGGAAGAAGAGAAAGAGCAGGCGGAGGAATAGAAGAAGAGGTGACTGCACAGCCTCTTCACGGCAGAGCTGAATCTACAGCACAGCCCCCCGAGGCTGTATGTTGTTAATCTCATTGAGCCTTTCCCCATTTTATAAAGCAGCTGTCTGCTAGCGCGGACACATACCGCATTCGTTTTCTAAATGCTAGTTCTATGCCAAAGGCTCCGTGAGGACAATCCCCGCCTTTAACCTGAGGCCTAAGACCTGGTCCTCACAGCGGGCTTGGAAGAACGCAAGTTGTGTTAGCGACCTTTGGGCCCGAGGAGGCGGCGTGGGCCGAGCCGGCCCAGCCTTCCTTCCGCCACCAGCTCAGTTTGCGGACGAGGGAGGCAAGTCCCAGCAGAGCGCTCCCACAGTCCCATTTCTCAAGTGGAGACAGGGAAAACAGAGCAGATTAGATAGCATCTAACATTTGCTTTTGAGCTCTTCTATTCAATGAATTTAAAGTATTAAGGTCCCATCTATTATCAACTCCTGCCCCCAAGTAGAATTGGCTTCACCTCTGCATAGGTTTATTATTGTTACCCCACACACAGCTCCACCCTTATTGCCACTATTTCTTAATAAGTAACTTCGGTTCTATTAGAAAGAATCTCTCCACTCACTCCCATGTCCGGTGCAGGTGTGCCTGCCGTACACAGTGGTGCTCAATTAGTGCACTGAGCATTACTGCGCATGTGTGCGCCGCCAGCCGCCGGCGCTTCCTTCCGGCTCCCTTATTGATGCTCTAACACATAATGGTCTACGTTTTATCCGGGTGACAGAAAGGAAATGCTCACCAAAAGCCGAATGATTACTCTCGACCCTTGAGGACTCGCTGAGACCTGGTTTGCTTCGCGGTTATTTCTCCAGGTGGACACCGTGAACCCTTTGAAAACTGCAGGGCACGCCTGTCACTTCAGCGTGGTTCTCAGCACAGCGCGGGGTGTCCCACGCTTGAGCGAGCCACTGTTGAATTCCAAACCGAGAAGGACTGTTTTGAAGGCCATCGGGGCAGTCCTCTGCCCCAAACTTATGTGTCCACGCGGAGCTCGGCCCCCTGATTTCCTTGCACACGAGGTGCTGAGGAACATGGTTTTGGTTCTTTGAAAAAATGCCCTTAGGCGACCTCAAAGATCATTATTCGTAATATTATCCCTTACCAATTTTTCCCACCTAAGGACTTGGTGCCCACAATTAGCTCCTTGGGTCTGATTCAATGTTTGGTCCTTCTAGTATAATTAATTCCCTGCTTTGGAGAGAGCCATGGGCTGTGAGGGAGCTGAGTTCTAGCCCAGGCTGTCCTAGTTCTGATGTCTTCGGGCCTCCATATCCCCTGTGAGTATAATGCCGAGCAACACAGATCTTGCTTAAGGCACTATTATTAGGAGTAAACATATTACTGTGTGAGAGGGTGTGAGACACGTTAGAGCACTATGCAGCCAGGTGCCCCAATTACTCAGGAGGCTGAGGCAGGACTGTCTTGAGCCTAGGAGTTTGAGGCCAGCCTGGGAAACAGCATGATCCTGTCTCCAAAATAAAAAAGGGAAATCTTTTATGCAAATTAAAGATTTTTTTCTTCTACCGTTGTCAGAACACTAAAAACATTTTACTTAAGGTTATAATTTAAGAGCTTCATTGAATAAACTAAAGTACATATTCCTGGGCTAGGGTTTTATCTCAGTGGTAGAATGCTTGCCTAGAATGTGCAAGGAAGGCCTTAGGTTTGATCCCCCATACTACAAAAACAGAAAATAAATAAAAAAATATAGACACACAGGTTTCCTATATACATAGATATGAAAATTAAAAGGAACTGTGCCACGCCGGGCATGGTGGCACATGCCTGTAATCCCAGCACTCAGGAGGCTGAGACAGGAGGATTGCCATGAGTTCAAGGCCAGCCTAGGCTACATGCTACATAGTGAGTTCAAGGCCACCCTAAACTACACAACAAGACCTTGTCTAAAAAAAAAAAAAAAAAAAAAAAAAAGGAACCATGCCATAGTGTTAATATTAGCTTTTTAAAAATATTTTTCTGTATACTTTGCAATACTAGCTATTCCTCTTACAACTACAAAACTACTTTAAATAAAATAAAGACCCTGTGCAATAGCTGGGCCTAAACAAGAAGAGCTACGGATCTGGAGGAGTCTGAAGAAGGCATGCCCACAGCAAGCCTTCTACAGCCAGTACAATTAAATTTCTGCGTTGACTAGTAAGGTTAACGGCAGGGATGTTCAGCTAAGCCCTTTCAAAGAATAGCAAGGTTATCAAGGATAATGTTAATCTTTCCCTTTTTCTACAGAACTATTATCTTCAATCTTTTTTTCTCTGAAGTGTCTATTAGATATCAGTATCAACCAGCCCTGAGAGTATCAAGAGGTGAAAGACTCAGAACGTGGAAAACCTCAGACAGGAAGTTAACGTTAGTGTTGCATAAAAGGCACCACAAGCATCTGACCTCATTATTATCCTCCCCGCCCCAGTGCCCTGAGAACAGCCACCACTAATCTCGTATGTTCTGTGATGTTCAGAACGTGGGCATAAATCAATGTCCACTTCAACTTTCATTTTATTACTGAGAATTCTTGTTTTGAGATGGAGGTCTCACTGTGTTACCCAGGCTGGCCTTGAACTCCTGGGATTCAGAGATCTTCCTGCCTCAGCCTCCTGAGTAGTTGGGATGACAGACATGTACCATCACACCCAGCTCCTTTATTCCCAAGAATTCTGACCACTAGGTTTTTCAAGGCTGCCACTGTCTCAATCGTTCTCTTTAATACATTCTGATCCTTTCCACTCCATACCCTTGCTGATTAATATTGCTGAGATAAAGGGGTTCAAGTGAGATGACCACATCCTTTCTTACCCCAATCAGGACACTTCGAAGGAATGAAACAGGGTGGTATTAAAAGTTTTGCTGGGACAGCAGGCGTAAACTGGGGCTGTCATGGGTAAGGCAGGTGATCACAGGGTTGGGATTAAGCAAGGTAAAGAGGAGGGAGGCGTCACACTGCCTTTGGTCCCAGCACTGAGAAACTAGGTCAGCGCGGTTCTAATCTCCGGCCCACACATGCTGCCCCCGACCCATCCTAACTCACCACCCAGGGCTCTATGGACACTTTGGTAAAAAACCTGCGGTTAGGATGCAGACAGTGATTTTCCTTTCCATTCCTTCTCTCTCTCTTTCTTTCAGGCAGCTGTTTTGCAAAGGAGGGTGGGAGTTACAAAGTCCGGCCCGAGGCTGTCTTGCATTGAGCTGTTGCTTCTGGCTCCTTTTCAAGCGACCAGATGTGAGGCAAGTCCTGCCCACCTGGATTACCAATCTCACTTTCATCTCTTTCCACACAAATACTAACAGCAATAGTCAAATTGTGTATTTCAAGGCTTCCAGGAGGGGAGCACCACTAACCGCACCGGACCCCGACTGTCACAGAGGAGTTACTCTAGGAAGAGTACCAGTTCAGTTCAGTGAAGGGAGTGAAATACAGCTCGGTTTGTGGATTACAGTTAATTTAAACACCAAAAGTGCCAAGGTGGGATAATGCAAGCCAGGCAAGCCTTAGCACTTCCGGAATCTGAATCCTGAGGCTTCCCAGTGAAATGGCTATTTTGGGGTCACCACCAAGTTCTCCTGGAAGCAGCTCTGGCGACAGGCGCTGCGGTGGTATTGATTCTAACATGTCTGGGGATAACCCCAGCTCTACTGCTGGAGCACAGCACCCCGACATCCGAGTCCCAACCGTAAACCCTCTCTATGGGCATGAGACCCCAAGGAAACAGGCGGCACTGACTTGGGAGAAAATTAACAATAGCTTCTGTTCTTCCCACTTTTATCCAGGACGGGTCCCCCACGCCGATGGCCCACGAGGCTGGGCCAGTCTGTGACAGTTCCCACCAGGTATTCCAGGGCCATCGAGGAGACCAACACGCAGACGCCATTGACTTCATCCTGAGACATAGGAATTATTCCCATTTTACTGAAAATGGAGATTCCCAGAAGCTAGCAACCTGGCCCAGGAAGTGAACCAGGAAGTGTAGACAAACTTCAAAACCGTAACCCACACCAACAAACATTTATGGAGTAAACCTAGTCCCAAAAAAGCCCGGTGCAGTGTGTGTACCTGTAGCCCCTCCTCAGGAAGCTGAGGCAGGAGGATTGCTTGAGCTCAGGAGTTCAAGGGCAGCCTGGGCAATATGGTGAGAGGCCTTTTCAGAAGGAAAAAAAAACAACAACAAAAACCCTGCAATTTATAGGATACTGTGGGAAATACAAAGAAGTATAAGTCTACCCTCAAGGAATTTGTAATCTTGCTAGGGAAACAAACTACAAAGAGGTGAAAAGTTGAGCAATGGTTCTTGATTTGAATAAATATGCTAGCCAGTGATTAGGAGCCGATGTTACAAGCTAGCACCTGGTGAATTGTGCCAGATAAATGGGAAAATCAGAAGGTCTCACAGGCAATCAGAAGATGGAGTCAAAGTGGGATGGCTCATAGGGAAGATTCCATGAGAAACATGGGATTTTAGGTATTCATTTACTCATATATTTATTACTTTAGTTTGCTTTTTTGAGACAAGGTCTCACTGTGTAGTCCAGGTTGGCTTTGAACTCACATCGATCCTCCTGCCTCAGCCTCCGCGAGTGCTGGGATTACAGGTGTGCCTCACCATACCTGGCTAAAACATGGGATTTTAGCAAGGGTCATATAGTGAGCAGAGAAGCCTGGTGTCCTGAAAGGCAGTGGCCATGCTCACTGGCCTCTCCCATCACGTCACTCAGCAGACAGCATCACAACTGTCCCTGCGTGTCTGTCCCTGGCGCATGGAGGTTACCCAGGACCTCACACACACTGGGCAAGCTCTTCCAATAGCCCCTCCCCCAACTACATTTTGGGGTGTTTTAAACACAGGGTCTCTCTGAGCTGCCCAGGCTGGTCTCATGGCAGAATTCATGGGCTCTAGGGATCCTCTTGTCTCAGCCTCTTAAGTAGCTGGGACTACAGGCTCACTGAGACTTCATTTTAAAGGGAACTTATTCTTCTGTTTCTTTCTTTCTTTCTTTTTTTTTTAGACAGGGTCTTGCTGTGTAGAACAGCCTGTCCTGGTACTCACTTATGTAGCCCAGGCTGGCCTCAAACTGTTGGAGATCCTCCTGCCTCAGCCTCCGCAGTGCTGGGATTACAGGTGTGCACCACTATGCCCGGTGGGAATTTTAATTTTTTAAAAGATTCACTTGGCATCATACCATTGGAAAGGTCCCCTGCAAGCTGGCTCATGACTTAAACTAATTTAGATGTAACTTTCCAGGTAGCTGTCTAACAATGTACCGTGTATATGGGGACAGTGATCAAAGAGGACAAACTTCAATGAAATTAATAACACCGGGGGCTGCAGCCCCAGACCGAGAGGCATTGGGTGGGATCATATAAACACCTGCATATTAAACAAGGACACACAACTGACGGACTGTGGAAAACCCGACACTGGAAGCCCTGAGGCTGTGGGAAGAAGACGCCCACTGGCTGGGCTTGGTTTTAGTTACTTGCTTTTAAGCTTGGATCACGAAGTCTGGGAGGCACAGTCTGCCCCCGCCCCGAGTGCTGCCACAGGCGACACCTCTGTCCTGTGCATCACGAGCATTATGGTGACCCATGTGGCATTTAGGAACCAGGGGGCCGCTTCTGTGCCTTTCAGACGGGCTGTGATCCCCAAGCCCCCGCTTGGGCCAGTGTGAGCATCAGATGGGGCCTCTGGACCTCAAAGGCCAGAACTCAGCGGCTCAGCCTGCCGTTTCCGCTCCTGTGGCCCCCACGAGCCACGGGGCTGGGCTGCACAGCGCAGACCCGAGTCCTGCACGCGTCCCAATCCCCAGGCACCCATCGCTGAGGGGCAAAGGCAATTAAAAAGTGATGTCTTTTATTAAGCAGTTTCCATAGAATTTCCTGAAATAAGCTTCACTGTTTCTATATATACATTAAAATATTATTTGCTGTTCAAAATGAAACGGACATTGAAGATTCCTGAGTCACTGGGCGTGTTGGGGCAGGCCTATAATCCAGAACTCAGGAGGCTGAGGCAGGAGGACTGCCACAAATTGGAGACTAGCCTGGGCTACACAGTGAATTCAAGGCCAGCCTACACTACATAGTGAGACTTATCTCAAAACACCAGAAACAATAAAGTTCCCTAACCCATCAACCCAGGGCTACCTGAATCCAATTTAAATTTTATTTCACCCTATAATATTTACCGAAACAAAAAAAAAGCCTCAATACCTTGAAGAAAGAGTTTACACATCCACAAGCGGGAAGGGCTTTGTGCTAGACCGAGTTCACTCGATGGTTGATCCCCGCAGGCCCAGGCTCTGGGCCTCCTCCTCCCGGGCGGTAACACCTCACCATGCACAGGGCACACACTGCCCCTCGCCACCGCCGCTTCACAGGGCCGAGCCCTGGTTCAAGAGCTGGAGAATGTTTCTCTTGGTGCCCACTACCACTAAGCTAGGTCTCAGTATACAGGGTTTTCCATGTCGGGAGCTACATAGGGAGCTACACAGTCTCAAAAACCCAAAACCCAAAACCCAAAACCAACAAACAACGAAAAACTTTAAAAGAGCTGTGGATGTAGCTCAGTGCAAAGGCCCCGGATTCAATCGTAACACACACATACACCCACACCCACCCACACCCACACGCACACACACATACACATGCGTGCACACACATACACACAGAGCAAGAAGTTAGGTTTGATCAGTTTTTCTTAAATTTAACTCTCAGGATCACTTTTAAACAGGAAAGAATTCTACACACCTGCCGCCAACCTGTGGCGGACCCCCTAGGTCTGTGAATTGAGGTTCAGAAAGCTGATGTGAGAAACCAAAGCTGTATCCCACAGGGGTATTTTTAAATTGTAAATTCAGGCTTTATAGTAACTGTTCAGGACATGACCGACGTGCAGACACGTTATCCGCACACTCCGGAACTCTCAGAGCCCAGCACTGCAGCGCGGGCTCTGCGAGTGTGTGGCCCTCAGTGGAGGCAGAGATGGTCTCTTCCACTCTAAAATGTCACCCTTCCAAGAAGGCCACGCCCCACAGCACATCCCGGTGACACCTGCCTTACCCGCTGACATGTCATACAGGACAGAGTACAAGGAACTGCACTATATGAACAAGTTTGGAAAATTGTTTTCTTTTGAACGGAGTGGAAGTCCCAGATGCTGAGATTTCTTTTTCCTATTTGTTTGTTTCTGAGAGGGTCTCGCTATGTAGTTCAGGCTGGCCTTGAACTCACTCGGTAGCCCAGTCTGGCTTTGAACTCATAGTGATCATCCTGCCTCAGCCTCCCCGGTGCTGAGATGACAGGTGTGTGTCACTGTGCCTGGCCCAGGTACTGAGTTCTGACAACAGCAGGAAAGGCATTCAGCCCTATGTCAACACATGAGGCAATGGGAGGCTGATGACAGAAAGCATTTGCCTGGGCTGAAATGAAAGAGTGTTTCTGATTATGCAGAAAAGCATGTGAGGAATTACAAAGGGGAGATGAGCAACAGAAAAGCAAAGGAAAGTGAGCTGGGTACAGTGGCACATGCCTATAGTCCCAACACTCAGGAGGCTGAGGCAGGAGGATCTCCATGAGTTCGAGGCCAGCCTGGGCTACATAGTGAGCTCAAGGTCAGTCTGAACTAGTAGTGAGACTGTCTCAAAACAAAAACAAAACAAACAAACAAACAAAAGGCAAAAGCCTCAAATGACACTGGGCAGAGGGTCTGACAGATGTTTCTCTAAAGAAGATCCACTGAGGGCCAGTGAGCACAGGGACAGAGGCCCAGCACCAGCGGCCATCAGAGAAATGTGATCGCATGTCACAGCCACTAAGATGGCATCATAAAGCAAGTGAAGTGTCATGGAGAATGCAGACACCAAACCCATGTCTGGGGTCAGAACCTGGGACAGGACAGGAAAGCAGACTGGCAGCTCCTTCAGAAGCAAACCCAGCACCCTCCTATGGTCCCTGTTTGGAGCCCTGATCCCCACGTGGTGAACTTAACAAGCTGTGGGGCTTTTGAGAGGTGAGGTCCCGCGGCAATCGAGAGGTCAGCAGGGCCAGCCCTCACAGTGACCCTGTCCTCTTGGGGGCCCTGGTTGGGTCCCCAGCGGTGTCACACAAGAGTGGGGAAGCCCCTTGCTGTCATGTCAGCTCCTGCCACCCGACGCCAGTGCTGTGCCAGAGCCCAGCCAAGGCCAGCAGCGCTGTGCCAAGACCTCCCAAGCCTCGAGCGGCATCAACCGCTCTCTTCCTAAAGCCCCCACCTGGGCGCTCACTGCAGGCAGGGTGAACTTAACAAGCTGTGGGGCTTTTGAGAGGTGAGGCCACCCGCCACAGGACCAGCCTGGTCTCCCCAGACAGACGCTTGGACCCCGCGTTCGCGGCCCGTTCTTTGCAAGAGTGACACAGCCATCTGAGAACTCAGCAAATTCAAAGAGACTGAGGACAGAGAGGCCATCTCAGGCTAAGGACGGGTGGCTGTGCCCCACTGGGAGCCTGCTGACGCCCTGCGCTGAAAATGCCTCAAATGGTAAATTTCAGTGGGTACGTTTTTGTTTTGTTTTGGTTTGTTGTTGTTGTTAGCGGGAATCGAACTCAGGACCTTGCACTAGCCAGGCAGGTGCTGTGCCGCTGAGCTACATCCCGGCCCAGTCCAAGTGGCAAATCTTATGTGAAATCTATTTCTCCTTCATCGGAAAAGCAAGGAGATGAGCAGCGTACTCACTGGCTGAACATCTAAACTGCCGCTCTGTTAAGGGTCTACCAGAGATACGACACACCCAAGGCCGTTTTCCCAGGGCGAGGGTCCACAGTCAGGACTCTCGGGACCAGCGGTAACAGAGACCGGCGCGCGGCTCGGGGGTGAGCGCTTGCCCTGTGTGTGCAAGGCCTGGCTTCCGACCGGCTCCAAGAACAAACAGGGCAAATTAGCAGCCATGAGGGCCGAGCCGGCGCCCAGCCTGCCTCGAGTCCTGGAACTGTGGAGGTCCCAGCGCAGGCCTGTCCCTACTGAGCAATTCAAACTTTCATTCTTCGGCCGGAGTTAATTATTAACCATCTGCAGTGATAAATGTCACAGGTCTCAAGGATACCTGAAGAACAGTTGAGCTACAAATCTAAATATTGGGACTTCCTATTGTCCTATTCACACACACACACACACACACACACACACACACACACACAAACACACCCGTGGAGGTGATGATGGGGGCAAAGTGATTTTTGGAATAAAGGTGAGAAAAAGGTTACCAAACAACTGTTCCACACAGTAGGATCCCAGGGCAGATCTGCACACTCCTTATTTCAGTTTTTCCCGTGCAGTACAGATACTTTGCAAGGAAATAAAGAGCTTCACATGTGCCACTTAAGTGATAAAGAATCACCCCGGGGGCTGGGGATTTAGCTCAGCGGCAAAAGCACCTGCCTGGCAAGCGCAAGGTCGTGAGTTCGGTTCCCGGTACCGGAGAAAAACCAAAAAAAACCAAAAAAAAAAAAAAAAAAAGAGAATCACCCCTGTAATCCCAGCACGGTGGGAGGCTGAGGCAGAAGGATCGCAAGTTCAAGTCCCTCCTGGCAGCTGTGCTTGTGCTCTATAAAGCACTTGCCGGCTAAGCCAACAGAGAGGATGTCTTTAGCGTGCGTGTGTGTACACACGTGTGCGTGTCTTCAGGCCCTTGACTCAAACTCCACAGCGGAGGAAGGTGCTAGTGGCCTCCTAGACTGGCTGTTCTGATCTGTAGACAGACCAGGAGGCCATACACGGAACGATCGGGAAACAATGCCAGACCCCGCCTCCTGACACCACCGACGCCCGGGGGTCAAGCTGTCCTGGCGGAGGACGCGCCAGGGGACGCGAAGGAACAGTTCGGGGTAGCAGCAGCCGGCGGGGCAGCCGGGTTGAAACATCAACTCCTCTTTCACTGCTTGTTCTGTACTTACGTCACAAAATAACGTCCACCGGTATCACAGTAAACTGGTTGCTTACTTATTTATTTGTGACACTGAAGGTTGAACCCAAGCCCTCAGACACGCTAGGAAAGCACTTCGCCACTAGCTACAACCCTATACCCCTAGTCCTTCTTTATTTCTTATTTTGAGATGATCTCACTAAGTTGCCCAGGCTGGGCTTGAACTTGCAGTCCTCCTGCCTCAGCCTCCCTAGAGGCTGGTATTAGAGGTGTGCACTAGCCCATCCGGTTTCTTGGCTGCTCCTTTAAAGTAATACAGCGATAGTCCATATTTGGAAAAAAAAAATAGTTAAAAGTGAATGAAACCTTAAAGGAGAAAAAAAGTCAATCACGGTCCTTAAATTTTTTCCCAGGAGGGTTACCGACCCTCCGCTGTGCTACCGTTTGACTCAAAATTCAGGACAGGACATCTCGCAGCTTCCACTAAGCATTCAGGTTTTCAATACTCCATGGTCCTGCTCAGCAGTTTAGATTCTATCCTGGAACCACAGAGCTATTTCTAAGAATCTGCATTTCTCTGTATCCCACATAAACAAACACTGGAAGTCCTCCCCAGAGGGAAGGGGACGTCACACATAACCTGCCAAAGCTGGAGGTGATGAGACAGAGGACAAAGCAACTCCGAACGCTTGACAATGAGAAACCCTATGCTAAGTGTGAAATACACAACTTGGGCCCCAGTTGCTGATCCCGCGAGACAGAAAAATCAGTGGCTTCCAGACAGTGCTCACGGAGGAGACTCCAGGAGGCTGGTGTGCAGACGCACACTTCTGGACCAGCGCTCCTGCACCGGCTTCTGCCCTCCCAGCACTGGCCCGGGTCTTTCTCTACAGCCCTGGCTTTTCCTCCCTGAATCACGGAGGCTACAAACTGGTGCTGCTTTCCGGATCTAGAAAAAAGGACTTCACTGGATCATCGTAAACTTAAATCCATTTCCTTGGGTTTCCTGCTCACTTTGGCAGAATCCTGATAACTAAAAGTGCAATAAGCTATACTGTCACACTTCAGGGTTTTTATAACCCCGCATTTGGGCTGGGGGTGGGGTAGCAACAACCATAAGGAAGTCAGAGGTATTTCGGTGAATTTTGCAACTTGGAGCCGGCCGGAGGACAGGCCAGATCATGTGCTTAAATGGGAAGTGTTACTAAATCTGGGATGACTTCTTGCGGTTTTGGATTTTTTTTTTTACACCAGCATCACTACATTTGTTCAGAAAGAGCCCTTTTTTCCCAGATCATTTTTCCACCACGATATAAAAATATAGTTTCTTTTCACAAAGAAAACATTCCTGGCAGGTTTTAAATGAACCAAAATGAAAAACTAGAAGGCAAATTGATTTTTAATTTACTACCAAGGGCATTTTTGAAAATCCTAAGACTTCCATTAAAGGTCAGTCAATTCCTAAGTATGGCTCCTTTTTCACTGAAAGTCAACCTAATGAAAAACCACTTAATTGATACGCTGAAGTCTCTGACAGTCTCAAGCGGACGAGGGGACGGAGAAGAGGCTGGGGAGGAGAGAAATAATGACAGGGGCCATCCAGAGCTCCTAGCCCGGCATTTTGCTTTGTGAGACAACCTTCCTTCCCTCGCCAAGCGCTGAGCCAACGTGGTGACACCAGTGACACCGAGACGCCGCTCCGGAGGGAGGGAGCTCAGTGCGGAGACTGAGGCCTTGCTTTCAAGACGGTGGGCAGGTTGTATTTCAGATATTCTACCAAGCAGTTTCCAGAAATTGTGACCTGCAGGCTTAAGGTCTAAAAATTTCCTTTGTACTTCTGAAAGTATTAGTTCTCACTTTAGGAACGCCTACATTTTCCTTTAGTATATAAAGCTACATAAATGCCATATCTGTAAGTGGATCAAGGCCATCTCACTGTACGATGTGTAAAAAGTTAAGAATGGATGGTCTTAAGAAAGTTAAGAATGGAAAGTTACAGTTTGGGGTGGTGGTACAGGCCTGTAAGCCAACACTGAGGAGGCTGAGGCAGGATAAGTGCTGCAAGTTCGAAGCCAGCCTGGACTACATAGTAAGTTCAAGGCCCGTTCGGACGACATAGTGAGACCTGTCTCTAAAAACAAGAACTAAATCCATTTTTCTAAACGAATTTATCTAATATCTGGGAAAGCTGAGAGCAGACGAGGGAGAGGGGCTTGGTTAGGTCACATGACCACCACGTTGTTCTTACCTGTATGGGTTTTCTCCCAAGTGACATATAAGCTTGGAGTTACACAGCTATCCTCTGTGTCCACAAGGAGCTGAGCCCAGGACCCCCCTGACATCAGTCCCACAGATGCCCCAGTCTCTTGTACAACGAGCTGTAGCACTTGCAAATAACATACACATGGCCTCCTTTTAACTCACCCCTAAGAGATCTCGGCACCCGATGGAACCCAATGCCATCTAGCGAGCTGTGCTTAGCATTTAGGGAATAATAACCAGGAAAGAAACCTATGCACGTTCAGAACAGACTCAAGTCTTACTTCCCGAAGATTTCCAATCTGCCATCAGGGGAGCTGGTGCTTGTGTGCACAGCCTGGGGACATGAAAAGGCTGCCTGCACCCGGGACTGTGCGCTCGTAAATCCGCGCTTACCTGACACCTCTGCCCGTCCTCTCTTAGCCCAAGGCAGGTGGTCACACTACCCTCGTATCCCTCCCCCAAACAAAGAGGCACGGCCTGGGCTCGTGGGGTTTGTCTCTCCCCGGCTGACCTCCTCCTATGCGCTGCCCTCTTCCCTGCTTGATGCACCATGGATGATGTGCTGCTCATGTTGTCAGTTGTCACTGGTCTGAAGCCACGCCCCATGTCCTTCCCACCTGTCACCTGCAGTGCCTTCCCCAGCGGTGTCTGTACTTGGATGTTCCCTTGGGAATGCTAATTCACAGCCTCTCTCCTTTGGGCCCTCTTCAATGTCACTTCAAGATCCCTGGAAAAACATCCCTGGGCTTGGGAGTCTAATAGATCTCAGCTTAGATCCAGATTCTTACCTTGGGCTAGCAGAATGATCTTTCTGGGAGTTATCTGACCGTGCTAGACCTCGCTGAGTGCACACCTGGACACTAGGACAATAGTGACAATTCCCTCCTATTGGGTGACTGGAAAGACTGAAGTTGCCATACCAGGCCAGGGTCACCAGGCACACACTTCTCAGAGCCCCTCTGGCACCCACAGCACGGCTCTCAATTCCTGGCTGAAACTCCTTTTCCGCCATGTTTCCCATGACCTAGGCTTTTGACATGTTCCACGTGCCGCCTGGGGACTCCCATGTTTCCGGCACACCTTCAGGAGGTGCGGTTCTACATCATGCTTAGCACATCTGTCTTAATTTTGCACTTGCGGTGTTTGCACATCTGTGTTTAAAAAGTTTTGCTTTTCTGACGGTTTTGGATTTCAGATTTTCAGATCAGGGATGTTCAAAGCTGTATGTGTCTAAAAAAAAAAAATTAAAAAAAAAAGCTGTATGTGTCTCAGACATTCTTAAAAGAATTGGATTCTGCAGCACACTTTGTGGTTCAGGTTGGAAATAAAAATCTATCTCAGTAAGAGAATTTTAATAACATAGTTTTCCTGCATGATATTAGCTGGGAAGGGAGGGAAATGCTAGGGACACCTTGAAGATAGGCTCTGTTCCGAGACCACACTGCAAAGGCACAATGGTGGGGCCCCCTGACAACCTCACTGCTGTGAGAGAACCTTGAGGGTCTGAGCCACGGGGCTTGATGACACGGAGGGGTGAGCAGGGGACAAGAACCAACTAACTGCCATTGCTCCACGAAAAAAATGTATCCCGAGACTCACTATGTAGCCGAGGCTGGGCTTGAACTCACGGAGGTCATCCTGTCTCAGCCTCCCAAGTGCTGGGATTGCAGGTGTGCGCTACCACACCCAGCAACTGTGGCTATTCCTCTTACTCCGAAGTCTGGTGGATAAAATGGTTACTTCACACATCACACAGTTGCCTTGGCAAGATGTGTTCTAATGCCCATGTCTCTTAGTGGAATCCCATTCTTTCCAGGCCTGCGGTGCCTCAGAGGGAAGTGACTTCAAGTCTACTTCATTGGGTACAGAGCCTCTCCTCTTAGAAAGGTGACTGCCCCAGGAAGCCAGCTCTCTGGTGACACTGGCAGGGTGTAGATATGGCTAAATAATTTCAACAGACGGCTCTTGCTACAGACTGGGTAGGACACCCAGATATGTCTCCATAAAGCCAAAATTACTAAGAACAGGTGACACCTGGGAAGAAAATAAGTGCCAGTAGGTTGAAAGACAAAAGCCACACACTGCTCAGCTTTCCCCTCTAATAATTATGCAGACTCAAGGAATAATGGTGCACGTTTCTAAAGCAACAAAGAAAGAAATATGTAAGATACATTTCCAACAAGATGTCCTGGTGTCGGGGGATGGCGCATGCTTGTAATCTCAGTACTCCATAAGGCTGAGGCAGGAGGATTGCCAGGAGTTCAAGACCAGCCTGGGCTACATAGCAAGTTCAAGGCCAGCCTCAACTATGTAATGAGACCCTGTCTCAAAAAACCAAAACAAAGCAAAAGATCCGCAAGGAAAGTGAGCAGGTGCTAGGAGCCCACCTTCCTATAAAACCTGGTGTCTCCGCGCTGGATGGAATGGAGCAGGGCCTGTGAAATGCTGCCCTTTCAGAGCGCAGCTTGGGCTCTCCCAGTGACTGAGGTGTGAGCTATAGTGAGTGACTGTGAATTTGAGGGGATAGAATGAGTTCCTTCACCTCTTTCTAGTCTGGCTCCATTTGGAAAAGATGAAAGACGATGATTAAAGCAATACCTTAAAGACAGATGACGCTGTATGAATTTCCGAGGTCCCTACCTACTGGTTCTACTTGGCCTCTAAGTAAACACCTCCCTCCCCAACAACAAGGAAACTCAGTCTAGAGCTTTGGGAGGCGGCCGAGTGACAGAGGCCACACTAGCGGCTGGCTCCCCAAAGTCTCTGGAATCACACGCTTAGGGTTCTTCCAAAGTCTCACCAGGGTCTGTGTTAGTAAAAGGTGGACTATTACACCCCGCTAGAGTAGCAGGAAAGATCATTTTCATTATATATAATTATTATAATACTTCCTGAGTAATAAACCTTATCTTTCCAGTGACAGTAACAAAATAAAAATTTGTGGTTTTTTTAGGCATGCTAGATCTTCTGGATTTTCATAACAGTTGGAATCTTAAAAGTCTGTATCCTTTTAAAATTGGCCTCATCGCCGGGTGTGGTGGTGCCCGCCTGTAATCCCAGCACTTAGGAGGCTGAGGTAGGAGGATCACTATGTTTGAGGTTAGCCTGTAAGTTCAAGGTCAGCTTGAACTGCATAGCAAGACCCTGTCTCAAAAGAAAAAAGTATGGTTTTGCCAACTGTATTTATATGTCCATGGTTACTTCTGTACACAAAAGTGCTGAAGTTTCACGACATTCTCGGGAAGAAATTGGGTAGCACGTTGCTAATACGCTACTCCTACCAAATGATTTCAGAGTTCCTCGGAAATTTAGATTTGCACAAGTTATTAGGATGTGACCTTTCCCTTAGATTTCTTATTTTAGGATCAACTTAACGTGGTATTTCCCCAGTGGGAGCTGCTGTACTTCCTTGGCAGATAAGAAAAATAGCAATCACAAATTACAGTGAGTAAACTGGCGAAATGCAGACTTCTGTGATGCGGACGAAGCTGGAGTCTTAAAAGGCGCCCATGGTGCGTATCCCTTGAGTTGGAAAGGAAAGCGCAGGGGCTCGCTAACAAAAGAAAATCGGAGTCATGCCATGGTGGTATTTCCCTGAAATTTATTCCTAATTGTTTCTTGTCCAGGCTACCAAGTCTCATGACTTTTAAAGATTATTAAAGACGTTTACGTCACTTAATTTCCTATGTCTTGCCTACTGGGAATATAAAAGGTTAAAAACATCATATAATTTAAATTATTTCAGATCACAGGATCTGGAGAACAAGAAGTTCATGAGTTTGAAGGGGGAAAAAAAAACTAGAAGAAAATGAAAGAGGGGCTGGGGATTTAGCTCAGCGGCAAAGCGCCTGCCTGGCAAGCTCAAGGTCATGAGTTGGATTCCTGGTACTGGAAGAAAAATGAAAAACAAACAAACAAAAAAAAGAAGAAAATAAAAGATATTACAGTTATCCCCTTTTGCCCCATGGAATAATAGTAGCTTTCACTTTTGAGCTCTTACTATATAATATTTCAGTATAATTATACACATTATTTTTAACATATAAATTATCGGAAGTAACCAAAGAACCAAGCATGCCCTGACTAGAACTATAGAGCTCGTAACTGGCTCCAGATTTGTCTCCAACTCACAGCGATCCTCTTGCCTCAGCCTCCTGAGTGTTCAGACTGTGAGTGGGCACCATGTTGCCCAGCTCTTCATTTTAAAAGATATTAATTATATAATTTCCCTATGCTATCTTTATTATAAACTTATTCCCTCAAAGGTTCAAACCAAAAATGTAAAATATTGATACTTATCCCTCCGTGGTGTTGGGGACTAACACTTATGCCTGCTAGGCGAGCAAGGGCTCTACCGCTGAGCTACACCCCCAGGCCTCTAACATAATTGAGTTTAAATATTTAATATTTTAATATCTTAATATTCAAAAATTTTTTAGAAGTTGACTTGTATCCATCTGTATGGAAGCCCTACATTTTTTTTGTTGTTGTTGTTTGTTTTTTTGTTGTTTTTTTTTTTTCCCCGGTACCGGGAATCGAACTCATGACCTTGCACTTGCCAGGCAGGCGCTGTGCCACTGAGCTAAATCCCCAGCCCCTGGAAGCCTTACGTTGTTAAACCTGCATTTTCAAAAGCAGTGGTTTCTTCCTATTAACTAGCAGCACAAGGCCTGAAAAAATCTCGAGGGGCCTGCAGCACACAGGCTTTATGCTTAATTTAAATCTGCAGATTTAAGTAATGGCAACTTCTTTTTAAACAACAAAAAGCCATGGTGTTTATCTGCTCCTTAAACAAGTGGGGACGTTCTTTGGCCTCCGCCGCAGCACAGCCGCAGAAAGTGATAATTCATGAGACAGACAGACAGAAGGACAGACAGAAGCTGCCTAACCTTAACCTGCGAGGTTTTGCTACTAATGTACCCACAGGCCAGTGCGCTAGGTCACAAAAACCAGGAACATAAAAGGAAGGGAGCTGCCCGGGCACTTTCCCTTCCACACTCCTTTCCTGGCAATTTATCTGAAGGAAAGCATTTTTAAAATGAAATGAAATAAGTACCTGAAGATATGCATGATAATGAGTGTCAGAGTCAGCGGGACTGTAACTGTAGAATAACAATACAAACGACAAACACCTGAAATCTGGTTTCGCAAATTAGGTAATGTCACTGAAACAGATCCTCTGGACACACCTGAGAGCCACGCAGAAACAAAGTGATAGGTAGGTGACCTAGCAGGCAAAGAAATGAGTAAAAGTGCTACCTGGATTCTGCCAGTAGATAAATGTGTACAGAGCAGGGCACGGAGGTGCACACCTGTGATCCTAGAACTCTGGGAGGCTGAGGCAGGAGGATCGAAAATTCCAACAACTGAGTGACTTAGTGAAACCATCTCAAAAAATAAAAAAGGGCTGGGGATGTAGGTCAGTGTGAAGGCCGTGGGTTCAATCTCCAGTACCAAGAGATGATAGATAGATACATAGATACATAGATAGATACATAGGCAGACAGACATGTTAACAAGGACTGGAAGAAACTAAGGAAGTAAGAATAGTCTTTGTATAAGTAAGTGTGAGCTTTTTCATAGCTGTTCAGTAATAAATTGCTTTAAAAGAAATTAACATGGGCTGGGTTGTAGCTCAGTGGTAAAGTGTGTATTTTTCACGTGTAAGGCCCTGGATTCAATCCCCAGCACCACCAAAAGAAACACAACAAAACAAACAAATAAGTAAGGCAATGTACAATGAAACAAACTCATTAGCCAAAATTCAGAAGTCAGTGGGCCTAGTGCTGAATCTTAGTTCCAAGGGTACCGTGTACCACCTGCCCACCCTAAGATCTGATCTACGCTGAACCCCAAAACCCTGCCACTCAGGCGGAGGGGCAGCCAGGCCACGTGTCCAGAGGGCAGGCCCGGCCGCTGGCCGCACGTGCGCAGACAGAGACGGCAGGGGTGAGAGGGATCGTGAGCCCTATTAGTTCTCTACGGAACCGCGGCCTGCCCCGTGCAGCACACCTGCAATTGAATTCTCCAGTCATAAAAGCACTGGGACCAAAGGAGCTCAGCTATCTTCCATCTAAACCCCTTTGCTCCTTATCACTTAACATATTTCTTATGGGGCTTTCTCCTTTTTTATAGATTCATTTGTGTTAGTTATAAATTAACCTCACAAGTCAACTCTCCCAGCCACCCATTCTATTTCCTGTTCATCAGGCTTTTTCTTTTTCACCTGTGCAATTTAAGGCATGGGGGTGATTTGAACTGTCAGTAGATAAATCACGTCCCGAGAATCCTCGCCACATTAGAAAAAAAAGTCTGCTAAGGATAAATGTCCTGAGCAGAGGCTGTCTTCAAGGTGGATGCCCTGGCAGGAAAGTGGACTAGAACCACGGAAGATTTCTGTTATTTCTTTCTTACTTTTTAAAAATTGGGGTCAGATAGACACAGCATCAATGATTTCTTTTCGGCAGATTTTAAAGGGTGAAGTTCAGGGGCAATGCTGCATGACCAAGCTGTCCAATGTTTTCATTTTGCAAAACTGAAACTCTGCCTCCATTCTGCCCCCTCCTTCTCTCTCTCCTCCCCTGCCAGTTCTTCCTCTCTGTCTCTGTCTCTCTCTCTGTCTCTGTCTCTCTCTCCAGCTACTTTAGGTCCATCTTCTGTTATTGCAGGTTTCACCCCAAAGCTGGGAACTCACACAGTTTACTGAGACGGCTGGAGATGCGACGTGCCCCTTCCCCCCACCCCCGCCCGCCAAATCAGGGTCAAATTCCAAATACTTCACATTTCGGTTTTCATGCCAAAACAACTGAGTTTAGACCACTCGTTTTTAGATGCTGAGGTACACATCTGCCCTTTGTCTCCTGAGTTCGGCCTTTCTATTTTAAATGGAACCAGGCTTTTGGAAGGTTAAGTAAATTCTCTAGGCAGCCTTCCTGCTGTCACTGACTTCCGTGGGCAGCCGGGCTCGCTCAGCACTGCCTGTGCTCACAGAATTCCTACAACAGTTACCTCGCCATTCAGATAGGAGGCTGAGGTCTTGGTTAAGTCTCCTCTTGCCGATAAAGACTGCTGGAGCACGAGATGATTCATGAGCTCCAGATGCATCCCCAGTTCTGGCGGGACCCTTCCCACGGCACCCCGGCTGCCTCCAGCTGAAACAGGCTAAGCGGGGTTCCCGAGGAGGTGCAGTTTGAGGAGCTGTGGTTGGCTGTGGTTTCTTTTGGCGGGGACCTTGGGAGCTGGGCTAGTGTCGTCCTGTGGGCTGTGCCCCAGCCCCGTGGAGTCGCCCGCTCACAGGTCTCCCAGGGGAGTGAGGACTCGGCTTGTCTGGGGCCTTGGTTCAATCTTAGCTCCCAAACAAACGCAGAGAAGAGGATTTCCAAACGCTGCTCAGGAATGGCCCAGATGAGGATGCCCTGCTGCACCTCCTCAGATTTCACACAGGCAGCAGCGCCGCTCCACGGGTTAGCGAAGACGCAGTGAGAGGGATTACTCAGGGCCTCCACTGTGACTTTTTACAAACTTATTTGACGGCTGGGTGTGGCTCAGGACTGAGTGGTTGCCTAGCATATTTGAGGCCTTTCCTTCTAGCCCCAGCCCCGCAGAACAAAACCAACAAAAACAACCTCATTGCTCTGAGATGCTGCAAGGCAGAGCGAAGTTAAGGGGGAGAGAGTTCCCACGGGTGGACGCCTCTCCCCGGCTCCCACGGTGAACAGGGTGTGACCAGCTTGGTTACCCAAACAAGTAACCAATGGCAGCCCGGTACCGTCAACCACCCCTACACCTCACCAGCCGTCCCCCTAACGTCCCTTTTCTGTTCCAGGGTCCCACGAGGCATTCAACTGCCACACCTGTCTGTATGCAGCAGCTCCTGGCCCCTTCCCGGCCTCCTGCATCCCGGGGCACAGGTGAGCTGTGAGCTGTCCCTGATGGGGTTCAGCCCTCCAGTGATCCCACAGGGAAGGAGGCCAAAGGCACGCGGTGCCCCTTGCAGGGCACCGTACAGGGGGACAGGGCTCAGGGCCTCTCGTTATTACTGACTGATCTTGGCCACTTGGTTGCGGTGGCGTCTGTCAGCATTTTCTACTGCACAGTTATTATTTTTCTCTATATAATCAATACACACTTGGGGGAAACAGTAAGGTTATGCAAATGCTGTACCCTGCTCTCCTTACCCTGCACCCCACACACGTTAACGTCAGGACTTGCTGATGCTTCTGGAAGGCAGCATTCTCTGCCTCCCTGCCTCCACTTTGTTATGTATTTATTTAGTGATTTTGTGCATCAGTCTGAACACTTCTGTGCATATTTGAGGAGGGCTATATTGCAAACCTACAGCCGCTCTCTCTGAAACCATCCCAGCGCTGGCCACTGCAAGCTCTTTCAGCCACACCCTCACTCCCTGGCACCCCCAGGCTGAACTGTCCTGGTCCCAGCTGCGGCACCGACCACTTCTCCAAAGTGTCCTGGATTCTTAGAAAAGGAAATAGTATTTGGAAACCATGTCTGGTTTGCTGCAGGGTGACTCCCGCTGCTAGGCCCCCGAGGCACCAAGTGAAGACACACTCCTGCGTAAGCTGACCCCACTTCAGCACACACCCCTCTGGATTAGCTTTGGTGTGGATCTAGCTAACAGTTCTTGTTTTCCATGAGCAACTTGTTCCGCTACAGAGTTCAGGAAAATGAGCCATCCTATACCTTCCCGGATCACTGCAGTCAGGAGTCCTGGAACTACCTACTCTCATAAAGTAATGCGTAGTCTCTGCCCCAGACGCACTTGGGGACTAAGGAACTTGCTTGAACCCTACGATCAAGCCACGCAGGAATAAATGCTCAGCCACTGAACTCACACCCCATCCAGACAGGCAGAGAGGAAGGTGCACCGGTGTGGGGAGCCATGTACAGGCAGAAGTCCTTCCTCGGTGGAACCTATCTGGCCCAAAAAAGCCACTTTCTCTAGTGTGGCAGAGATTAGTGAGTGCGTGGCCTACCGTGAACCAGGCAAGATATACAGTGTTTATCTTAATTATAAACATCAGAAGATCCTACAATGATGTATTTGCAATTATTAATTGGGTAGAAAGAGAAGAGGAATGTAAAAGAGATTTCTTGCTTAGGATTCGCATTATTTCTCAACTTCTAGATCATCTTCCTATCTTTGTTTTGTCTCAGACAAATCTATTACTGCTAGCTCCAACTGACCAGTAAATTACACTGCAGAATGCATAACAGCTAACTCACTTTACAGCGAGATGGTGCAAAGGACTGTCACATTCTCTTAAAAGGGCACTTTGAAACACAAATTTAGTGTAATAAATTCTGATTTTACCTACTGTTAAAGGGCGACTCTTGTGTGAGAAAACAATCTTCTTGTGATCTGGGGTGCAGAGCTGGCGCCTTTCAGATCTGAAGGATTAAAAGGAAACACGATTTTCAATCCACACACATATTCCAAATCCTCAGATAACCCAGGCCGCCAAAAAGCACATACACAAATACATGACTTTCTCGGTAGCCCTCAGCCTGAGTCGATAATGCTTTGTGTTCTCTAGAACAGTGACGGCGAACCTTCCAGAGCTTTCAATGATACGAACTGCCCGCTGCCATAAGTTCGCCACAATTGCTCTAGAAGTAACCAGCAAACCACCAAATGACTCCTCATAAACCTTGTGGGGCCGGAGAATCTCCCCAGAGTTCCTTAGAGACGGGTGTTCCATGCACTTCTCCCACCTTCCCAGGTTGCTCGCTCGTGTGAGCCAAGGCCTGGCTCTGGTGCCTCTCCCCGGTCACAGTAATGGTACCTGCGTGATAGTGCAGACTCAGAAAAGCTAGACCTTACAAGGCTCAGTTCCCTCGAAGGATGCATGTTGGGTAACGGACGTATTCTGCAAAGTGAGGATTTCCTGAGGCCCTAGATGGGAGTGGTAGCAGTCCCCAAGGAAGGGGCAGCTGTGGGCCACAACCCAGAGCAGGGAATCAGCGGCCCCCACACTGCCTCGTCTTTCGCAGGACTCGTCCGCAGAGACAAAACAGCCTCCGTGCCAGCGGCCTTATCAGGAGGGCTGGACGCCAGCACATCTGACCCAACACACCCTCTCGCTCTGTTACTTCTGCGCCTTCCCACTTGGAATTTACAGCGTAGTTCCCTTCTGCTGCCTGATGCCTGGCAGAAGAGCAATCGGTCCCCAGGATAAACAGCCTTCCCGATTTGTTCCTTCCGATATGACAACGCATACACTACCACCAGTGTAGTTCACCTGTTTGTTTTCTCCAGCATGATGGAGCGCTTCTGTTTGGAAATTGAAAGTATCTTCATGTAAACTTGACATTAATAACAAAGCCACAAGTCTGCTTTCAGGATGGGACATGGCCCCATAGGAAGCGCATCCATGTGTGTTCTGGATTCTGTCTGCCTGCTCATCTGCGACCCAGTGACTGACACCAACACCGCTAAGCTGTCGGTCAGAAACCAGGAACGGTCGTCGTTTGTGAACTGGCTAACACACAAAGGCAGCTTTATCTGTTAGGAGACTCGCTTTGATTTTTTTTTAACACCTAAGGCAACTGCTAAAAAGAGTTCAAATATGTACAAAAAAGAATATTAACAAAGAAATTTTTCAACAAAATCTCTCTGAAAAATTGAGCCATACTGGTGGTCCTTGGTATTTGCCTGATTTGGAGTCCTCATGAATTCATTAAGAAGTAGGCAGGAAGAAAGTAAAGATTTTGTGGAAACTTTCTATTCCTAGCTTGTAGCCCCAAGACTGGATGATACAGAAAAGCAGGGCAGCTCATATACTATCTTTTTTTTTTTTTTTTGTGAGGCAGGGTCTCACTATGTCGCCCCGGCTGCCATTGAACTCAGGGCAACCCTCCTGCTTCAGCATTCTGAGTGCTAGGATTATAGGCATGTGCCACAACACCCAGCAGCTCACACTATTTTTAAGGCAGGCAGAATCTCACAGCCTTTCCCAAAGGCCACTCCTGTTCCTGAGAATCTTTCTGTTCCATTCAGAATTACAGTATACCTGGACATGGTAGTGCACACCTGTAATCCCAGCACTCAAGAGGCAGGAGAATCTCTGTGAGTTCCAAGCCAGCCTGAGCTAATAGTGAGTTTAAGGTCACCTGGAATATACAGCGACACTTTGTCTCAAAAATCCAGTCAATCAATCAATCAATGACCACTTTAAGTTTTTAAAAGTAACCTAATACTGACATGAAAACCTGACCCAAAAAAAGCCGGACATGGTGGAGCACGCCTGTAATCCCAGCACTGGGGAGGCTGAGGCAGGAGGATCGTTGCGAGTTCAAGACCAGCCTGGGCTACAAAGTGAACTGCATAGCAAGACCCTGTCTCAAAAGGACAAAAAAAATTAATAAATAAAATAAAACCTGATCCAAAAAATCAGTCCTACTTATCAATACTGATACAAAATTTTTATTTGGTTTTCTTTTTTTTTTTTTTTTTTTTTTTTTTTTTGAGACAGGGTCTCCCTATGCAGTTCAGGCTGGCCTTGAGCTCACTTTATAGCCCAGGCTGGTCTTGAACTTGCAATGATCCTCCTGCCTCAGCCTGTGGAGTGCTGGGATTACAGGTGTGTGCCACTATGCCTGGCTGATACAAAATTTTAAGTAAAATGCTCATTAAATAATTCAACAGCACTGTATACTAAAAGAGTAAATTACCATAAGCAAGCTGGATTTACCTCAGCATGGCAAATGGGATTTAACACTAGAAATATATTAAAACATGTCAGAGCACCAGGTCAAAATATAAAAGAAAACATGATTATCTCAAAAAATGAGCACGTGTGGCGATGAGCCAAGGACATCAGAACTGCACAGCCACCGGCACCGCCCAGCTGCTTAACTGAGTGCTGTTCTCCAAGGTCCCCACTTGCCCCTTAGGCCCTGTTTTTTTGTCCCTGTCTGAACCTCAGGTGTAGGTGCCAAGGGGTCCCTGGCTGATCTGCTGGACCTGCCGATCTTCACAAGTGGTGCACTGGCAAGTGCTTCACTGGCCCTACAGACATGGAAATCAGACTCTGGTTTGTGGGTTTGCCAATTTCAGCCACATAAGTACCTCCTTAGTGACTGATTTCAGGCCCCCAACCTGAGGTCTGAGGACAACTGGGGAGAGATTCTTGGTAGCATGCGGTGCAGCACAATGCCCATGGCTACAACCTCAACAATGGGCACCCCCAACAGTGTAAGGCAGCTATGAAGCGATGAGGTTTGTATGGTTCTGACCCAGTGTTTTTAATGCAGTCTGCCTAGTTGGAAATCGATGACAACTTAATTTTCAACAAGGTTGTGCATAACAACTGGCTCTCTGAAGACCTGAAAATCCAACAGTTGACCTTCACAAGCTAGTGTAAGTGAACTCCAACCATCCCGGCTCTGCCTCTGCACAGCTCAGTGTTTTATCGTCTCTACTTGGACCTCCTCCCTTGCTACTGAGCCCAGTGTCTCCTAATTCTCATTTTACCTTCTGACCACCTTTTCTGCTACCTCTCTTTCTGAGATGTCAGGGTTTTGTTGCTGTTGCTGGTGTTTTTGTTTGTTCTTTTTTTTAGTGTTGGGGATGGAATCCAGAGCCTGGCACGTGCTAGGCAAGCACTCAGCCACTGTGCTGCAGCCCCAGCCCTGAGATTTTGTTCTGCCCCTGCCCTGAAAGCTCTTCCTTACCTTCTTCTTCCCACTTGTCCTTGGCACTCTGACACACAAACACATCTATTTGCTTAGCTCCCAAATCTTTATCTCTAACCACAACTTTATGTGTATGCATGTGTGTGTGTGTGTGTGTGGTACCAGGGATGGAATCCAGGGCCTTGGCAGTGAGTTACATTCCTAGCCCCCCCCCTTTTTTTTTTCATTTTTCTCTGGTGCCGGGAATCGAACTCATGACCTTGCGCTTGCCAGGCAGGCACTGTGCCACTGAGCTAAATCCCCAGCTCCTCCTAGCCCTTTTTATTCTTATTTTGAGACAGGATGTCACTAAGTTGCCTAAGTGGGCCTCAAACTTGCAATCCTCCTGCCTCAGCCTCCAGAGTGCGGGGTCTAACAGCAACTCTTCTCTAAAGTTCTAAGTCTGTATTTCCAACATTCTAATGAGCATCTCAGACGTCCCAGGTACAACATTCCCCCTCTGAAGAATGAAAGCAGCTCAAGTCTCCACCTTGGTGGACTGTTCCCCTCTCCAGACTTTCAGAGGAATCCGTGCTTTACCAGGGTCCTCGGATTTGAGGAGGAGACTGGACTCAGAGCCACTTCCCTCTTCCTGTCGGCTTTTGATGTGTTTTATTCTCCCAACTACCTGCTCTCCCGCATCTCCCACTCTACCACGCCGTCCCTTTCCTGCTCAGTGAACCAAACTCTCCCCTCTCCTCCCTGTCCAGTGCTCAGGCCTCATGGCACTTCCTGCCCTCCCTGAAGCTCCAGAGCTCGCACCCAGGAGCTGCCGACCGGGCCCCTTGTAAGGGGGGGGGAAGGGGACGTGGCGCTGTCCATCCACAAGGCTCCCTGCTTGTCAGGGAGGGCGGACTGCACAGCCTCCCAAAGGACCGACTCTTCCCCCTAACTAAACAGTCAGCCCCCCAGGTGCAAGGGCCACAGGCTTTGAAAAGTCTCGTGTCCTTACTGAACGAGCGCATAGACTCTCCTGTCACTGTTTCCAAACACTCAGTGTGACAGCTATTTGCACGGTGTTCACACTCAGAGATGGCTGAAGTCACAGGGCACTGGGCAGGTGTCACGCACAGACATGCACCGCTGTATAGAGAGCGCAAGAGTCAGAGTTCGGGTACACGGGGAGCGGGTCTTGGAACTGAGTCCTGTGGATACCGAGGCACAGCTACGTGTCCCTGCTGTCCCGCCCCTCTGCCATCTCAGAGCGAGTGTGTGCTGGGCTGGATGGGCAGTTACATCCTCTCCCGAGGGTCACACCAAACAAAAGTGACGTATCAGCTGACCTCCACATTCTGAGATCACAACGTACAGTGGCTTTCCTTGTATTAAAAGGACTTGGAGAGGGAGGGGGAGCGAGAGAAAGGAGGGAGAGAAAGAGAAAGAGAAAGAAAAAAGAAAGAAGAACCTTCCTTCCTTCTGGGGCTTACTGCGCAAGGCTGAAGCCCTGGCGATGGCATTTACCTCGCACAGCGGCACGAGGAGCTTCCACACCGGCAAGCTGCTCACTACTGACAAGACACAGCTGGCCAGCAGTGAGCGGTCTAACCCCAGCCCGCTGCCCCCGTGTGAGTGCGACGCGCGCAGTGGGGCAGGCGGCCCAGCTCCCTGGTCCTCTGGAAACTTAGGATCTTGTGCAAGATGGCACGGCTAGGTTCACGTTGCCTGGTTGGGATCCTAGTTTTATCCCCCGGGGGGCTACTCAGCCTGTCTTTCCCTGTCTTCATCTGACCTTACTACTGTATATCTTATATGGTTTGGGGGAGAATAAAATGAGACAATGTGTGTAATGTGCTTACAATAAAGTCTAATACAAAGTATGGGTTCATAAGCATTAATATTATCAATACTAAAATAATAACTAATTTTAAAATTATAATTATAAATTATAAAAAGTAATAGGTTTTTGATGCTTGAGTTAATTTTAAAAACAATCCTGCCAAGCATGGCACTGCACACCTGGAATCCCAGCACTCAGGAGGCTGAGGCAGGAAGATGGCCGAGTTTGAGGCCAGCCTGGACTACATAGTGAGACCCTGTCTCAAACAAACAAACAAACAATCAAACAACACCAAAAGGAACATGGCTAAGTGACAGCCTGGCTGAAGATTCATCTGTGGAACAGACTGATGGGCACAGTGAGTGGGAAGAGGCTTCTCTGCACACGAGGTCCCACACTTCCATTTGTAACTCTGCAGGAAGCTAAGTCACCCTGGTGAGGAACAGTATTCAGAGGTCAGACGTGGTGGGTCAGGCTGAACCCGACACACAAATCCCCCCCCCCCATGCAGCCGCACACATGAAGATGCAACAAAGGGCTGGATGACAGAGATTACCTGCTGCGTGCCCCATGTGAGAAAAGGAGGGCAGAAACTCAGGTTGTTAAGGACAACATGAAGTCACCACCACAGTCACCGTGGGGGGAAGGATCCATCAGTCAAGGCCCATTGACCCCTCTGCCAATGTGAGAGTTAGTAATTTAAAACTTGTTTTGAGAAAATCAGTGATAGCCAGACATGGTGGCCCAGGCCTGTAATCCCAGCACTAGGAGGCTGAGGCAGGAGGACTACCTTCAATTCCAGCCAGCCTGAACTACATAGTGAGACCTTGTCTCACAAACAAACAAAACAAAAATCACTGAGAGCTTATTTATAAGTGGCACCCGATTTTGATTTTCCCAGATAATTTTTAATTTTAACATTAATTTTATTGGTACATTTTAGATAGACATAATGGTAACATTCATCACAGGGAATTTGTACCTGTGCATGATACATTTTGCTCCTTCTTTTTCTCTGCTTTTCCTCCTCTCCCTCAACCTCTTCCTGTCCTCCTTTACAAAAGCTTTGTTTCCATTTTTCCTTCTATTCTCTTTTTTCCTGTCCTTTCTCTCTCCCCTCCTAGTTCCCCTTCCCATGTGAACATTTTCTTCCTATTTCACAATATTTATACATTTCAGTCCTGATTTACCCTTTCAGATTCTCACACTAGAGATACAATGCAATATTGAAACATGTGTGCCCAATTTATTTCACTTAAGAGTATGGTCTCAGGGTGCATCCAATTAGCGAGAAACGTCTCAAGCTTTTCCTTCTTTGTGGCAGAGTAGTACTGCATCGTATAAAAATATCACATCTTTATCCATTCACCGTTGACGGGCATTGGGCTGTTTCCAAGATTTAGCTATTACAAACTGTGCCACTGTAAACATGGGTGTGCATATATCACTGTGATATAATGCTTTTAATTCTTTCAGGAAGATACCAAGCAGGAGAATAGATGGAATCTCTAGTCCTATTTTTTAGAGGAATCTCCACACTGATTTCCACAACAGTTGCGTCAGTCTAGACTTCCACCAGTGGTGAAGGGTTCCTTTTCCCCTCCAGCCCCTCCAGCATTTGTTATGGGTTGATTTCTTGATGACAGCCATTCTTCCTGGGGAGAGATGGAATCTCAGTGTTGTTTTCATTTGTGTCTCTTAAATGACCAGTGATGGTGAACATTTTTCATATATTTATTTGCTGTTTCTATTTCTTTATGTGAGATGTGTGTATTCATTTCAGATGACAATTTTTGGATTGGGTCTTTAAACTTGGGGAATCTGATTTTTTTGAATTCCTATGTATTCTAGATTTTACTCCTTTTTTTGTTTTGTTTTGTTTTTTTGGTTTTTCTCCGGTACCGGGAACCGAACTCACGACCTTGCGCTTGCCAGGCAGGCGCTTTTGCCGCTGAGCTAAATCCCCAGCCCCTTAGATTTTACTCCTTTGAGGAACAGCTGGCAAAAGTTTTTTCCCACTCTGTGGGTTGTCTCTTCACTCTGCTGGTGGTTTCTTTTGCTGTGCAAAGTCTTTTTAAGAAGATGAGATCCCAGTTGTTGACTCTTTATGATAGTTCCTGTGCAATTAGGGTTTGTTCATGAAGTCTTTGCCTACATCTATGTCTTCAAGAGTTCCACCTATTCTCTCTTCCAGCAGACTTAGTGTTTCTGTTTTAATATTTAGATCTTTGATCTGTTCCAACCTCAGGTTAGTGTATGGTGAGAGATACGGGTCTAGTTTTAGTCTGGCATGTGGAAAGCCAGTTTTTCCAGCACCATCTATTACAGAGGCTATCTTTCTTCCAGTGAAGGTGTTTGGCTCCTTTGTCAAAGATAAGGTGGCTGGATGTGTTTGTAGTTGTTTCTGTATCTTCTAATCTGTCCCACTGATCATCACATCTGTTTTTTTTTTTCCCCCCAGTACCATGCTGTTTTTATCACAGTAGCTTTGTACTAAAATTTCAAGTCAGGGATTGTGTTGCTCCCTGCCTTGTATTTGTTGCCCAGAACTGTCTTTGCTATCCTAGTTCTCTTCTGGTTCCAAACAGATTTTAGGATTGTTTTCTCTAATTCTGTGAGATATGCTACTGGTATTCTGATTGGGATTGCATTAAATCTGTATAACAATTTTGGAAGTATGGCCATTTTCACTATATTTGTTCTTGCTACACAAGAACAAGGGATATCTTTCCATTTTCTGATATCCTGTTTGATCTCCTTTTTCAGAGTACTGCAATTTTTTTTTTTGGTTTATTTTTTGTTTTCGGGAGGCCTTTTTGGTCTTTTTGAGACAGGGTCTCGCTACACAGTTCAGGCTGGCCTTCAGCTCACTTTGTAACCCAGGCTGGTCTTGAACTCACAATGATCCTTCTGCCTCAGCCTCCTGAGTCCTGGGATTACAGGAATGCGCCACCACACCCAGCTCTGCAGTTTTCAATGTAAAGGTCTTTTACTTAATTCCTTAGACTGATTCCCATTTCTTTCTTGTTTTCTTCTTTTTTTTTTTTGATGTGATTGTGAAAGATGTGGTTTCCTTAATTTCTCTCTAAGTGAGTTTGTCATTTGTGTACAGGAATGTGACTGATTTTTGAGTGTTGACTTTGTATCCAGCTATGCTACTGAATTAGGTTATTAAATTTAGAAGTCTTTTGGTGGAGTTTTGGGGTCTTCTATGTAGAGTCTCATGTCATCTGTGGATAATAATAATTTAACTTCTTCCTTTCATGTCTTTCTTCCTTTTATTTCTCTCTTGTCTAATTGCTCTGGCTAATGTTTCCCGAACTATATTGAATAGGAGTGGTAACAGTGGACATCCTTGTCTTGTTCCTGATTACAGAGTGAAAACTTTCAGTTTTTGTCCATTTACTATGGTATTGGCTGTTGGTTTGTCATAGATGGCTTTTATCAGATTGAGATAAAGACCATCTATGCCAATTTTATGTAGGTTTTTATCATGAACGGGTGCTGGACTTTGTCAAAAGCTTTTTCTGCATCTATTGGGACGAACACGTGGTTTTTGTCCTTGGCTCTGTTAATATGGTGTATTATATCTATTGATTTGCAGATGTTGAACTATCCCTGCATCCCTGGGATGAACCCTACCGGTCCAATTTTGTTTGGTTTCAGAAAGAACAACACAACCATTTTTTTCAAGTTAAATTCAGAATAAAAACCCTATATTTATCATTTGATTAGCAGACCAAAGAACACATCATTTCCATGTTACATTAGAGTTCACTGGAGAGAGACATTAGGGCTTAGGAATTAGAGGAAAAGGAAGAGGGGGACAGAAAGAAAGGGATAGAGATAGCAAAGGAGAAAGAATAGGAAATATCAGGAATGGAAAAAGGAGGGAGGGTGGGAAATGAGAACTAGAGCCCTGGGAGAATGAGAGGAGAGAGGGAAAACGGAAGGGAGAGAGATCGGGGAGAGAGAGCCCCCAGAGCCCTGGTCGCGGGGTCCCTCGGCCAGGCCCAGGCATCAGACCTGGTCTCCCTGGGCCTCTCCGTACCATGCAACATGCAGATGCCACCCAAACCACTGGGCCAGAGCGCACACTGTGAGGACACAAAGCCACGCCCCCAGGACGTTACCTGTGCTCTCTGCACTCACACCCCCTCCCTCTGGCCCACGCCTGCCCTCGAGGTCTTACTAGCCGCCTCGCCCCACTGACCGATACTTGGCGAATATCAGAGTCTCATCAACACCTACTGCACACCAGGTACTGAGTCAAACGTTACCCAGGTTTCCATGAAGAGTGTGAGCCATTTGAATAACACACATCGCAAAGCAGCTATTTTAACAAAATATTCTACCAGTCTTTAGGTGAAACAAGTTTTTTCTTTTGCAACTAGCATTTTTCTTCGCCTGTCACCACAAACACTCTAACAGTCTTTCTGAAAGGAAAAGACTGTCCCTTATTTGAATCAAGAACATTCTTACCCCCCTACACACATACATGGGAGTGAAGACACTACTTTTACAAGAGCCCTACAAAGTGCAGTTAAATCTCCAGGAACTTCAGCTGCTAAACGTTGCCGTAGCCGACATTTGTAATCTCGAAGTCACATAGCTTGACTAGAAAAGCTGCTTCAACTTTCACCCACACCAGAATGCCAACCCCAAGACATCCCCCAGTGGCAGTTTTACCAGCTCTTGGCCAATCATGACATCCACCATAGAAGCAAACGAAAGATGGGGCCGTCAGCAGCCTGACTGTGATTTACGTAACTTGTTTCTGTAGAGATTTGCATGGCTTGTGAAAAATATCACGTGCAAGAGGAACTTACTATAAATATTAAAATTGGAAAGAAACGAATGGCTGAGAAGGCATTGGAAAATAGTAATTTCTTTAAAAAGAATTGGGGAACTACAGGTCTGGGGTGTAGCTCAGGGGTAGGATGCATGCTTAGCATGCAGGAGGCCCTGGGTTTAAGGCCCAGCACCAAAAAAAAAAACAAAAAAAGGAATTGTGGAACTGACTGTAAGATGTGTTTTACAACCTAATTTGCATACATATTTCCATAAGTAGAATTACAAAGACAGATGCAAATGAAACAGTATCACTCAGGTTCTGAGACAGCCAATCAGGAAGAAAAGCATTCTGCCCGGTTACTAACACAATAAGGTAGTCCCTTCACCGTGGGTGGCACCTGCACACACAAACCCAGCACGCTGGCACACAGAGAGGCACCCGGAACCACCCGTGCCCCCTACCCCCACATCCGCCACAAGGGCGTTCAGTTCACTGAGTAGCCCAGGCTCCTCTAACTCTGGAGTGAAAGGAGTTGTCTTTCCAATTTGCTATGGAAAGAGATATTTTTAATGTTAATTTTTTGTTTTTTTTTTTATTTGAGGCAGGATCTTGCTAGGTAGTCCAGACTGGCCTTAAACTCACTGTGTAGCCTAGGCTGGCCTTGAATTTGGGACGATCTTTCTGCTTCGGCCTCCCAATTGCTAGGATTAGAGGTGTGCACCACGGGGCCCGGCCAGATAATTTCAATTTTAGAATTAGTTTGTTTTGATTTAAAAATGTCTAGCAGGACTCTGTTTGGGATTTGACTGCATGGGTAGATCAATTTTGAGAAAACTAGTATCTTAGCAATGCTGGGTGGCCAGTCTGGGGCCTTGCTTTCCATTTTTTCCGATGCCATTCACTTCCTTTGCATAACATGCGTGTGAATGCCTAGCCGTAAATCCGCCTGGACCTCGTGCCAGGTCTGTAGTTTGTGGGGCAGCGTGGTCCCTGGGGCACACCTGTGCTTTGCCCTGCGCCTCCGCGAGGCTCCGCCTCCCTTCCATCCTACCTGCAGCCCTCTACGCAGGTCAGATTTTGCAACAGCTTCCCCCTGCCTCTGCAGGGCTGCTAAGTTAATCTTCTGCTTAAATCATCTCCCTGCTCTTCTGAAGACCTGCAATCGCCCCACTCCATATGAGATAAACCCGCACTCCCTCCCCTGCATTCCAGACCTTTATCATCGGACCAAAAATCTACACTTCCAACCACACTTCTTACTTCTCACGGTTCTACTCCCCGCTGAAACTGGTTCATCTCTGCAAAATGGCCCTCCAAAACTCCCCAGACTAGCTAGCTTTCTTGCTCAAACCCAGGGCTTTGCACGTGCCAGCCAAGTGTCCTACCAGCAGGCTACATCCCCAGCCTTTTAAAAATTTTATTTAGAGACAGCATCATGCTAAGTTGCCCCAGTTGATCTTCTACTTGAGATCCTCCTGCCTCAGCCTCCTGAATAGCAGGGATGACAGTGGTGTACCACTGTGCCCAGCTCCAGGCTTCGTTTTCATATACTGGAAATTTTCTTCCTTCCCTCTTTGACTCTTTCAAGCTGGGAATTGTTGTTTTTACTTGAGGCAGCATTCACAGAACGTAAAACTAACTGTTTTATCAGCTACATTTCTTCTGTTTCTATTGTCTTTTGAATCGACACATGATAATTGCGCACGTTTCAGCATCCATCTACGATGTGTAAGGCTCAGCTCAGGGTAACCGGCTGGCTCAGAACTGCATAGCCAGGGGCTGCAGGGGCGGCTGGGTTGGGAGGGCTTGCCCAGCAGGCACAGGCCCTGGGTCGCTCCCAGAACCGAGCCGTGCACACACACACACACACAGCCCTGCAGCCAGCCCTCTCTGTGGTTCCGATACCCGGTCACCTCCCTGATTCAGCAGCCTCTGCCCTTCACTGTCACAGGAGCAGAGCTTCTCTGTGCGCCCACTTGTCCCTTCCTCAGGATCTTTTCTTTGACCCCCTGTCTGTCCCTGCACTTTTGAAGTCTAGCTCAGTCATCTCCACCCTCTCCAAGGCTGCCCTGTGTCCCCTCCCTGTGTTCCCCGCGCCCACCCCAGCCCTGACCCCGGACCCCTGTGGGACCACTGCCACCAAGCAGGGCCCCTTGTGGAACCGGCAGCTCCCAGCCGCTGCGCAGAGGAGCCCTGGCGTCCGCCTTCAAGCCCAGGACCTCCCCGGCCGGAGGGCCGCTCACTGCGCCAGGACTCCAGGGAGCGCTGATGGTGAGGACACCGCACACGCCGGCCTCCTTACCCCAGCCGCCGCTGTCCCCGTGCGTGCCAGTGGCTGAGCCTGAGCGGAGCCCAGGAACACGGCAGGGTGCCCAAGGCAAGCAGGGGAGCTCCCCTCACTGCTCCCGAGCAGAGGCTGCCGGATCTGCTCAGCGCAGCCCAGGGCTGACCCCCATGTCACAGGACCGCATTAGAAAAGGCGCATCCATCTGCTCGGCTTTTCTATGCAAATCAGCTCCCTCCGCACGTATTCTGACCTGAAGTAGTTCCTGAGTGCAGATTATCCTCGTCGGAGGAGACACAGGGTTAAGTTATGACGACAGTACTCGCAACTCCTAAGTGAAGTGGCTGAACACACCTGTAATTCTGCAACTTGGGGAAGCTGAGGCAGGAGATGAACAGTTCGAGTCCAGCCTGGGTAACTTAGTAACTTAGTGAGGCCCTGTCTCAAGATAAACTAAAAAGGATGAGGGGTGGGGGTGCAGCTCAGCGCGAAAACCCTGGGTTCGATCCCCAGAACTGCAAACAAGAAAAACAACAACGACAGAAGTCTGAAAGCAGCCAGTTCTGTTTTATGCAGGAACAGCAAGCCTGACCCTCACTCTGCACCGTGCAGCCTCCTAGCCTTTCTCCAGCCTGCCCCACTGAGCAGGATTTGCCACAGCTGTGCTGGAAGTTTGGCGATAAGCTGGAGAAACAGGGCCCGGGCCCTCAGGCCATTAAAACCTGTTCTGAGCAGGACCACTAAGGACCCGGGCGGAGGCCAAAGTCTGTAATTAACATTTTTCCTGATCATATCCCGTTTTGCCTGCTTTAGAATAACAACATGGAAACTTCTTCTGGCATTAATTTCATCATTATGTGTCATAATGGCAACTAACATTTTCAAGACTAGTTCAGGGAACTCTCCGAGCATACACACAACAGCCACACTGAGCTGCACACACTTGTCTTCAAAATCAGGTGCACACGTAGAATTTTATTTTTTTTGTTTTGTTTGTTTTTTCCGGTACCGGGAATCGAACTCACGACCTCAGGCTTGCCAGGCAGGCGCTGTGCCGCTGAGCTATATCCCCAGCCCCAGAATTTTAAAGTACTTGTACTGCACAGTCCCCACACAAGGCCTCAGGGAGGGGCGCGCACAGGTGTGGAGGCGGGGAGCTGCGACGCACTTGCCTATGGGCTTGGCAGTTTTGTCGGCACACAGACCTTGTCCATAGAAATTGAGGGCAAATAGGCAGCGAATGCCATGTGCCGTACAGAACCAGAGCAGCTGACAGCTGACCTTCTCCCTTCCCCCTGCGCTTCTTAGGGGCTAAGGTGAACCCTGAGCTCCAAAGCTGCTGGGCGGGGAAACACTTCCTGCACACGCTGTGTGGCAAAGGGGACCAAGCCCAGGCTTTAGGGCGCATACTGAAAGCACACTAGTTGTGCGTGTGCACGCCTGTGTCAGTTCTGAGATGGCCCACAGGCAGAGACACATACGGATCCCTCGCTGACTGCCGGACACACGCGCCCCGGCTGCTCAGCGTCAGGTCCGGCCCCATCAAGGAGGCGCTCAAGTGTCATGGGTTCCATGAGAAACCCAAAGTCTAAATAAATTGAAAAGCAAAATGAAAGAGCGTAGGAAACAGGAAGAGAGATCTTCCGCAAACGGGAAGGAGACCAAAAGATGAGGGAGAAGGGACGGGGTGCGGAAGGAACCGGGATGTGTGAGGACATCCATGGACCGACTCCCCGCAAGGAACACGAGCCTTACGTAGTGCGAAAGGGACTGACAGAAAATTAAAATTAAAAATTAAAAAAAAAAAAGAACCAGGAAGTGGTCAGTCAATAAATGTGGAGTTTGTGGAACAGCACACACAAACCCTGGCAAAATTGGCAAAATTTGAAAGTTTTGGCTTCCTCTGCGTTGAGGTGCACACCACACTCCTGGCATGGAAGAATGAATTCCTTCTAACGCTGTATAAATCCCTCCAAAGCCTATTTTCTTTATCCTCTCCCATTACACAATTTATAATCAGAATTCATTTCTTAGTCAATTTAAAAACAATTTTTTTCTGTCAATCTAAAAACAAAACTGAAATGGTAGTTCAATAATTTGTGAATAATACAGAAGTTGGACATAGATGTAATGATTTAATCAAAGGGTGGTGATTTACATAGATATGGCAGCACTGAGGGAGGCTGAGGCAGGAAGATCACAAGTTCCCACTCAGCCAGGGCACTTAGAACGACCCTGTCTAAATAAAAAGGGCTGGGGCTCTACTTCTTTTACTCACATATTGTACTCTAAACATGTAAAAATTTTTATGAGGCTTTTAAGGAGAAAGTAGTCAACTTTGATTTCCAAGAAAAAAATGATTTTATTTCAATGGGACATTCTCAGCGAGCTTTGTTTTACAGTGTGGGTAGATGTAAATAACTTTTTGCAAGTAAAGTTATAAATTACATCTGTTTTTATAGTGAACTCTGTCGATAAAGCCACTGCAAGAACATTTGAAGACAAACACTTTGCAGGGGGAGCAGTCGCCTTGCCGCTTGGATTTGTGAGGACCACGTCGCTTTTGTGACAGCGACGTGCGCTGCCTAAGCTGCGTGTGGCTGGGGAAGGCGTCCAGTGAGCACCGTGCCTGACTCAGGACGCGCTGCTCCCTCGCAGCCTAAAATAACGCCAGGCTGAGAGATGGGACAAAAACATCAAGGCCACAGCACGTCCTTCCCATCTAACTCAGACACAGCGTCCAAGTCCTTGGGGGCCGCACGACACTCCCCCCGATGGACGGGCTGGGCCTGGTTACTCCTCCTCCACCAACTCTACCCCGAGAATGTGCCTGTGTGAGGTCTGGAAGGCCCCAAGGCCAGACCGGGGCGGGTAGAGTGTGTCTGACTGTCCACTGCTTTATCCTCCTTCTCCTAAACAGCTCTGGACACAGAGCAGAAATGCAATAGCACTTGTTGAACAAAGACACTTTCATTTAAGAAGAGCTTTGGACCCTGGGCATGGTGGCAGACACCTATAATTCCAACACTCAGGAGGCCAAAGTAGGAGCACTGCTGAAGCTACACAGTGAATTCAAGGGCAATCTGGAATATATAGTGAAGCTCTGTCTCAGAAAGCCAGGGAGAGACAGAGAGAAAGAGAGAGAGAGAGCTTTGGAGGTTGGGAGTGTAACTAGCACAGGCGTCTCCCCACAGATGGGTTTAAGGCCCAGGGCTCAATCCCCACCTCCCAAACAAAAACAAAAAGAGAAAAAGCAAAAAGAAAGCTTTGGTTCTAGTAGATTTGCTCTTTAAGGTAACATCACATGGAGTCAGCTCTAACCCTAGACAAATTCTAAGATGAGAAAACTGAATTTTTTTTTGTTTTTTTGAGACAGAGTCTTGCTATGTAGGTCAGGCTGGCCCTGCACTCACTGTGTAGCCTAGGTAGGCCTCAAATTTGCAGTGATTCTCCTGCCTCAGCCTCCCAAACACTGGAATTACAGGTGTGCGCCACCATGCCTGCAGAAACTGAATTCTGTTAGCAGTTCACTTTGTCCTCTGTTAAGGAATCGTCACGGGAACCCAGGAGGCAGACAGAGAAGAAGACTATTCAGTATCAATAACTCAAAATCTCTAACAAGCTCTCAAAACATTCAGTGAAGAACACCCTAAAACTCACGTCTTGTGACACAAGTTTCACAAAATAATCCCAAAGAAAGTGACAGGAAAAATGTCCTATGTGAGCTGGGTCCAAAGCAAAAGAACTCAATTTTCTCCTGTGGGATTTCCACAACAAAGCTGTCGAAAAAACCGGAGAAGGCTTTGCGGGCCTCAGTGGGGTGAGCATGGGGTCGCAGGTCTGGGGAAAGTGCCACACCCATGCTGCTGCGAATCTGCTCTTAGAGAGAAGCATTGCTGCTCCTTCTGATTACAAGTTCATTTTCCCAGGACTTGGAAAACCAAATAACTCTACCATGAGGTCATGCAACCTTAGAAAACAGAACATAATGGGCACACATATTTTTTAGGGAAAAAAAATTAATTTATAAAGGAGGGCTTTCAAAGAATAACTCTGGAAACTATTTCTTAAAGCTCTATTTTCCAGCATATACCAGAGATCAAACAGATCACAGACCCTAACAAATCAGCAAGACTAAACCTTATGTATGGCTGCAAACATTAAGAGGCTGTCACAGTTACTCAGGAGGCTGAGGCAGGAGGATTGCAAGTTCAAGCCCAGCCTGGGCAACTTGCTGAGGCCTTGCTCAGAATAAAACATAAAAACACCTGGGGATGTAAGTCAGTGATAGAATATCACTGGGTTGGATTCTTAGCATGCCCCTCCCCAAAAGGAAAAAGAGGTTTTAACAGAGGTACAGATTTTTAAGCTCCTCTAAATAGTAAAGCAAAGAGTACAAAGAAGTCCAGTATTTGCAAGGAAATTAAGTATGAAATAAAATCTGCATATATCAGAAAAAAAATTCATGTAGTGCCCTTACATTTGTTTTGAATGGCTTTAAAGGAATAAATAGGTAGGGTATTCTCAGTGTGAAATTTTTCTCTTTCCTCTGGTCATTACTACTCAGAGCCTCTATATCTCAGTATTTTAATACAGTGATCATCATTTCTGTATGGTCCTTTCCTGATTTTCATGTACCTATGTTTTTATAAAATTGTAATCAAAAGTGCATATACCATTTTTTTTTCAGTATGGGTATCAAACCCAGGGCCTTTGCATTAAGCTATATCCCCAATACTTTAAAAAACAAAACAAAACAAAACAAAAATATGTGTATTTTTTGAGACTGGGTCTCCTTAAGTTGCTAAGCTGTCCAGGTTGGGTTAAAAGTTGCAATCATCCTGCCTCAGCCTCTTCGAGTGTTTGGCTTACAAGGTGTGTGCCGCTACATATGGCTTCCATTTTTTATGCTTTTTACTTCTCTTAGTATTTTTCAGAGTTTCTAGTAGTTTTTAAAATCACTGCTCATAATTGTATAATATTCCACACAGTGGTTGCACCATAATCCATTTAATCATTTCCTTCCAAATGTGGGCCCTTGTAACAATACTTTCACAAAGTCTTTGTCTGTATGGCTTTTCCTAATCTTCCAGCCTTTTGGCAAAAGTCCCAGGCAGGGGATAGCATGAGAATATGCAACGCATTGCCCAATGCTTTCTAGGCAGCCTAAACCAAATCACAGCGATGACAGAGATACGAGAGGGAGTCACTCCCTGAACCGCACTTTGTTGAGTTGCGTGTATGTGTTGTTCATGCAACGCTGGGGGTCGAAGGGTCTCTCCCATGCTAGGAAATCACACTGTCCCTGACCTACATCCCAGCCTCGATCCTTGAATCAAAGAAGTTTAGAACAAGAAAGAAAATATCATCAACAGCCATTAAGAAAGGTATATTTCTTACTTTAATGAAATGGGACTTGAGGTTTTGAAATCTGTATCTTACAAATCTGCTTCACATGAACTGGCCCTCCCCAGCTGTGCGGTATCGTCTTACAGCAGCCAGTCGCAGGCCCAGAGACTCAGTTCCTAGCCTGCATTCTAAGACAAACAGAACCGGCGACATGAGGCCTGGTGCTACAGGCCGGTAAGCCTAGCACTCCGGGAGGCTGAGGCAAGAGGATCCAAGCTCCAGGCCAGACTGCACAACATAGTAAGACTGTTTCAAAATAAAGCCTAAAAAGGGCTGGGGATGTGCGTCAGTGGCAGAACATTCTTGGATTCAATTCTCAGAGGAAGGAAGAAGGAAGGAAGGAAGGAAGGAAGGAAGGAAGGAAGGAAAGAGGAAAAGCAAAAGGAAGGAGTGGGAGGAAGGAAGGAGGGAGAAGGAATAAAAAAGGGGATAAGGAGATAGAGAAAAAAGAGGGAGGGAGGGAAGGTGAGGGGCAGAGGAGGACAGCTAAGAAGAAGCAAGGGAGGAAGAGAGGGAGGCCGGGCCAGGGGAGACCCAAGGCCGGAGCTGGCGGCCTCCGTCGCTCTGAGCGGGCTGACAACTCCACGCTCTTCCCTGTGACCAAGTGACCAGCCAGTGGTGACCTCAAGGGACAGCGCTCAGGGATCCGCAGGGGACAAACATGGCCCCACCCTGCGTGAGGGCCGGCCGACTCCAGCCCTTCAGACGCGATTGGCTGCGGGCCACTGCGGGCCAATACAGACCTAGGCTGCACGCGGACTTCTCATTTGGAGAATCTGCACTGCTAACAAGTTCTCAAACGACCTCTGTGCTGGGGTAGACACTTCCTTCATCCTCCCCATCCCTTTTTTTTTTTTTTTGGAGTTCAAGGCCATCCTGTAATCCAGGATGGCCTTGAACTCACAGCGGATCCTCCTGCCTCAGCCTCTTGAGTGCTGGGGTTACAGGCCTGCACTGCCACGCCCAGCTTCCTCATCCTTATCAAAACTTTTATTGAGGGGTGTCTAAGCACATGCTCCATGCTGAAGAGACAAATAACACCTAGCTGGAACTTCCTTGGAGAAACTGGTAGCGTATGTTTTAGGGCATGAGACTGCTGTAGTCCTAAAGGCAATAAATCTGAACCTTGTTGAACACAGTTTCTTAATATATTATACTGCCTTTAAATAAAATCAGGATGCTTCTGAGTAGTTCCAAAGCCTTCAGAAAAACATGCAATCGTCTTCCATTGCCAAATGCCTGCCTGGGTATTTTCTTCATCCTTCTGTACCATATTGACATATGCAAATAATTTCTGAAGCTTCTACTTCACCCGTATTTGTATCATTCATGTGTCTGTTCTCTCTGTAATAAACCTCATTCACCATAGAAACCAAGAGAAAGCATACACGTGGGTACCTTTCCACATGCCCCCAAGCACTCGTTTACACAGGTAATTTGCAAGTGCCACAAGAGGACAATATTTAGGAAGGGAAGACTTTTACAATTTTACACTAGCGAGATTGTGTAAAAAGTGAAGCTCGAGCAAGCAAGGTGCTTAGTCATAGGGCAGAGGGTGGCCCATACCTAAGTGCTAAACACTACCAATTAGCTGATTCACACAATTAAACAGCTTGCTTCTGAGGTGGCTACTAATCTTTTGTTCCCAAGAGATGCACCGGCATGCCATGACTATTTTTAGCCAAAAGAAAAGGGGAAAAAAACATACGTAATGCAATTTTATGATCTGTAGGTCTGCCAAGGAATCGAGCATTATTTCTACTTCTCTGGCACACCCTCCTCCCGGAAGTGACTGAAAAGTGCCTCCCCTCTCATTCAGTTTATTAAAAAGCTACTTTAAAAGTTTGGCAGGGTAACTCACCGCGAGATCAGATAATTGGTCCAGCAGGCCCGAAAAAAGAAAGAACAATGAAGAGGCGATATTCAGATATGTGATAACACAAACCATCTACCAGCTCATAACTCTTAACTGTGGTAACATTTCCTGGGAAAACGCACTGGCTCCGAACACACCCTCGCTCCGAGGTCCACAGCGGTTTGTGGAAGATGCGCAGCCTGTCTTGATTCCCCCAAGCGCGAACCTACCATTGCCCATCACTGCTCCCTCACATTCTGTTGCACGGCACCTAGCTCAGGGGAACTGGGACAAGCATCCCCTTCATTTTATTCTTCCTCCTTTACGGGTAGCAAGCAAGCAAAGAACTAACCTCAGGATTTACCTGAGAGTGATGCAGTGAGCTATGGGCATAGGATGCATTGAGACAGATTTTCTCAGGGATTCCCAGGCTTCTTCTTTTCCCCGGGCCATTCTGAGAGGTGGGGTGACAGCCACAGAGTGGGGTCTGATTAGGGCGTTCTCCCTAGAACTTCATCACCGCACACAGACAGCCTGACCGTTCTGTTTCCCGCTGCCCTCCCCGTAAGGAAAGCCACTGCTCAACATACATGATGAAAGAGAAAGGGACTCTCGCTCCACCAGACCCTCTCACGAAATAGCTGCAGAGCCCGCAAGCCTCGGTGCTGCGCGGCACCTCAGAACCTGAAGTGGCCCCTGGAACTAGAATCCGACCGTGTCACCCAGGAGCGGGGAAATTCTTTGAAACCAGGAACCGCACATCCTGCTGGCTGTGGTGGTTGAAGATCTGTCTCCCTCCCACTCAGGGTATTTCCCTCTTTCTTACCTCCGCCTGCCTGCCTTTTCCTTATCTGTAGCAAGCTTCGGAGCTTTCTCGCTGACGACGTTTACGATGATCTGAACCCTTCCCAGAGGTCAGAAAATCTGTCTCAATGCATCCTATGCCCATAGTGGGATTCTAGACTAAGAAATTAAAGTTTTGTTCTTTTTTTTTAAAGGAAGTAGTTAAACCTACCAGTGAATTTATTTTCTTAATATAAAAGGAGGTTGGGCATATAAAATGCAGTCTGGGAGCTCAGTGGTGAGTGCTCGGCTAGTATGCACAAGGCCCTGGCTCCCATCCCTCAGCGCTCCCCTCCAAAAAAAAGTGAGGCCTGAAGGTGTGGCCCCGTAGTGGAACATGTATGTAGTATGTGCCAGGCCCCAGGTTCAGACACCAGGACTAGCATAAAAGCATAAAGAACAAAGATAAGAAATGATTAAAAAATAAAAACAACAAAGGGGAATAAAAATGTTTCCTAAATAGATATCCAATTGCACTGAACTCAACCATTCTGGAACCCAGTCTGAGGCCCAACAGTTTAAAAATCTCTATTTTAATGGATTCAAGTTGCAGGGGTGGACGGGTCATTTCTTTGCTTTGTATCTGAGACAGCGAAGTAGGGAAGAGAAATTCATTGCACTCTGTCCCAGAAAAAAACTGCAGTTGAGGAAAGGCCCGGTCCCTGGAACAGCAGAAGGGGGGGCAGCAACTGGGGATGCCCAGACCGAGCTTCCTGCTAGGAGAGGAGAGGTGAGGGGAGGTGCTGGCTGCCCCCCACCGCAGTGGGGACCCCAGGACACCAGGCACTCACCCCACCTGCAGGCACGGGCTTGCCCCTTGCCTTGTCGCTTCCCGCCTCCCACCTTTTCCTCGTGTCCCTTCATTCTGGAGCTTGGAGCCTCACATTCCGGGGAGCCGCAGGGCCTGTGGTCACGCTGCGCAGTCCCCACATGACACACCAGCTCCTCCACCCCTACGACGAGCGCTGCTAGCTGCTACCCAAGGGCCGCCTGCCACACGCAGCCCAAGTCCTTCCTTTCCCATACCGCAGGCACTTCACAATTCCATGTATTATTTTGGTCCCAAGGAGAACTTTTGAATGCATCATTTGGATGGTGCATGACTAACTACACCTCCTCCAGTAGCTCCCTATTCATAAGCAGGTGCGTTACTAGGGGAATAGTAACTCTTCCAGCCACCAGAAGATTGTTTGTTCGCTACTGCTTGTTGGAAGAGATCACTTTTAGTGGCAAGCAGAAGTCACTACTCAGACTTTTAGACTCCGGCACAAAACTGTCTCCCAAGCCAAAGGGTCACAGGCCTCACTGTAAAACAAACCAGCCCCGAAGTAGTGCACACTAAATATTCTCAGGGTGCACCCTAAAGATACGGAAAAAGTAGAAGGTCGGAGCTGCCGCTGGCTGGGAAAGTGCTTTCTGACATGCATGAGGCCCTGAGCTTGATTCGAGCACTTCAAAAAGAAAAACACAGTGTGTAAAGAATAGAACTTTTATCAAGTAAAATGCACAAGCTGCACCTTCTAGATGTAGTAGGAACACAGAATTAACATGAGGGTTCTACACGGCTGTACAGGACTCCCAAAGACAGAACATACATAATTATTAGGTGATTCTGTCCCAAGTCATAGGAAACGTCACTTTAAAATGAATAATGAAATAGTCCCAGAAACATTTTATGAATTGACAAACATAATCTTCATTCTTAACAACAATCTCAAACTTCGTACTAATGTGAACTAGTAAGTTTTGTAAGAGCCAGCTATGACACAGATAGCCACGGAGCCTCTCAGGTTCTCTTTAGGACAGCAGTTCAATTAAGTCCCGGGACAAGGTCTTATCTTTTAAAAATACACAGGTTTGCTGATAAAGTCTTAGAATCATACCCAAAAAAAAGATAATAACTGTAATACTTTTCTCCCTCCTTAAATGAGGAAACAGAGCTAGAAAGGATGACAGCCTTGCTCTGGCTATACTAATTGAAAGAGTTAAACAATGTACACATTTGCATTCAGAGCTGGACACTCAGTATTAACATGTTGTTGTGTACGAAGGCTTTTTCATTTTGGGTTGTATGTGCGCGCGCCCGTGCTGGGGGCTGAACGCGGCGCCTAGCAGGCCAAGCTCTCGCTCTGGCAACCCCCGACCCCATACACTTGTCGCTGGAGAGAAATATTAAGAACACACAAGCCCATTTCTTAAAATTACAATTTCAATATATATTTTGCTCAGTGATAGACATTATCTTAACATCTATCATAAATTTCCCCCACAATACGGTCTATCATCTTTGAGTAGCTTTCTTTCCAAGATACTAATGATGATAAAGGAAAATTAAAACTCGCTATTTTTTATTAAATAATAGCTTAAGGGGGCTGGGGATTTAGCTCAGCGGCAAAAGCGCCTGCCTGGCAAGCGCAAGGTCATGAGTTCGGTTCCCGGTACCGGAGAAAAACCAAAAACCAAAAAAAAATAAATAAATAAAAGCCTACTTATTTGTACAAGAACTGCCATATGGGCCACCATTTTTCTGAATGATCTCAGGACCTCAATTTTAAAGGAAAAAAGAATC
>NW_004955429.1:14814282-14817231 GCF_000276665.1 Chinchilla lanigera | reverse complement strand
AAAAAAAAAAAAAAAATAGCTTAAAACATACACTGTATAATTCCCCCAATTTACCTCTGTATGGTGAGAAAATACAAACAGCAAATAAACCCACAAAGATATTTTTAAAATCTTAAAATTAGCTTTGACCTCATACACATGCTATGAAACTAACCGAAGTATGATATGTTCTGTGGTATGGGGCTACCTATGCTTTTGAGATGGATATTTACTGACCCCACTGGGTTTCGGGGGAATCAAATTAGACCAATTTCAAAAGACCTTTGAAGGCAATCATTGCTGTCCTTTATGCTCCCTTTAGGCATTAAGAGAATTGAGAAATAGACAATGGAGAAATTTACCACACAAAGTAAGAAAACCATGTTAAACGTTCAGTTTAACCATGTGAGGGGGGCACATGTTTATGTTTATAGTCTGGTGACTTAAATCAAGTTTTTTGACGCGTGATTTTAACAAAAACCTTCCACATCGAATATTTACTTAGTGAAATCCTATGAAAGCAAAAACTTCTTCCAGTACATTTGCCACACCTTATGACACATAGCGTATTTCCAAGCTCAAATGACAATAAATTCAACAGAAAGACGTTCGCAAATCAAAATGACCAACATTTTGTGTCCTATGCCTGGACTTGTATAGATCCTATGAGAGAAGTGACAAAATGGGCCAGGATACATGAAACATTTGGAAAACATTATCTTAACATACTTTCCCTACTTCATGAAAGTCTCCTATTATTAAGAACCATTTCACAATCTGAAAAACTAAATGAAATGTGTTACTAATACTTTGTGTATTCACAGCAGTGCCTCTACCGCTGCTTCCACACAGAATTAGCTCCGCCAGGTAAGTGTCAAACACCCTTCTTTTCACAGAAGTAGAGAAGCAAAAAAAATTAAGTGTTTGTTTATAGTTATATAACCTACTGATTAAATATAGTCAGTCTTATGATCAGTAATCCATTGCTACTTCATACTCCTAAGATCACACTTATTCTTCCGTATATATTTTAACTGTCACAAGGATTTTGAAATTAATGTAGTCATTGTCAAAAAGATGTAATCTAGAATCTTTTACAGAGTAGTCCTGAAATACATAAACATTAAGAAAATAAGTCCCTTTGAAGAAAATACTGTATTTAATTATTAAAAGTAGTAACTACAAACAGTTTCAAAACACCCAACTTCAATAAAGACTATCATGCTGGTGGGCATTTTAATTTTTTTAAAAGAGTAAATATATCCTTTCAAATATAAAAGAATAAGAAAACATCTAAAATGTCTTCGGCCTGGAACACTCCAAAACCTTATTACTTCACCAACCCCATGGTTTTGTAGGAGTTATGATAAGAACTAGAAATAAACTTTACATATGAAAAAGTTTTTGATTAAAAATAAAAGTATCAGTGGTTTTATTTTTCTTCCACTGAATTATAGTACACTGAGATGGTCACGGTTGATTCTCAGATCTTTTCATTGACGGTGTAATCATCAGAAAATTAAATACCAAACATCACATCATTTTAACAGAAGAGAAAAATTATACGAATTACCTAGGAAGACAAAAATGGATAGCTTTGCAACATGCCTCACTCTTCGGCTAACGTGATGTAAGTTTCAAGGGCTTTTATATTAAAATAAACACTATGGCACCATAATTAACCCCGCAGAGAATCTGACCGACAGTCTATGACTCCCAAATTACTTTAAAGCTGGAGCAGAATCTTTTGAAATGTCATTTCAAAGGCTAAGTTTTAGCATCTATGAAATACCAGGAAGCATCTAAGTCTGTCAAACTTTCATGAGAGTAGATGTCTCTCTGGGAAGCCTGTGAACGTCCGCACCCGTGCCTGCAGCAGAAAGGTTTTAAAATCATCTCGCTCCATCAGTCAGTCCGCTTCCAGTCAGCGATCGATCACTTGGCTATAGGCAGGCAGCTGCCACAGGACACCTGAGATCAGCCGCGAGCTGACCAGGTCCAGGGGCCGATTACTCAGTGCTCTTAGTAACTCCAGTTAACAATTTGTTTCATGAATGATTAAAAAAAAAAAAAAAAAAGCCCACATGGTTGGCATTACAACCAGGTACCTCAAAATGCAGCATTTCCCCAGAATAGCTATGGCGCCACTCAGATCATCACTTTGTCTAGCTCGGTTTTCAAATGAGAGTTAACCCCAATTAATTTTCCATTTCATCCTTAATCTGGAAAGAAGGAAAACTTTAGGGTTTTTTTCTTTTTTATGACAGATGACTGTTTTTTAACTTTTCTTTCTTGTTGAACTAACTGCCACGATTTTCCCTATCATTAGCCTCAGACCCAAGTGAATCACATTTTTATTGTAAGAGAACGTCGCAAAGTAGGAATGGAGGATTAACGAGAAGCCTGCGAGCTCTGAACAGCTCACACCACATTCCGACAGACTGCGAGGACCGGGCGCCGACTCACCTGAGGCTGGGAGTCGCTCGCAAGGAGAATCTGAAAACGCAGCCTCCTGGTCACCGGCAGAGGGAAAGGCCCCTTCTTTACTACCAGCTGCCCTTATATAAAAGCAGCACTCTGGTTACTCCCAGCGTCTGCCTCCTCCCCAGGCTCCTCCCCACCACCCGGGCATAAAGCTCCGCACGCCCACCTTCCACCTTCCACCCGCGCGGCCGGGCTCCGGCGGCGGCCGCGCCGGCCCCTGACCCCAACCCGGATCCCGACCCCAGCCCCCGCGGAGCCCCTGCGGCGGGCGCGACCTCTCCACCCCGGGGGGCGGCAGGGGCGGAGCGGCACCCCGCGCCCCACACACGCGCGGACACACGGACACACGCGAGCGCACACACGCCCGGGGACACACGGACACACGCGAGCGCACACACGGACAGGGACGCAGGCGCGCGCGCACGGACACACTCCGGCTCCGGCGGCCCCGGTGGCGCTGGCCACGGTGGCCCCGCACGGCCGGAC
>NW_004955429.1:14571767-14813012 GCF_000276665.1 Chinchilla lanigera | reverse complement strand
AAAAAAAAAAAAAAAAAAAAAAAAAAAAAATTAAAATTTAAAAAATCACGAAGTTAAGAGCCATGGCTTGAGACCACCGGACCACCCACGGCAAGATCCCATTTCCTTGCCTGCCACTTAGGAGGGCAGGTTGGCGCAGGCGATGTCTCCACACGCAGAACCGCTTTGGGCCTGCTGCTCCCTGTTCGGTCCAGAACTCTACTCCGCCGCAGAAAAAAGCTTGAGTGAGATATAATTTGCCCAATATAAAATTTAAATACCACACGTTTAAAATACACACTTCAGAGTTGTAGCTGTCGGACAAGGTTGTGTCGCCATCCTCTTAATCTAATTTTAGCACATTTGCATCTCCAAAGAGAACTTCCTTCAGATGAACAGAGCTGTTCCCGGCAGCCCCAGGTAACTATCAGCCCGCCTTCTGTCTCCGTCTGTTTCCCTATTCTGGACATTTCCTACCAATGGGATCATACAGCGTGGGGTCTTTCGTGGCGACTGGCTTCGCTCACTCCGCATAATGTTTCCAAGGTGCGTCTAAGTGGGGGGTTATATCAGCATCACCCTCCTTTTGGCAACCGAACCATACCCCGTTGTGTGGAGACGCTACATTCTGCCTATTCATCCATCGGAACAGGCTGGTTCTTTCCATTTCTTCCCTTTTTTTTTTTTTGCTATTGTGAGTAATGCTGCTATGAACATTCATGTACATGGTTATATGTGTAAATATTTTCATTTCTCTCGGGTCTATACCTGAGGCAGCTTTGCTGGGTCACATGAGAATTATGTTTTTGGTTATTTTGTTTTTGTTGTACTGGCGATTGAACCCAGGGCCTTGGCACTGGGTTACATCTCTAGCCTTTTCTCTGCCCTACTCTCTCTGTCCCTTCCTTCCTTCCTTCCTTCCTTCCTTCCTTCCTTCCTTCCTTCCTTCCTTCCTTCCTTCCTTCCATTCTTCTTTCCTTCCTTCCATTTTGATACAGGATCTTGCGAAGTCACTAAGTTGCCTAGGCTGGGCTCAGACTTGTGAACTTGCAACCCTCCTGCCTCAGCTTCTCAGAGTGCTGGGATTAGAGCCCTGGGCACCACACCATGAAGTGACCATGTCTTCGAGGAACTGCTAAGAAGCCTATATGGCTGCTGAGAGTGTAAAATGGCACCATTCTACCTTCCCACTGGCAACACAAGAGGGTTCCACTTTTTTCACACCCATAGCAGCATCAGTGTCTTTTTGATGCTAGCCAGCTGCATGGGAACAAAGTGATATCTCATTGTGTTGATTTGCATTTTCTTCCTTACTAATCAGGTTGATCTTTTCTCGTGTGCCTGTTGGACCTTGTGTGCCCTCTCTGAAGGTAAGTCTGTTTGGATCCGTTGCCCATTTTCTTATCAGTTTCAACAGTTTGCTATATATATTCCTCATACAAGTCCCTTTTCCTGGATGATGTTATATTAAGCACAGAGTATTTTTTTTTTTTTAATCTTTGCTGATGTCCACTTTATCTGCGTTCTCTCTGGGCACTGTCAATGATGAATGCAAAGCCATGAATTACTTGCTCCTAAATATTCTTCTGCAAGTTTGATTGGCTTAGCTCTTACAGGTCGGTCTGCAGTCCATTTTGAGTTCAGTTTTGTGTGTGATCGGAGGTAGGGGCCAATTTTGCCTTTGGTGGGGAAATTCCCATAATTCACCAACACCGGCTAAGGGGAATTCCACACAGTGAATTCACGAATGGTGCAAACCTAGAGGTGATCTGAGTATTTCCTAAAGTCTTCTGGATCAAACAATTTGTGATTTTTAAGACTCAATTTATTCTTAGATCCGTAAATGTAAGAGGTTAAGCAATATAAAATGAAACCGCACAACGCTCTCAAATACCTGGGCTTGACCCTTCATCACTGAGTTAATCAAGTTAGCGGGTCATAACCCACATTTTTAAGAAGGCAAGCTGAAAGAACAGAATAGAAAGCAAACTATCAGAAGGTAACATCTGTGTTAAAGAAAGTGTTGCTTCATAATTTCAGTCGTGTGTGTGTGTGTGTGTGTGTGTGTGTGTAGCAGGAGTTGATGTAAAATGGATATCTTAACTGTGGGCCACATTTGTAAGTTGGGAAAACACTGTCTTCACTCCCAGTTGTAGAATTATTTCACTGCACAAGCATTTACTCTGTGCGCATCTTGTGTCAGGTCCTCTGCTAGGCACTGGGCTGACATGACAGCGAGCACATGGTCTCCACCCTGCCGCAGCACACATAGCGGTACGGCCCATGTGGGGCTCCCGCCACAAGGGACAGGGTCTGACTCAACTTTCTCCAACCGCAGGGATCCCTTCCAAATACTGGCATTGAGCCTCTTTTTAAATTTTTTTTCAATTAATGCTCAATGTTTATTTCCTTTGAGACTTATAGACAGGCTAACTTTTTCTTTTTCTTTTCTTTTTTTTTGTCCTTCTGAGACAGGGTTTTGCTATGCAGTTCAGACTGGCTTTGAACTCATTTTGTAGCCCAGGCTGGCCTTGAACTTTCAGCAGTCTTCCTGCCTCAGCCTCTCCAGCGCTGGAATTACAGGCGTGCGCCACCACACCCGGCCATGGTCCTTTCCCCCTGGAGTAGAACTTTGTTCCCAGGTTTATAATCCATGCTGCTTTTACTGGTTTGGGAAGGAAGTGCAGCTCTAGTAATGAGAGTTTCACTGCTTTCCACTTCACTGCAACTATATTGAAACTAGCCTCCCCCGATAGACCTCGGGTATTGAATAATACTGTTGTTACTTTTTAAAGGAGATGTTAAAGATCATAACAAATATTGTCATTTTCCAAGGGTTCCCAAAACACAGGGCCTTGCATGAATCGTGACTTTTAGGTGCTCTGCAGATGCAGTTAGGAAAGTCAATGTGATCCCAGCCGTCCAGTGGAATTGCCATTTGCAGTAGCCAGGTGCACTGACGGCCCTGCCATTTGCACTGCCTCTCTACCAAGGCATCATTTATCAAGCTCCAGCCATTATAAATTCCCAGAGATTTAGGAGATTCCAATTTAATTTAAAAAATCATAACCAGCTTGACACACTGGAAAGGTTAAATACACACCACACATGCACACACGCATATACTGTCACAGACGCATGCATTTTGTGAACAACTCTAACATGTTCACACGTGTGATTTTTAAATCCAGCTATGAAATTTTACCTGTAACTTCCCCGTTTTACTCTGAATTTTATTAAGGTCCTTTTCTGTGTTTATCAAATGACTACTCTATTGTTACGTGTTCTTAAATAACAAAGCCGAAGTTGTTACCTTCTTCTCAATTCAGATTGCTTGCTCTTTTCTTGTATCTTTCTGCCTAAACCCGCACTTAGTTTTGTTTTGAGTGGTTGCCTATAAATTAAAATTCTGGAACATTTTAATTAAAGAATCAGCCTGGGTTCCGGCCCCTGGGTTCCAGCCTGTTGTGGTTTGAGTCTCGATGTCCCCCCAAAGCCCCATGGGGCCATAGGTGGGGATTTTCAGAGGTGGATGGACCTAGAGTGTGACGCTGAGATCAAGGGTGTGTGGTTACTAAATCACTCCACTGATTGGTTGGTTGGCCACTGTTCTAATCCTGGTAGCCTAGACACAACGTAAATGGGGCAGATACAACATAAATTGGGCAGAAAGGCTCTGTTAAGGTCCCTCCCTTGTTGCTTTGCTACCTTCTGCCCACCATGAACTGTTCTCCTCTGTGAGGCCACCCTTCCTTGGAGCCAAGCGATTATGGACTGAAACCTCCACAAACTGTGAGCTAAATAAACCTCTCCCCCTTTAACTTTGGGTGTCAGATATTTTGGATAGTGAGTTCAGGACCAGCCTGAACTACATAGTGAGACCCTATCTCAAAAAACCAAAACTAAACAGAAAAACTAAAAAAAAATTTGGTATTTTGTGTTTCTTAATGCCTCAACTTATAGCCATTTAAATGTAATTTGCAAAAAGAAAAAGAAACAATTCTAGGGCCATCTCTTCAATAATATTCTTTCTTTTACTATTGAATGAAATATCTCCTTTTCATTTTTACTCATCTACTTTTTAAAACATTGTTTTTCACGATTTTAAAACACCCATCAAATTTTGTGTGTGTGTGTGTGTGTGTGTGTGGGTGGGTGTGCAATGCAGGGGATGGGTCACAGGGACTTGTGCATTCCGAACACATGCTGTACCACTGACCTTAGTAATGATGTTTAACTTCAAGGAAATTCCATTTGATAATTTTAATAATGTTGCATTAGATTATTTAAATTTAAGCTCTCCATGGTTTGAAAACATTTTAAAGCTGCAAAAATACTTTTGATTTTCAGGAAATCAAAAAGAGAATCATCGCCGTGCTCTCTCGATTTTTCTCCACCTTTTCCCTAAAAAAGATGTGCCTATCTCGTGAAGCTGATGAACCTCTGTGTAGCAGGAAGGAGAACCTGAGGACAGGTTAGGTAGAATACCCACGATTACCTCGGAAGGGCAAGCTAGCCTGCTTTCTGCCTTTACCTTTGAGGAATTTTGTTTGAATTAAATACTGGCCTAATGCAAAGAGATCTGAATTCTAGTCGGGTTCCTGTGGCCTCAAGCCGGAGAATCAAGATCTCTGGGGGTTGGTTTCCTCCCTTACAAAGTAGAACCAGAGTGAGTGCTCTGACTTTCATGGAGGAGCTAACGTGTGGGAATGCCACGTCAGGCTCCGGATCAGAACTCTGCAAGTGTTCCTTGCTGACTAGACGGAAGCACTGAGTTCAGTGTGTCAATCCTTACGATTAACACAGCTTGGATGATAAACAGAAGGGCTTCTACCTACCCATTCCCTTTGTAGTTATCGGTCTGTATGGACCTTCTACTGCTACTGTAATCTCTTTCTTTCTTCCATGTGAAAAGCCACTAGTCTAATGAATAGATTTTGAAAGAGCTACAAACCCTGGATATCTATAGGAGAATGGTTCTCTCAGGACACTTGTATAAACTTGTAGATCCTGCCTGGGCCTTGTCCTGTAAGACTAAAAGAAAATGTATTATGGAAAACAGAGATTGTAATGCACTCCCCAATAGCCATGGCCTAATTTCAGCCCTGGTCAATCTTGTTTAATCTGTGCCTTCTGCTAGGTCCCTCCCTCCTGGATCATTCTGAAATGCCAGGGAATGCATTTTATCCCCAGATTTCCAAAGTGCTTTAAATGTTGTTCTTATATCTTTATTTAAAAGTGGAGAAGAGAGCCCTGCGTGGTGGTGCACGCCTATAATCTCAGCACTCGGGAGGCTGAGGCAGCAGGATTGCTATGAGTTCGAGAACAGGCTGGAATACACAGTGAGTTAAAGGCCAGCCTGAATTACAAATCGAGACCCTGTCTCAAAAAAAAAAAAAAAAGAAAGAAAAGAAAAAGAAAGCAGGGAGAATGAGTTGCTCTTGGAGGCTTTGGATTTATTAGAAAAGTTTGTCTTCTGTAATTGTCAACACTCTCGTTGGTGAGTGGTAAAATGTGTTCATTGTTAGAGGACCTCGGACACAAACTTGTTCAGGCTAAGAAATGGGCAAAGAACCTAGGTCCAGGGAGATTCAGTTGCTAAAAACCAAAACAAGGAAAAATAGCGTTTCCCCATGCCAAAAACAGATTACAGCATAGGCCGGTTCCCTAAACTTTGGGAGAACCGAGCGAGTCCCGGGTAGGGGGATGCCGTGTTTGTGCCAGAAGTAAGGCTGGAAGGGGCGCGGGGAGAGGGCTGCGCCGGGCTGCGGCCCCTTGTCTCTTCCAGCTCCTGAAGCCGAGCTGGGCAATCCTGTTCCTCTATGCTTCGCCCTGAGTGAGTCTCTGGCCTAGTACTCGTTCTGTTTTAGTGCAGTTTGCTGCGGAAGGGTCCCCCTCCCGCCCTCTGCTGTAAGCCCCCTGACAGCAGAAGCCGCACTTAATCTTTTTATCCCCAGACTCCCTGGACACAGTGTGAAGCCAAGCAAGCAGCGCTCGAGGAAGGATGCTGAGTGGATACTTGTGAATCCAAGGCCACGCCGTATGCAGGAAGTCATTCAAATGTGACTACATCAAGAATCACAGCAGCTTCTTTTGTTCCGTCCTGTTTCTCTTTTTGGCGCAGAGGATCACTCCCAGGGCTTGGTGCGCGCCAGGCAAGCCCCCTCCCACTGAGCCACACGCTCGGCTTTATTTTCATCAGACTGCTTTTCACTGCCTGGACTTACATTTTTTAAGTTTACGTGTTGATCATCTGTCTCCCTCCACTCCACTGCCAACCACATGATGGTGTTCTATTTCCGGTCCCAACCCCGGCTCCTTGTGTACCGTTGCAGCAATATAATGCTGCCGATTCAATCACCTGGAGGGGCGCATTCTCATCTTTTACATCCACCCAGCTGATTAGGATTCACTTATGTAAATCCCGAGGTTCAGGTACTGATATGCGCCTTCCTTACTTCACCAGCACCTTTCTATTTTTAGAAACAAGTAGCCGGGTACCAACTTCCCTCTTAACCTTCTGAAGGGCTGTTGACACCCCCTTTCCTCTTGAGCAGCTCCAGGCTGCAAAGTTCTCAAGGAAGGCTCAGGACCAGGCCTCTGTGAGCGGAATTCAGCCAGGTGGTGCCCCTGGGATTTGTCCATACTAGCATTTCCCTTTCCCCTTTTTAAAGGAGGCTTTTTGTCCCAAAGTGCCCTTTCTCACATGCCTGAAAGTGAGGACAGGAGCCAGACTGCTGACAGACCCCTGAGTGCCAGCTCTGTGACTGACACCTGCAGGAACCGAATTCATCCGATGCGGGCGTGAACTTTGGAGCTCTTTTTCCCAGGCTTGATGCCTGGGCCCCGCGCGTGCTGGGCAGGTCCTCTACACTGAGCCACACGCCAACCTTGAGTCACATAACCTCTATTTATTGTCTCACGAGGTGGCAGAAGGCCATTCCTCCAGGTTAACTTTTGCACACCTTCCCCTGGCATGCAGAAGTTTTAAAGAATTATTCCCACGGTAGTGAGAAGCGGACTCGTTCTCGCATAAGACTTAAAAAAAATAAATTTAGTTGACCTCTTTAACTGTTCCAACGTGAAAGGGCAGAGGCTTGGATGATTGCCTAATTTATTAACACAAAGGCAAACGATTGGCTTGTAGGGCATTGTTTCGTCAGATTGCATCAGACATACCTCATCCTATGATGTCCTAAGGTACCTCCAAACGCTTCTAAAAAACTTCTTAAAAATCTTCTTATCTCTAATACAGCATGCTCAAAAGTGGTAATGTACAAAATTAACATTTGAAAGTCATAAAATCAATAGCAATTTAATATATGGCAACTCAAGGCAATACAAAAGCAAAAGAAAGCCTTAGGCTTTTATGCAAATAATGACTTTTTTCCTTTTAAAAAATTTACAAAGTAGAAACTTCTTGTCAAAGGTCAAAGCACTTGTATATGAATATTTCTAGCAGCGTGATTCATTCACAACAGCCCCAAACTGGAAGCATCCATCCTCTGGGGAACAGAGAAACAGAATGTGGTTTATCTATACAGGGGAGTTCTACTCAGCAGCCACAGAAAGCAATGAAGCCAGGCGTGGTGGTGCTGCACTCAGGAAGCCGGGGCAGGAGGGTCTCTGTGAGTTTGAGGCCAACCTGGGCTACATAACAAGATCCTGTCTCAAAAAATAAAACAAACAAAGGAATGAAGGGGATTGGGGTTGCAGCTCAGTGGTGGAGCCCTGACCTAGCATACATAAGGCCCTGGGTTTCAGACCTTGCACCACCAGGAAAAAAGGGGAAAAACAAAGAATGAACTACTGACACATGCTACAACATGTGATCTCCAAAAGTCTAATGCTAAGTGAAAGATGCTGGGCATAAAAGACCACGTGTCAGAGGGATCCTGTATGTACCATGAGCAGAACAGGCAAATCCATTGAGAAAATAAGTGGGTGGTTGCCAGGGGCTGGGGTAAGGAGATAAGTAGGAAATGGCTGATAATGGTATGGAGCGAGCTCTTTTGGGGGTGATAGGGTGCTCTGGACTTAGTGATGACAGTCGCAGACTTTGTCAAATATGCTAAAACCTTCATTGCATATTAAAAATGGGACTTGCAGTATGTGAATTATATCTCAATAAAAAACTTAAAAAATGATGCTTATGAAGAAAAGCGACTATTTCTACCTGCAGCCTGAAGACGAAGCAGCCTGCTTTTACTCTGCCATTTCCACCCGTGTCCTGTGTCCTGCAGCCTCCGTGAGTCCCAGCCCGGTCCTGCTCCCCAAAGAAGCTGTGTCTTTTGCTAAGTCACAGAGAAGGGCGCCAGCAGGAACCTTGGTCACTTTCACGGCCTTTTGGGCAGGGACAGTGGATAAATAAACATAAATTTTCAAGTCCACTACCTTGAATTAGAAGCCAAGTATTTCATCGTACTATTATACCATCAAGGTTTACTGTAAGATATTATTTTCTGAAACTGAATACTCTTTAGACTTCTTTTAGCAAATGGGGTTGAAAATTATCCAGTTAATCTCAAAAAGCACATTTCTACTTGAAGTGTGTGTTGCACAGTTCCTTAGCTTTCGCCTTTTTTGTTTAAAGAAGATTCAGTATATTGTTCACCTTTGCATTGGGATCCTCTAAGAGAGTTTTTATGTTGGATATCGCTAAGGCACCACCATACCCGCAGGGATTTCCTAACAGTTACTTACTCCAACAATACTTTTCTGACAGAATTCTTGTGTAGATTTCAAAAGAGTTCCAATAAGAATATTTTCTACACTAAATTTAATCAGTGACTCAGCACCCTTGTAGTGAATCACTATGTTCAAAATAACACCACTCGAAACAGGAAGAATATCCCCAGAGCTTGTTCTTTAACTGAGAAGCGCTTCTGTGCCAGGGACGTGGGAGACGCTGGATAAATGTTTGTAAATGAATCAGGGAGTGAAGCACGAGCTTGCTTATTTGTGCTGCCGAAAGGTCAGACAATGGCTGTAACCACAGGACCGAACGGGCTTTTAACTCAGCGTCCGTTCTAGCAGGGAGACTTTCTGGGTGGGAAAAAAAAATGTAATATAATTTGGACTACCAAGATAAATCTAAGAATTCTAATAAAGTAACTACTCCTTGTTTTAGTGTCAGCCATTTGTAGTGTTTTAAATTGGTAATTTTCTTCAGCAACTTTTTTTGTTTTGTATTTTGCCTGTTTATAGAAGAAGTACTTACTCTTCCTTGTTTTTTGAGATAGGGTCTCGAGATTTGAGGTAGTTTATTGGTTGCTGTTGTTCTTTAAGACACAGTCTCACTATTTCTGGCTGTCCTTGAACTCACTATGTAGCCCAGGTTGAGCTTGAATTTGCGCTGGTCCTCTTGCCCCAGCCTCTCCAGTGCTGGAATTATAGGCATACACCACCATGCCTGGTGAAAGAAGTATTTACTCTTGAACTGTTAACTTGCATGATAACTCAGAAATGTTTCCATTTATTTATTTATTTATTTATTGGTTTTTCTCCGGTACCGGGAACCGAACACACGACCTTGCACTTGCCAGGCAGGCGCTTTGCCGCTGAGCTAAATCCCCAGCCCCAATGTTTCCATTTAAAAAGAAATCAATGGTCAGTAGTTCTCACATCTGGCTGTACATCAAACTCTTAGCGTTTTATTTTTGTTTTGTTTGTGTGCTTTTTTTCTAATCCTGGCAAAGTAGAATCCAGGTTTGCTGGACTACTTAGGACCACCTGGTTGAACCCAGGAATCTAGAATGTCAGAAGCACTTGAGGCGATACTATTAAATTGTAATGTTTACTACACAAATTCTCTCTTATAAAAAAAATTGAAAAGGCATAAATAAAATTGAATTCTCTTCCTCATTCCCAACTGTGGTTCCTTCTCTCCTTCCCTGACTCAAGTGTTTCTTCTACACATTAAAATCTGAGAGTCACTGGGCATGGTGATAATGCAATGGAGGCAACAATCTAAACAAGTTAATTTACGTGATTAACTTCTATATTGTGGCCTGTAATCTCAGCACTCAGGAAGCTGAGGCAGGCGGATCGATGTGAATTCGAGGTCAGCCTGGAATACATAATGAATTAAAGACCAGCCTGAATTACATAGCAAGATCCTGACTCAATAAATAAGTAAATAAATAAATAAAAAAATTCTGAGAGGCATTGCTTTGATGGAAAGGTCAGAGATAGTCAACTGAAAAACAGTTTTTAGAGCTCACACTTCAGGGAAGATCTTAATGCTGTTCTTCATTACGTGAATTATACAGCCCAAGTCCCATCTGAGACAGAGAATTGCCTTTTAAAGTACTTGAGAGTCGGGGGCTGGGGATTTAGCTCAGCGGCACAGCGCCTGCCTGGCAAGCGCAAGGTCGTGAGTTCGGTTCCCGGTACCGGAGGAAAAAAAAAAAAAAAGTACTTGAGAGTCATCATTTAGGAGGCTATCTTCCAAAGAATCCTTTCCTTCTCACAGAAAGAAGTTTCATTGCAGTTACTCTCAGTAAGCACCAGGAGCAGTGGAAATAGTAAACGTACCCAGCGAGTGGGAAAACACCGGCATTCAGTAACAGCAAGTGATTTATTGACTCAGCCAGGCTCCCTGGGACTCCAGGATAGAGTTAACTCTTAATTAGCTGGGAAGAGATTTGCTCTGTGGTAAGTGGTTTGGAACGTTCTGGGGCCACCTCCAGCATCTTGCTGGATTCTAGGTCTGCGACAGTAGGGCTGAGACAACCCTGGAATTAACTGAGCCGAGTGGTGGGCAGGGCGGAGGTCGCCCTTCCATCCAGGCAGAGCCAGTCCGCAACTCTGCAGAACGTGCTCAGCGCCAGCTAGCGAGCGCGAGGGCCTGGGTTGGGTCCCATCACGGGGGATTAATCAATTAATTCTGCTGTTAGGGAGTCCGTAGTGCAGTGGAGGGGACAGGCAAGGTTTTTACAGAGGTAGGGGGCACTGCGAGCGTAGCTCAGTCCTAGAGCACTTGCTCCGAAAGCGGAGGCCCGGGGCGCCATCCCCAACACCCGGATAATAAAAACAATAATAATACAATGGAGGCAACAATCTGAAAAGTTAACTTAAGCAGTTAACTCTGTATTGTGGCTTTTGTTAAAGTGGACGGGGCAACAGGAGGACTACAAAGGCAGAGTCCGGGGAAAGGGAGGGGAAGACGCCCAGGGCGGGTACCGCGAGTCATCTCGAAGCCTGAGCTGAATGCAGCCATCCAAAGCAGCTGCGAAGGCACAGTCCAAGGGCTCTTTAGAAAAAAATGTTTGAACCATTTTCACCGGCACGTCTCAGTCCACGTGGACCAGCCCAACGCCTGGAGCCCCTGAGAGGCTTCGTTGGAGACGTGCGCGGTCTCCCTGGTAGAGTGACCCCCGAGGCCAGGCGTCTGCAGACCACGGGCCACGCAGCCCTGCAGCTTCGGAGCATGGGGCTGTCATTGTGTAGCTAGCAAGGGAGGCCACCGAGGGGATGAGATGGCCAGGAACGGGAGGTGACGGTCAGCCGAGGGGCACTGTTGAACACGAGCTGTGAGGACGGGTGGAATCTGTCCCTAAAGAGAAGTGACAGTGGCCCCGGAGAAGGAAGGCGAGAAGAGAGTGGGCAGCACTGCTGGAGGGCACCGAGTGCCGGGGGAGAGGCCAGGCACCGTGGCGAGGACCATGGCTGCAGACAGCTGCACCGGGAGCCGGAAGGAGGGTGCTGTCCCATCCGCACCACCGTCCCCCAAGGCAAGGCAGCCTCGGTAATAATCAGACATAATAGTATCAGCCATCAGTAATAGTTCCCTCCTCAGAGGACAAACAAGGAAACCAAGGCACAGGCAGACCTCGGCGGCAGTTGTACTAGTGCGCGACAGATCTGGTTCCAACTCGGCTCCACTTCACCCCTGAGTTAACTCGGCTTCACTTAACCCCTGAGTCCAGCTCTTAGCTCTTGCTTGCTGCCGACACTGGTGCGAAAGAGCAGACATGAAGGAAGCGGCTCCTCAGAGGTGTCCGCCCCCGAGCACACACTCTACAAAGGGGACAGAGAGTCTACACAAGACGTCTTTTTGCTTTTATGTATTTCTGTCTTTATCATAAAACGGCTTACGCATGACCGTAAGCTAAAGAGGAAGAGCCAACGAAGCAAGAGAGAAGCCTCAGGAAAGAATGGATTGCCCAGTGTGGTGGCGCATGTCCATAATCCTAGCACTTGGGAGGCTGAGACAAGAGGCTCACCTTGAGCTCGAGGCCAATCTGGGCTACGTAGCAAGGCCTCATCTCAAAAAACAAAAACAGCAATGGAGGAATTGGTCTGGGGGTGTAGCTCACTGGTACAGCATGTGCTTAGCATTCATTTAAGGCCCTGGATATCCTTCCCAGGAAAATAAATAAATACATAAATAAATAAGCTTGAGGCCTACCTCCCCATGCTTCTATTTCTGGGATTAGGTCAGAATCTATCTGGGGGCGGGGGGATAACAAAACCTGCCTGTTCAAATAACTGAGGCCACTCGATACTGTATGAGTGTGTTTTTATGAAAGAAATCACCTGCCATAAACGTCCACCCAATCTCTTCTTGCCTTGGGATTCACTGATATCATGAACATATTACAGTGAAGCAGAATAAATTCCTCCAGTTTAGAGTGGCGCTTGCCATATCTGTCTAGATGCAGGGAGAATGGAAACAGGCTGAGGCTCCAGGACACTCCTCCTCCCTTCAGCCTCCTGTAAAATCAAACACCTCCTCTCCTTCCATCAGTCGCTGTCCCTCCTGGACAGGCTTCTTTCTTTTGCACCAGGAAAAATGGCACCCACTACAGAGCTCTCTGCTGATCCCACTGTGGGCCTGGAAGTTATTAATTTCAGTTCTTCCAGATCTTATTTTTAAAAAATATATGCCAAGCATGGCTGAGCTTTATTTAAACTAGGTTTCTCCTAATTACACTAGAAAGAGGGGTTAATTCCAATGTTTATAATTTCATCACAAGGACTTGTAATGAAATGCATTTCCACGGTTCTTTGTAGATTCTTCTCCAAGAGATAATGGTTTTGCTGGCCTGGTGGAGCTGTGGCTTCTAAATCACACTCTGGTCATCATTTCATACATTCTGGGAAGACATACTTAGGACCTTCTGGGACAGAGCGAGGGGAAGTGCTACGGATAGTGCCTATGTCCCTCTAGATGCACTTCCTTAAAGAGATGAGATGGTTATAGAAACTATTAGCGGTGTGCGGGGCAGCTCAGTGGTAGAGCGCTCGCTTGGCATGCCAAGGCCCTGGGTTTGACAGTCCCACAAAACAAAACAGAACAAAACAACAAAACTAGAATTCACAATAATAAGGGGCCAATATAAATGGTAATAGGGTGTTAGGTCATTTTAATTTCTTCCATTTTAAAATAATTACACCAGTAATGCGTGACTCAATTCTTACTGAAAGGAACACAGAAATCTCTAGAAAAAACTGTTAATGTTCTCCCTTGCTACCCCCACTTCCACTCCCTTCCCAGGCTGGGCTTTTCTTGCTGTTCTCTTTTCAAGGCGCTTTTGTTCACGTGGAAGCAAACGTGGGCATCTCTGTACATGCACACTTCAGCAGATCATGTTGGGCAGCTTTTCTTTTCTGTGACTAAATACTTGGGATAGATAACTTACACATAATTCAAACGTGTTAATGGTTTTTGCCTCTCCACAGGCCTAAAGCAATGGAACTGGCTGACCGGGGCCTGAAACCCCTGAAAATGTGAGGACAATAAACCATGGTGGAGGAAGGGTTGGTGGAGGAAAGCTGCTCTCCTCAGGGCAGCCAGGAAGCAGAAAGGTGAGAGAGCCCCAAAGGGGGGCCTGGGACCAGACAGAGTCCTGAAGATCACTCTGCCATGACCCATTCCCTTCAGCACTGCTATACTTCTTGTTCCCATCACCTTCCAGCAATGCCACTGAATTATTATTATTATTATTATTATTATTATTATTATTATTGTTTGATTTTTTTGAGACAGGGTCTTGCTATGTAGTTGAGGCTGTCCTAAACTCACTGTGTAGCCCATGCTGGCCTTGAACTCATAGTAATCCTCCTGCCTCAGCCTCCCAGTAATAGACTTGAAAGTAGAAATCAAACTCATGTTCTCCTTCTGTACCCAGCTCCTTTTTTTATTATTATTATTATCATGATTATTATTAATTTGCATTGCTGGGATGAAGCCCAGGGCTTTGTGCAAATCTTCTACCACTGAGCTATATATCAGCCCTCCCTTGTTAAAATTGTTGACACATGTTAATTGCACACGTGTATGGTGTGATAATTTTCTCTCACCACGTGTGCAGCGAGTAAGTCAGTGCGATGAACATTCTACCTCCTTAAACATTTATTACTTCTTTGTGCTGGCAAGCTTCAAACTCCTCTCTTCTAGTGCTTTTTAAAGCATTTAATAGGGAGCAGGGGTGCAGCTCAGAAGGAGAACATGTGCTTATCACGTGTGCAGCCCTGGGTTCACCAAACACCAAAATCCATGAATAAAATGAAATATATGACAAATTACTATAAAACGTACTCACCCTACTTTTTTGGAGAACTGTAGAATTTATTCCTAGCTGTGTTTTGGTACCCATTTTCCAGTCTCTCTCTGTCCCTTCTGCCCAGCCCTAGCCTCTAATAACCACAAGAGATCAACTTTTTAACTTCCACGTATGAGCAAGAGCATGTGGTATTTGTCTTTCTGTACCCAGTGTAATACGACGACAGAATACATTTTCCAGTGCATTCTATACAGACAATGCAACAAAAATGACTAAATCTTAAACTCTTGATTGGCAAACACTGGTGATTCCACTAAATTACTTCCATATTTAATTACTTGTTTGAGGAGACGAAGCTCATAGACATTTTCTGTTACTTTAATCTTTGTGAAACATATATTTAATGCATAATTTGGATATACGAAAGGCCTTACATAAATGTTTTTACTTAAAACCAAGCATTCTTACAAGGAATACTTAAATAGAAAATACTGGAATTCTCCCTAACAATCATATATAATTGAATGCTGGTGATCTCACGAGGCAGAAATAGAACAAAATTAAAGAAAAAAACTCTTAAGTATCCCACGATAATGGGAATTATTATGGTGTCCAAGTACAATGTATAAATGCATGTATAAAAAGTGCAATAAGTTTATATATGGACAGTTGCTATTTCTGAGTGGTAGCATGGATTTAGCTGATTCTTATCTTTTTTCTGAATTTTTTCAATTTTTAAAATAAGAAATACACATTAGTGTTCTTAATTAGAAAAATTGAAGTAATAGACTTGAAAGTAGAAATCATCCCTCTTTATTTTTACACTTCCCCACATGACTTTTACTGAAGCAGCTGTCCAGATACGTTTTTTAAAATTCATAAGAACAGAGCCTTCATTGGCTAGTTCCACACACCTGGAATCCCAGCTACTGGGGAGGCAGGAGGGTTCCAAGTTTGATTTTGGGCAATTTATCAAGACCACGTTTCAATAAAAAAAAAAAAGACCATGTTTCAAAACAAAAATTTTTAAAGAGGAGCTGGAACCGTAGCTTAGTGGTAGAGCACTGGCTTAGCCTTGCAAGTCCCTGGGCTTTACACTCAGTAATACACACACACACACACACACACACACACACACACACGCAAATTGCTTTGACCTTTAAGTGTAATTCATAAAATTATAACCTTGGGTTAAAAAAAAATCTTGTAACAAATAAACAACATCTAAAGATGTTTCTTTTAGTACTACTAGGCCAGCACTTGGAATGTACTTTTATTGACTAATGAGTTAAATCTCCTTTGTCAAGTCACTAATACTTTCTTAATTTATAACTGAGCAAAATTTGGCTTTTAAAAAAGAGCTTATTCTTGTCATTTCCAAAAAAAGAGAAGGGAAAGGAGAGAGGAAGCTGTGCTTAGTGGGAAAATTGCAGCATGAGATTGGTAAGTAGTTTTTACTTTAGATTTTTTTAAACGACTTCTCTTACATAAGAGCCCTGTAATATCTCCATAGGGAAAAATAACACGGGGCTACATTATGTCTTTAATTTTTCCTCCAGATAGTGTTTACAAAGCAATGTGGAGGAGGGACTCCATATTTAAAGTTATTAGCCAACTTTGGTGTCCATTTGCCATTAAGGACAATTGGTAATTTTAACAATCAATGAGAGTTTATTTTGGGAGAAAACTTACTGAATTTTGCAGGAAATAACCTTTTTGTTCCATAGCAGCTGTCATTGAACACCATTATATCTACAACAATTAAAATTATCTTTGGTGACTTTTAGCATCTGGCATTGCTCCATTATTGTTCAGTTAAATATTTTTCAAGTTTGCTAGGACTTTTGCCCACTGTGTGCTTACGGCTCTTTATTGTCAGTATGTGTCTTAGAATTCACCTTTGTGACATTACTTTTTTGTACTGTGGGAGAGAGTGCTAATTTCTGCAGTGAACTGCCTGAGAAATCAAGTAATATTAGTTAACTGCAGCACATGCCCTGCAAGTTACTTACCAAACTACGATCACAGTTTATTCCATTATATTTGGCAACAACATCCCCTTCTTTCATTTTCTAGATCCTTGCAAAAAAAAATTCCTACTTTAAAGAATTAGTTACTGGCAAGTAGTAAAAACACAAAAACAAAAAAACTGGCAAAAGGCAATGTATGGTGTCACTTTGATAAATCTGATTGAAAATCGTGAAGAAAATTTCCAAATTGAAGTCACCCAGACCATCAGTGCAGGGGACTTGGCTGTCAAATGCAAAACCGAACCAAACCGAACAAGACCAAAATTGTCTTATTTTGCACCCCAATAGAAGTTATAAATGTATTAGTTCAACATCCATCCAAAATAGGCTTAGGACAATTAACAAACCTGCCATCCCTGTAATAGTTAACCTGATCTAAATCATAAATAAAATTCATTTGTTAATTTATTTGTGAAAAGTAAATACTTTCCTTCAAGTTTTGAAATATAATAGCTTAGGAAGCCTAAATACTATGATAAAAGGTAATACTTTTAAAATATCTCCACCCTTGATTACTATTAGTTTATTTCTATATATTTTTTTTTTAATTTTTTGGGATTTTTTTTCCTGTACTGGGAATTGAATTCACAACCTCGTGCTTGCCAGGCAGGCACTGTGCCACTGAGCTAAATCCCCAGCCCACTATTTCTATATTTTAAACTAGTTTTGCGCAGTGGCAGTATCGTAGCCAATGAGGTTTATCCGAGGTGCGATTATTGCTAATCTATATTTTAAAGGAATGAATTTATTTTTATTTTACCCATACCAAAAATGTATTTAAAAAATATTTAAGAATTGTTACTCATTGTTTAAATCTACCAATGAACATTTAAAAATATCTTAATATTTTTTTTCTGAACACTTACAAGCCAATAAATAATCTTTCAGATAAAAAATATTTTGGCAAGGATTTATAAGGGGCAACTAGGAGGGTGAAATTCATCTTCCTTCAAAAATCAGCAGAATACAAAGCAATTTGAGCTCTTCATGATGTATGCAGGATGCTGTCAATTTACACAAATTGTTTCCACACTAATTCCAACAGATACTTTTATTCTTGAAACGTCTCCCACCCCCTCAATTTCACATATTCAAATCCTGGACTGTTCTTGAGGGAAAGTAGTAGCTTACAAAATTGTCTTCCTACCCTAAGCAGTTGAAAATGGAGGGAAGGCCCAATACTATTTAAAAAGCAAGATACAAAACTGACAAAATTTAAAACTGACAAATGTTCCATATGGTGAAAAGATCTTAGCACTGAGGAGTAGAATACTGTTGCCTTTTCTTTCCTTGATAGTTTCTGAATTTTTCAGAAATTCACGTTTTGCTTCTGCTGCAGTTAGCAAAACAGTATAGGTTGAACATAGGGAAGGAGATCTTCCCAGTCATGAAAATGAGATAAAATATACACTGAACACTAAATCATCTCCAAGAATTTTTTGTTTAAAAAAAGAAAAGCACATTCTAGTAAAGTAATCCAGGCCTCTGAGCTCTTCCTCTAGTCTGTGGAACATAAAGTATATTTTGGATCAAAACTTGGAACATTTCAAACAATGTGAACCCTAGAAAGGAACTGCACCTGTATCCTGACACATCGCCAACAGAACGAAGCTACCGAATAAATAAGCACCCTAAACTAGGAAAAGGGATTTCAGCTCCACTTTGCACTCACTTCTGTGCACAAAAGTGAAAGTTTTATTCTTGGCACAGATCAAGTAGAAGTGGTGCAATGGTCATAATTATTAATAAGGCATTTTTCAGTTTTATTACACGGAGCAGTTTGAAGTGGAAAAGAAAGTTTCCACGAAGTTTGCAGAGCGTCACAGAGGGCGATATCTGAAAACGTGGTGGTTTTGAATTAAACTGTAGTTATTTCCTTTGTGAGACTAGAGAATTTCTGGATTATTTTCCTCAAAACTATTACTTGTACCCAACAGAGAACATTGTGTATTTGGGGATTTGTTTACCTAAATTGATGCTCTTGGAGGGGATGGATTTGGCATCAGTAGAATTTTCTGTAAGAGTCACATTTGCATAATGGCAATTCTAAAAAAAAATCATCTTTTTCATAGGAAAATGTGAAGCAATATTCGTAGAAAGCTGCAAAATCTGGAGTTGCAGGCAGATTAGGCAAGGCACATTTGGTATAAAAAAATAAAAGAATCAAATCACAATTGAACAGTTTTCCAGCAGAATTAATTAATATGTGGAACAAACTATCAACATGACTTTTAAAAAATAATCAGAAGTTATACAAGAATTCTGACAGGAGATGAAGAAACATGAGACAAACAAGGAAGTTGAGATAGAAGAGTGAATATGTACATGTGACGGTGCCATTATTTTAATTATCTTAGATGAAATCTCCAAACTAGTGAGGGGAGAAAATTGAGAAGCTCAAATTTAGCTCCAGATAGATGAGATCTTTCTCTGATATTTTTTTCTTTTTTCCTGACTGTGTTCATTTGCTGGGTGTATTTCATGGTAGAAAAATCCCCCAAATACCCTATAGTTTATTTAAAAACATGAAAAGGAAATTAAACATGTAAAACTGTTCTTAGACATATAGGTAGAGGAGAGACAAAATAAATTTTCACCTTTGTGTCTCTAATTTCTTTAAAAAAGTTAGTTATTATTATTTTAATTGCATGAATTTATGGATGACAGTATGATATTCAGTACATGTATACAATGTATAATGACGAGTCAATGTCACTGGCTTTTCCATCTTTGACATTTAAAACATTATTTGATTAATATACAATAACTATATCCGTGCATCTTAAATTTCAAAGGAAACATTGTAGCTTTCTTTAAAATATTGTGCTTCAGAAGCGCTTGTTTTTTAGTCATCTTAGCAATGCTCAAGGATCCTAAATTCACCGGGTGTGGTGGCATATGCCTGCAATCCCAGCACTTGGGAGGCTGAGGCAGGAGGATCGTTACAAGTTCGAGTCCAGCCTGGGCTACAAAGTGAGCTCAAGGCCAGCCTGAGCTGCATTCGGAGACGCTGTCTCAAAAAGACAAAAACAAGAGCAGCAACAAAGGACCCTAAATTGCTGTAGTGAATTCCAGTCCAGTAAGATTGTCTGTTTCTTTCTTCAATGTAAACCTGCACTTGAATTTACTCTCCTCTATCTAGATGTTTGATAATATAACCCATTGCTTTATTGTAAATAATAAATACAATTATATATGTGTGTATCAAGCATTATGATAGCTAATACCCACAACTAACCAATTCAGAAGCGTTTCCCTTTCTCAGTGTACACAACATTCTTTCCCCCCTAAAAAAGTCTGTAAAGGTTCTGACAATCTCTACCGTGCTGTAAAAAATAACCTTCTAATTTGGAAAACTTGAACATCAGCCATTATTTGTTTCTTAGTAATTTTCCACATGCCAATCACCCACTCTTGGAACTCCTCCCCGTCTCAGACCAAGCCTCTCTGCTGGTGCGTGACTTTTCCCATGTGACCCTTTAAATAAATTCTAAGATTTTTCCCATAATTAATTAATCTCAGAAATCAAAATGAAACATGTCACCAGGGTCTTATTTAAAGCCAAGAAATTTATTGGCTATTTTCCAGCCTTCTTCCTAAATTAAACAGCCCCGAGCACTACTGTCTCAGCATCCCTGCTTCTGGACAGGAGCACGCCATCTTCAGAGAAGCGGGTAGTTTTGGTGACAGCCGGGCCTTGGCCACAACCACATTTGTTTTATTTCAAGTGACGCAGAGGGAAATTGCCCCCTAAAATGCTAGAATCCTGTGCTTTAAAAAAGGTACATGATACAGAAATGAATCTCCCCATACCTGATAGCAAAACACTACCACTTCTCTCCTTTTCTCTTTAGTGGGTGGTGCCGGGCCTGACCCCCAGGACACCCGTGGGCTAAGCCTATGTGCTCCGCTGTGGAGCCGCCCTCTACCCCCAGGGTTTGCATGGCTTAAATGAGCCAAAAAACAACAGCTCAAGATCTTTCTCAAAGTCCAACTCTCTAGACTGGTAACAATTTAATGTACAACTAAATCTTTATGATTTCTAGGTCGATTGCCTGGACTGTACTTTATCCTTGATGACTCAGCGCTTCCGTACCTTGGCCGCTCAGCCAGGTTCAAGGATGCTGGAGAGAGAGCTGAACTGAGCCAGGGTCAAACGTGTACGGCTGAATCTTGGTCTCTGTGTGTGTGTGTGTGTGTGTGTGTGTGAGAGAGAGAGAGAGAGAGAGAGAGAGAGAGACAGACAGAGAGAGACAGAGACAGAGACAGAGAGAAAGACAGAGACAGAAAAAGAGAAAGAGAGAAACAGAGAGACAAAGAGATAGAGATAGAGAAGGAGACAGAAGGGGAGAAAGGTAGAGACACAGAGAGACAGAAAAACAGAGAGAGTAAGAGAGAGAAAAAGATTTAATTCCTAAACCAAGATTATTATGCTCAAGATTATCCTGCAATTTGAAGTCTCTCATGGAGTCGTTTCTTGTAACTAAAGAGAAAGCTGGGTACCCTTTCTTCTTCCTTCCCTTCTTTCCTCCTCTTTCGTTCTTTTCCTTCCTTCCAATCCACAGTCTCATCTTCGTCCACCGTGAAGGGTTCTTCCGCAGCAGGGTAGGTAGCGTGCCTCCTGGTTTCCGCGGAGCTTAGGGTGCCCTGGACCAGGACATCCTCAGACCCCACCGAGGACTAGGACAGCCCCAGCCCCTGGGGTGCCCCTGTGCCTCCCCCAAGGGCGCAGCCTCTGTACTGCGTCTTCCTCCCCGCCAGGGCGCCAGCTTCCGACCCCCTTTCTTTGCCATCTCCTCCTCTCTCAGCTCCATTCTTGCTGCCAGTGAGGCAGAGGCCAAGCGGCCCAGCGCTGTCCATCCGCCCCAGGCCCAGCCTGCGCCTCCTCTGCTCTGTGGCTCTGTTCTGCCTCTTTCACTCACTCACATTTTCCTTTTTTCCTCATCGAAACCTCTAGATGATTACAGAAAACATTTTCACTCTTCAATTTAGAAGTAAAAGCTGAGAGCCTGATACATTTGTATTTCTTCCAATGCTTGTATCTTTTATTTTTTTCCCCACACATTGATACACGACCTTTGAGAAAAACAAAGTATTCTCCCTGCAGCTGACAGAATTCCCCTTTAGGAGGTGAATCACATATCCAAAGGGAGCTTCTGTTCTTTTTCTTAAGATCATTGTAGAAAATTTCTCATGATCATTTTAGGAAGAAAACATCATAAAATTGAATGCATAGTTACCCACAAGCATGGTCGCCAGACTTAGAGCATCAAAATATGGAAGCCTGGTTAAATGAGAATTTCAGGTAAACAGAGAAAAATGGTTCTGCATGAGTATGTGCCCTGCAACATTCGTGACATCGGCACACAAAAAAGTATTTGCTGTTTATCTGAAGCTGAAATTTAATCAGGCATTCTGGACTCCACGATTGACTATAGATGATATTTGTGTACATGTGTGTGTAATATTTGTGAGCTGGAGGTTTTAAATTTGAAAACTAACTGTTTTCACAGTTTCCTGGTTGCTTGTCTTCCCTGGTGCAATTTCCTGTTGACATTTTAATGTTTCGAGGGTAGCCATCACAAGAGCTAAGGGAAAACACAAAACTGTAATTCAAATTAGCTCATTTTGCTATCTACAAGATCTGGTAAGTTCTGTGGGAGGGGACAGGACATTTCTCATTCCATTATGAGATATCCCTGCTGGATCTGATCTCAGAATAAAGCACTGACTTCATATTTTCTCCCTTGGGAATATACTTTATACCACTTCTTTTAAGCTCCAAATTGAAAATGTAGATGGTTTTAGGAGAAAAACATATATATTCATTTCCCTGTCACCTCTTTCTGAAGCTTATTCATTTAACAAACATGGTTCAAGGACAATGTTTATGAAATGAACCTCTTAGGAAACAGTCAGCTGTATAGCTGCAACAGGTGGATTTTTTTAATCTCTCATTTGAAAAGAAAATACCTAAAAGCATGACTAACAGTAATAAGAATAACCAGTCTTTATCGAGAATGTACCCTTTTAAGGCACTGTTATGTAGTGACTTAAATCTTTTAAGTCCTCAAACCAGTGAGGTAGGTATTGTATTATGCTTACTTCAGAGAAAGGTAAACTGAGGCACGGCTCAGTTAGGTAATCCGTTTCCTGTGCTAGTACCATTTTACATTAGTATGACACATTCGTCCAGTTAATGGGCCAGGATTGTGTATTTAGTTACTCAGAGTTCCTTAGTTTTCCCTAATGTCCTGTTTCTGTCCTGGGATCTCATCAAGGACACCACATTACATTCAGCTATTGTCCGCTGTCTCTCTCTTGTTAGACGGAAGACACGGGGTGGCCGCCCTCTCCCCTCACGTGGTCACCTGGCCGAGGCAGTGTTTGTCTCCATTGTGAAGTTTACGCTTTTTCCTTCCTTGGAAAGGAAGGCATCTATTCCCAGTATGCCCTTAAGGAGTGGAGGATTATGACTGAGCTGTTTTGTTTAATAGTTTTATTGAGATCTAATCACATACCATATAATTCACCCAGCCAAAGTGTGTGAATCGGTGGTTTTCCGAGTACTTGCAATTGTGCAAACATCACCATGATCTATTTTAAAACATTTTCATCACTCCAAAAAGAAGCCCCATCTCTATTAATAGTTATTTCCCTTTCCTTCACTTCCTCCTCTCTCCCAGCCCATGCCTACTTTGTGTCTCTACAGATCTGCCTGTCCTGGACATTTTGCATAAGTGGAATTATACCATATGTGGTGTTTTGTGACTGGCTTTTTTCATGCAGCGTAATGAGCTGAAGGCTCGCCCATTTTTATAGTCCGTATTAGGGTGTATTTCCTTGCTACTGCTGCACAATATTCTACTGTATGAACCTACCACGCTTGGCTTACTCATCTGCTATATTTTGGATATTAAATGTCCCCCAAAGCCCACATATTAAAAGTTTAGTCCCCAGCCTGACACTCTTGGGGGTCACGGAGCTTTAGGAGGTGGGCCCTCGGGAGAGGTCTCTCAGTCACTGGGGTGGCCCTTGGGGGGACTGAGGGACCCCAGCCCCGTGCTCTTCCTCTCTTGCCTGGCCGTGTGGCAAACAGCTTTGCTATGATACACAGCCTCCAACATGGGACCCAAAGCCATGAGGCCAGCTGTGAGATGAAACAACCCTTTGCTCTTCCTAAGTTGATTATCCCCAGGACTTCCTACAGCAGCAGAAGGCTGGCAGCGTATCATCCATCAGCCGACAGGCATCAGGGTTGTTCCCACTGCCTGGCCACCAGGAACACTGGTGTATGGATTTTACGTGGAGCTATGTTTTCATTTCTCTTGGCAAACACTTGGTGTGGATCCTGAGCTGTTTTAAAAATAACAAAACCATGGCTAAGGAGGCTGTGGACCGTCACTGCCCAGGTAATCCTATACAGTTACCCCATAAAACTATGATGCGAGGCCTCGCCTCAGCTGGCTGGCAGGTTCCCAGAGGGCAAGTATGCTGTTTAACATGAGGAAACAAAAAGACAGGGCAGAATAATAATTTTAAAAAACCTGCCAAAGCACACAATCACATAAACCCAAGGCAAAGAACAGTGCCATGCAGTAGAAACTGCACAGACCATGTGTTCCTAGTTCCTGTTGCGAAGTTAGCATGGCAGAGCCCGGTCCTGCTGAGATGTTCTTCAAGATGCAGGGGGAAGCCGTGGTACACAGTGCTGTGTTTGTTGAGGGACTGGGTCCACTTCATCTCTTGCCTCCAAACGACAAGAGAGTGCAGGCAGCTCTTCAAACCATCTGATTTCACTTCCTCTCTGTTCTGTCCCAGCCCAGGGATTGCTGGGTCCTACGGGAGTTCCAGTTTATCTTATTTACCAAGGCCTGTGGTGTATTCCACCACGGCTGCACCAATTTCTACAATCTCCAACAGTGAACGTTCCCTGTACCCTGCACCCTTGCTAACACTTCGGATCCCTTGTCTTCTTACAGCCATTCTGACATTCTACATAGAATGGAGTCGATGGCCACACAGCCCTGAATGTGCCTGACCTTGTTTCTATGTAATGGAATAGCATCCAACCATAAAAAGAAGGAAACCCTTCCACACTGGACAGCAGGGATGAATCTGGAAGACATTATGCTAAGTGAGATAAGTCAGACACAAAAAGAAAAATACCGTATGAGCTCACGCATATGTGGAATCTTAAAGAAAAAAGTGAAGCTACAGAAGCAGAGGGGAATGGTGGTGGCCAGAGGCTGGGAGTGGGAGAAATGCAGGTTGGTCAGAAGGTACCAAGTTTTGGTTATGAAATGAACAAATTCTGGGCTTCTGATGCCCAGCACGGGTAATGATGGATAATTAATTTGATTGTGGTCATGAGTTCATAATGTATGCATATATCAAATCATGGCGTACTCTCGGAATATATTCAATCTTTATTTGACAATTAAACGTCTTAAAGAGTAAGTAGCTTGCCTGAGTCCCCTTTTTTGAAATTCTTCTAAGGTTGCCATTGTCACTACTAGGACTAAATATTGCTTATAAAGAAAAAGGGAACTGGCAGAAGGGGCAGTGCTGAAGAAAAATGTAAGTGATTGTACACATTTTAGCCTCAAAATGTCTGCACTGAAAGATGGGGGAAGGGACAGAAAAAAACAATGGACTTAGAGTCAGGTGTGTCTTTCCTTCCCATGGCAGAAACGAGTTCCTGTAAGCAAGTTGGAAAGGTCTATAAATGTCTGATCCTTTCCCTAACTTTGGTGAAAAGAAATTAAACCCAAGGATGACGTACTAGATAACCTCTAGACCGTTTCCTCAAAAGTAAGCACCCGATCACGCTGCTATAGGATTTTCCCTCTCCCCATTATTCCTTTGCAGTACGATAGCCAAAATCAAGCAGGGCAGTTTTAGTCTTTTGGTGGAGAACAGCAAAAGTGGTCCTAAGTCTGTTTTTTTTTTTTTTTTTTTGGTCTTTTTTTCGGTTCCAGGAATCGAACTCATGACCTTGCGCTTGCCAGGCAGGCACTTTGCCCCTGGGCTAAATCCCTAAGTCTGTTTTTAATGAATAATGAGACCCCGGGAAACAGTGATCAACATACACTCAACACGTCTTCTTTCTCTCATTCCTTTTTCCTTCCGAAGGATCTGTTATAGAGATTACCCACCGTTGGAGAAAAGCAACTCGAATCTGACTGCTAACCAACTCACACACTACCTTCTACAATATTGCTGACTCCTCGCAGACAAAGCGCTTGCCGAGCAGTCTATTTGGATGGAGGTCATAGCGCGGTCACTGTAGGTAAGATCGGTGTTGTTAGGGTGTTACACCAAAGGAAAAAAAAAGAAAGAAAGAAAGAAAGAAAGAAAGAAAGAAAGAAAGAAAGAAAGAAAGAAAGTCACAGGAAATTGCTTCTTTAAAGAACGTGACAGTAAGACTGGGCATACGGCTTAGTAGCAGAGCTGTTTCCTCGCCCTTACAAGTCACTGGACTAGAAAAAATAACAGCATGTAAAATTGAGCCACTGCGCTGAACACACACTCCACCGAAGAAGATAGAGACAGTAAATAAGCAGATGGAAGGTTCTTCTCATTAGATATCATCAGACGACAATGAGCTGCCACTACACACATACTAGAGAAGCCCAAATCCAGAATCTAGCAAAAAATAAAGAAATGACAGTGGTGGCCTTCGATGAGTGTGCGGCTTGAAAAAACGGAATCTCTCTGCCTGACCTTCTGACAGTAGATGGGGAAGAGCTGGAAGAACTTACCTAAGGAAGAGAGCGAGCTCTTTTCCTGGGGACATTTATGGGTAGACTAGATTTTCCTCTGTGTAGATCAGGCTGATTGCAGGGGGGCTGGTCCTCAGCTGGGCCGAGAGAGAGATCACTTCAGCCCTAAGAAAAGCCGGCTGGGGTGGGGTCCAGATGAGAATACAGAATCTGTATTCTCAGGGGCCCCAAGACCAACCCCTCTATGTCATCAATAAAGAGCATCTTCTGTGTGCTCCACAGTGTGCAAGAGGCCGAGAAGCTCACAGGGTATTTAGGTGAAGTTTGGTAGGTATGGATTACTCAGGGACAATTGAGAACACAAACTCTACCATTCCTTCTCGTGAAGCTAAACCATGAGGAAGTCAGGGCACTGCCTCCACTTTTATGTAGGATTTGATTTAGACTTTGATCTAGTTTTTCGATGAAAACACAGGTGTCTTGGATATCTTTAGGGAATTGAGGAGTTTCAGCCCAACATGAGAAGGTTCAGCATCAAGTAACTGTGGCAACTGATTTAATGTGTTTCTTGGTATCTGGGTTCTCCTGAGTGGGTCTCCGCCTTCTCCTCTCTGCCCGACATCCTACCCCCGGTGTTTTGCCGGATACCCCAGATCTGCCAGTACTTAGGTCTCGTCACGTTTTTAGGAATCTTTCCTCCAAATGAATGAACTCGTCTGCTCCTGAAGTAAAGCCCAGGGCAATCCGGGAAGAAAAACAAATGAAAAAAGCAAGAAAGTGTGAGGAGAGACGCAGAGACAGGAGTGAACGTGGTGTGGCAGAGACTGCAAGGAGCTCAGCGTGACTGACGCAGTGGACACGTCAGAGAAGAGTAGGCGAGCACCCTGGAAAGGGAAGCAGGAAACTCCTTGCAGAAGACCTGTGAGTCACGGGAAGGTGTGTACCCCACCCTTTGCCCAGCTGGGGAAATGAATGTGTAGCTGTTGTATGTACCATAGGCAGATATACTACTTATGTGAAACTGTACTTTTAAAATTTTTTTAAAAATGCATGCTCAGTATGCAACGTTTGGAAACCATGAAGACACTTACTTCACTACTATTATTATTTCGGTGCTGGGCATTGAGCCCAGGGCCTTGTGTGTGTTAAACATGTGCTTTATCACCGAGCCACCCCCCAGCTCTGATACAAAGAAATCTAGAAAGAAACGGATCGAGCTCACCATATCATTACCCAGATAGGTTTGCCCACAATATTTGAGTGTATTTGCCCCAGATATCTTCTCCCCGCAGGGCTGGGGCTTGAACCCAGGGCCTTGCACATGGGAGGCAAGTGCTCTACCACCGTGCTTGTTTTTCTTTACACCAGAGTTGCTCATTATACTCTCCTCCGTATTTAGAATTAAGTTGTCATCATCTCTGCGAATCTAACAAATAATTGCGTCTATGGACTACAATGCCATGTTTTTCTGTACATATACATAGTAAAGAGATTCAGTAACCAGTCAGTTAACTAGTGCATAGCACCTCACCTACTTAGCAGTTTTTGAGTAGAGAACATACAAAATCTATTCTTCTTGCAATTTTGAGGTGTATGAGTACAGTTCCTTACTGGCTATGGCCACCACACTGTGTAAAAGATCATCAAAGCGTACTCCTCTTGTCTGACTGAGACCCTTTGACCAGCATTTACCCTTCACACTCCTGTACAGCCCCCGTTGACCCCCACTCTACATTTTATGTCTATGAGTGACAGTTTTAGGTTCCATGTATAAGTGAAACCATGCAGTATTTGTTTTTCTTTGCCTGGCTTGTTTCACTTAGTGGAACATCTTCTGCCTTCACACCTGAAAGAATTCCCTCCTTTTTAAGGGTATATAATATTCCATTGTGTATATGTACCACATTTTCTTTATCCATTCATCCGTTGATAGACAACTTACGTTGCTTCCTCGTATGGCTATTGTGAAGAATGCTAGTGTCTCTTTACTGTACTGACTTCAATTTCTTTGGTTGTACACCCGGCAGCAGGGTTGCTAGATCATATGGTAGTTCTAATTTTAGTTTTTTGAAGAATCTCCATGCTGTTTTCCATAAAGGCTGTACATTCTCACCAATGGTGAGAAAGCATTCTGTCCATCCCATCCATAGCTAATTTGCTAAGAGGTATTTTTTTTTGTAAATCATGAAATAATGTTGAATTTTGTCAACCGCTTTTTCTGTATCTATTCAGATGATCGTGCAGCTTTTGTCCTTCCTTTTTTAATATGGTGTATCACATTTATCCATGTACACACTGAAACACCCTTGCCACCCGGGGACAAATCCCATTTGATCATGATGAATGATCCTTTTAATGTGCTTTTCGGATGTTATTTGCTACTATTTTGTGGTACTGGGGACTGAAGCCTGGACCACTGAATTGAGCTACACCCCTACCCTTTTAATTTTTTTACTTTTATTTTGAGACAGTGTCTTGTTAAATCGCTAAGTTGCTCAGGATGGGCTTGACCTTGTGATCCTCCTGCCTCAGCCTCCCAGGATGCTGGGATTACAGGTGTGCAGCACTATACCCAGCTTCTTGAGGATTTTTCTATATATGTTCACCAGGAATAGAGTCTGTAATTTTCTTTACTTGTAGTATTCTTGTTTAGCTTTGGTATTAAGATGATATCTGCCCCCTAAATTGAGTTTGAAAGTGATCTCTTTTTTTTTGAAGAGTTTGAGCCATTGATATTAGCTCTCAGATGTTTGGTACAACTCAGCTGTGAAGCTATCTGCTCTTGCCTTTTCTTTCATGTGATGGTATCTTCCCTTTTTTATGTTTTCAGTACTGAAGACTGGACACAGGGCCTTGTACTATGGTTATCTTTTTAAAGACTTTATGACTTTGAGGTGAGCATTACTTTAAAGTGGCCATTTGTCTTTAGCTGGTTAATGCTCTTGTATGATTTTCCTACGAATGTTTTAGTGCCCAAGTGACCATTTTATGAATGGGAATAATTGGGTATACCTAAGTAGAAGATTTTTTAAAATCCCTGTATGAAAACCTACTTTAAGAGTATCTTGGGAGTTATTACACTTCCTCACCTTGGTTTATGTTCTCTTCATTTCAAAGTTAAACTAAAAATGGCCAGATAGCCTACAAGATAATGCTGTCACCAATCTAGCCAGAATTGTCTACTCCAAGTCTGCCTTCCGTACGGCCACTTTGTCCCTCCGAGTTACACACTACGGCACCACCAATAAGCTCTGGGAAGGAGCGTCACAGGAAACTATTCCTTTCTTCCTGGATCACATAATTTAATGAAACCTGAGTTAAGTTTTAATGGATTCCAGGACTATGTGTGGATTCCTTCCCTTTGATCCGAACATCATCACATGGGTTGCTCTTTGCCTGGGCTATGTCACTGTTAGAGAGGAGAGAGAAACTATCTGTCCACTGGCTGTGGTTTTGCATAAAAAGCGAACATTTACAAAGCAAACTATTAACTCAGTCAAATTGCTTAATTTCCAGTTAAGGAATCATAATACAGTTCCCTTAGGTACATAAGCCATATTTTATTGTGCAAATACAGTAAAACTAGCAAATCCCCGAGGTAAGTCAAACCGCACCTTGGCAGAGTATGTTTTATAGTCGCTCTGCCTTTTTATGACCGCAGAGCACCCGCCTCAGTTTCCCTGTGCCATCATAGTCACTTGAGTGTGCCCTCATCTCTGTCAGAAACACATATATTTTCTTTTTCCTGCTGAGGACATTAATGAAAACGTAGCAAGAAAAATCTAGGAAATAAAGCCGCCCACATGGTGTCAACATGGGTTGTTGGGTATATGTGCAAATTGACTTCCGTTTTCTGGCTGAATTTCCTGCCAGATCCACCCTTAGATCCCGTGTGGTATGTGAAGTGTCATTTTAAATGGTGATACATTTAAATGGTGATACATCATTAGTATCCTACTCGAGTCTTCCTAGGTCCGTCTTGCAAAGGCAGGCGGAGTGGTGTGGATGAGAGCAAGATTACGTATTATGTAATGAAAGCAGAGTGCGAAGAGTCTCCCCTCAGAGCCTCTGGCGCAGCTACCTCCCCCCCCCCCCTCCACAGGAAACCTCTAGCGCAGGTCTTATTGTCTAATCGCACCGCAAACTTAGGTGCACAGCTTTCAAATCCCGGCGCTGTTGCCATGGGGTTTGGCGAGGACAGGTGCAGGCGGCCGGGATGCTAATGGTGACCCGGGACCTTGCGTCTCTCGTCTACAGATTTTGTTCATACTCCAGGTAAATAAGGCAGCTCAGATATGCGCCTTCCCCTCTGCTGCACTCCGAACATCATCGGAACGACAGAATGGAACTTAGCAGCAGGGGCCAAAAGCCAGGTCCTTCCACGATAGCGAGCAGCGATCCACTGTGCAGAACCCTAGGAGGGAAGACTGACAGTGGGAGTTTTATCCAGAACATTCAGCTCCCCTTTCTCCTCCGACAGGCCACCAGCTAACTGGCTACTCCTTACTTCTCCTAGAAAAGAATGGACACTTTTGCCTTGGAGCAACCCAGAGGGGGAAGTTCTGAGCTCAGGGGCTGTGAGCACACTGGTGGAGGGGCGTGGAGCACCGTGACCAGCGTTCCCCCCTTTGCTACCCGGCATCTAAGCATTGTTCCTTCCCTGCCCTTGACTGTCTGACCAACCCTTTCCCTCCCCCACTTCTTCCCAAGTGAGACTGGATGATTCCGTCCTAGAGAAACTGACGCATGATACAAAATCAATGGGTCCATAGATACCGATGTTCAGGGGTGGCCTTGAACTCACTATGTAGCCCAGGCTAGCCTTGAACTCATGGTGATTCTCCTGCCTCAGCCTCATGAATGTGGGTTAAAGGTGTGCACCACCATACCCGCTATGAAAGGTCTCTCTTGGCTCAGTCTGAGAAGTCCCAGTCCATGTTTGATGGAACCACTGCCTCCAGGCCTCTGGTGTGGGGCCGCATGGTGCGAAGGAGAGCATGAGGGGAGCTGTGGTTCTCCTGGGGTTATTTTGCGGCTTGTTTGTTTGCAATACTATTTGACTTATATGCATGTGTTGTTTGGAAAAAGATAAACAGAACCAGGCAAAGTGATACACACCTGTAATCACAGCTGTTTCAGAGACCGAGGGGGGAGGACTGTGAGATTGAAGCCAGCCTGGGCAATTAGCTAGACTTTGTCTCTGAATAAGCAAATAAATAATACTCCAAAATTCTGCTTACTATGGCTATTAGTAATATATTTATTTTATATTTCCTTTTGTTTTTGGTAGCGGTGGTGCAATGAGCTACATCCGAGGCCTGTGTCTGCCCCCCTCCCACTTTGATGTTACCAAGAAACAAGGCTTTTCTCAGTGTCTTCTGGAAACGCACTGTCCATTTTGCTTATTAAGTCATTATTCTTTAATTATATCTTCTTTCAAGTCACTGGGTACCTGATTAATCTGATTTTTTATCTCCTCTTTTATCATTTGGAATAATTCAGCTTTGAGGGAATTAGGAGTTTTTGGAGGCATTTTGTTGCCTTGCTTCTTATGTCTTGCGTTTGTTTGTTTGTTTTGTGCTGAAGTTTACAGGGTCCTGCTTACAGTGAAAAGACTTTGTTGCTAGGATGGAGACCCCTTTAGTTAGTGTCCGGTTTTCAGCAGTGCACTCTGGGCATGGGTAACTACAGGCCTTTGCCTCTGTCCCAGCATCCAACCACCTCCATCAATTCAGGAGGGAAGGCTGCAGTGTAATTGGCCCAGCATCCAGTTCTCTAGGCATTGTTAATGACACAAAGGCAACTCAGATATCGGCAGATAGAGAAAATCAATTAATAGCAACAACTGTGCCATCCTGGCAATAGCAACAAAATCAGCAACAATAATAGCATCAAAAACATACTGGATACTGACATACCCTAAGAACTAATTATACACCACCCTCAACCACAGAAAAGAGATCTATAATTATACTAAAACACTAAGACAAACCAAATATTAATATACAGTAAATACCTACTAAATGTACTGACTATACCTCTACAAACAGTAGAAAATAGTTCAACGGTAATAGCATGGAATTCACTATCTAACAGTTAGTAAAGCTTAATGGTTAGTAAAGACAGAGGGGGTGGGGAACAAGAGAACAAAAAAAGTAAAATTTGAAAAATGAAGCAATGAGGAGAGAAGAGTGAGATAAATGATTCTATTAAGGAGTAACAGGAAATTAATAGAATTAGATAAAAGAAACAGAGAAAAATAAAACAAATAAGAAGAAAAAGGAAAAATTAAAATAAAAAAGGAAAAAGAAATCTAAACCCCCAAATCCATGGGGGTAAAAATGACTCAAAAAAATTCCTCTGTAGTTTTGAATGACTGGTTTCTTTCTAGAGTCTGCCACTGTGGAATCTAGCAAGTCACAGTTTTCTCCACCTAGCTTCATGGCCTGTGGGTTTGTGAGGTGACTTTCCTGCCCTTGAGGTCCCTCCATCCGTATACCCCAGGCTGTGGCAACCACCCACAATGAGGGGTGTGCTTGCTTGTAGATGAAGAAGGCCATCAGACAATTGCTCTCTGTGTTGGATATAGGCAGCAGGCAGGGGGTTCAAGCACACCGCCGGATTTAATGCCAGGACTTTCAGATCTAGCCATCTCTGAAGGCCGCACACATCAGGCCTAGCTTCTCCCCACAGAGAGCAGGGCCCCATGCCCTGCCTAGTCTAGGGTTAAATTTCTCAGAGGGTCTATGTCTAGCTCATACCCTCTCCATGTTTGTCACTTGTGGCTGATTCTCACCAGTCACTATGGCAGGGTAGCATAGGAAACCCTGAAGTGGAGTTGTTTGGTAGTTGTTCTGTGGCTTAATCTTAAACAATTAACTTCTTCCCAAAATAGCTCCTCCTTACACCCTCTCAAATATGGCAGGTGCTGCATTGGTTTTTTTCTCCAGTTCTAGCCTGCCGTGAGGAAGGGGTCACTTCTGGAGCCGAAGCCCATGCTGTTTTTGCAGTTTACAATAGCCATGGGCTTTTCTTGAGGCTAGCACTACTGGTCCAGGCTGTTGTTTCTCCCTGCAGCTGCCCACCCTCCGGGCTTACCTCACCTCTATGTGAACAGGTTGGTCGGTCATCGGTCGGTCAGTGCCTCTCCACTTTTTGTCACTCCAAAAATAAAGCTTTGTCCAGCAAAGCAAATTTCAATGGCTTTAGCTGATAGGTCCTGCATTGTATCATTGTCCAGTGTTTCTGGGATCTTATTAGGATCCTGAAAGTACCTGTGCAGATCAGTAAGACCAATGCATCTAAGCGGTTTCCCAAGTACAATAAAGACAAATCATTTGATTTTGTAACTTTTAAGGAAAGTTTATATCTGTAACTTGTATTTTCAGCTTGACCAGTAGAGTCACATTTTGGACAATTAGACCATTTGGAGCCAAGCATTATCTGAGGGAAGCACTTTTGATGAGTGTATAAAACTTGAACTCTGGGGAGCAAGTGCTGAGGAAAGAAGAAATTTTCCTTTTCTATTCATGTGTTTACACTGAGACCCGGGGCAAATGCCTGGGGGCAAGCTCAGCCATGCTCAATTTGCTGCTGTGATATCAGTAAAACACACAGGCTGCCATATAGAAAGTGTGATCATCATGTTCTATTCAGGATAAAACTTAGTTTCTTATGTGCGAAGTGCTATGCTTGCATCTGACACACACAGCTTCTGTGTTGAAAACTTAATCCCAGTGATTAGGTCAGGAAGGCTCTGCCTCACGAATGGATTGATGCTATTATCACGGGACTGGGTTAGCTATCAGCAGGGTGGGATTGGTGGGAAAGCAGTTTGACTCTCTCATTCAGCCTGGCATTTGCCTTGCCCTTCCACCCTATCCTCCCAGGCTCCAGAACTATAAGAAATAAATCTCTACAAGACCAGCCTCAGGATTCTGTTATAGTAGCATCATAGAAGACTACACATTATGGTGATTTTTAAAAACTGTATGAGCCTATGTGTGTGTCAATGTTTTGGTTTTGAGAGGGAGAGGAAAGGGAAGGATTATTCAGGTATTTGCAAAGCTAAAGAAGGCATCTCTGTTCACGACAGGTTTTGCCATATGCTCGTGCTGAAGAATCTCATTACGACCCTGCGGTGTGGGGAGGGGCTCCCAAAATAAGAAGGGATAGCGCAAAGAAAGGTGTTCTCATCAAAAGCACTGGCCTTAGACACAGGACAGGATGACAGCGAGAAAACGTAGAAAGGGGTTTGTTTGATTTTAACAAATTAACTGTTTGATAAACCTCATAATGTGGCACAGCTGGAGAATTAATTTCACCTGCAGGACAGTCGCCCCTGGGCAGGCACAGAGGAGTTTATTCCTGTCAGATGGGTTTCAGGCTGAGGTTTCCATGGGGACGTGGGGACCACAAGGAGAGGTGTGTGGGTGGCACACTGTCTTTCTCTCCGGCTGGTGAAAATCTCAAGGCTAAGCAGAAATATGCTGAATTTTCTTTGGCCAAAACAAACCCCTCTCAACAAGTGTAAAAATACCAGTGATTTCTTAATCTAGTTTTGCAAGTACAACGACTGAGTATTATAAAATGGGGTATTCAGCTTTAGATTTCTTCATAGTTCCAATAAGGCAAAGATCAAGATATGTTAAAAAAAAAAAAAAAAAGGAAGAGACAGACAAGGAATAAAAATGTTCCAAAAACTTCAGGGCACTTTCATTGCTTTTTGGTTTATGGCATTTCAAATGATAATTCTTGCAAATGAAAAGGCAAAATGCGACACCCCATGACATGAAGGAGATGTTTACTCTCTCGTGTCTGTCTGAAATAAAGCGAAGCGCATGCTTTCTTGAAGGCTGGTGATGTTGATTTGTTGGCTGGGGATGCTCGGTGATAATGCCCAAACTCCCTTCAGAACAGAAATGTGTAAGTCCACCATCTGGATGTTTCCAAACATCTTTGAAGATATTCGGTGCAGTGTAGACAAAACACCCAAACGGCATAACCCAAAGCACACAGACACTTCGCGCAACTTTGCAGCCTGCATCTGAATATTGGGGACCATCTGGATGGATGTTTTGTGCACCTCTTTCAGGGCTGTGCAAAGTATAAAACCTTTTCCTAACACTTCAGGATGAGTATAGAAATTATGCATTGCAAGTATGTATTAATAAAAATTAAAATGAATAAATCTGTTTGAAGCTAGGTAGACTTCTGCTGATTTGAACTATGACTGGAATTTTCCCTTTTCTCATCATGTACATACATTTGAAAGTTTGGTTTAACACATCAAGAAAACAAAAAGATTTGTATTCCGGGGTTTCCAAGCCAGATCAGGAATGTGTCAGTTTTATTTTAATGGTCAGGTGTATTTCTGGTAGACACGTGGCACCTGCATTTTAAAAAATATAATAGGGCCAGGGATACAGCTCAGAGGCATAAGCGTTTGCCTGGCAAGCCTGAGGTCGTGAGTTGGATTCCCGGTACCCAAAAAATAAATAAATAATAGAAATCAGCCGACCATGACCCACTTGTCATTTAAGAATAAAATCTGAGGACAATTCAAGAGTGAGTATCCAGAATCAGAATGAGTAACCACCACGAGCACAGCATCCCCTAAAAAACCTGAATTCCCTTATTATACCAAAATTGGAACTTAGGAGAGAGGATAGAAATTAATCAAATGAATGAAAGAAGAAAGAAAGGGAGGAGAGGAAGGAAAGGAGCAAGTAAGGAGGGAAGGGAAGAAAGAAGAAAAATAAAAAGAAAGAGAAAGCCTTCCCTTTCTAATAACTCTTAACATTCTTATTCTCAGTGTTGACACGCAAACAAAAAATGCGGCTGTAAGAGTTCTAGCACATCAGTAAATCAAGACCAAACCCAAACCGCCCTGTTCGGTCAAGAAATAACTGAGACAGAAACAAACAAAACTACTTCCTGATTTTCCAAGTTGCTGAGGTCTTAAGGGAAAGAGAGACTTCTTGGTGGCGTGTAACCACCAAATGCGTTTCCACGCGTGACCCTGGGGGACTCGGACACATTCTCCTGTGCGCCCACAGGGCTGTCCTTCTGGAGCTGCCTGATGCCTTGGTGCCCACCCGAGTGACACCAGTGTAACAGGAAAGAGCAGGAGAGGACATCTCGGGGGGCAGAATTCAGCTCCGTCTGTTAGTTTTATCTGCGGAAGAACGAGGCTAGAGGTGTTAAATCACCCACCCCAGGTGCACGGCCATGACAGGGCCTGCCGTTTACCAGGAGGGGCAGAGTAGCAAGGCGGCTCCTCCTGCGTTGCCCTTGGCCTCTCAGGCTTGGCTTTCCCTCAGACGTGCTTTTCTCTTGCCTCTCACTTCCTTCCTTTCTCTCTTCAGTGGGGGAAATCCTGTGATTGCTAACTTAACACCACTCTTGGGGGAGAGAGCATTTATACACAACGCATGGGTGCGTTTTAGGAAGTGTGGAGGCAGACTGGTGTGGTGGGAAGAGCGCTATAGTAGGATCTGGGAAACTCGGTGTGTAATCCTGAGTCTTCCTTTCATTTTCTACAATTTTGGGCAAGTCTCTTTGCTCCTCTGATAGCACTTTCCTTCGCCATAAGAGTTGGTCTGGCTGATCCTTAGGGTCTCCTCTACTTCCCTAGAGATTCTTTTGTGTTGTAACAAATCCCCTAAGGATCCTGTAGAATTCCTTTGCGTCTTAATAAATGTAATGTTAAAACAAAGATGAAGAGCCATATTTTTGTTTTCTTTCTTGGTGCTGGAGATTGAACCCAGGTTCTTGTACATGTTAAGCCATAGGCCAGCCCACCCCATTTTTTTAACCCTCATAATTTCCTACCCACCAGAGCTGATATCTCCACACTGCCCCTCAGCCTTAACTTCCCTTTCTGCCCCTTCAAAATGGGAATTGTCTCGCTGTAGTTCTCCTTACACATTGCTTAGCCCAGCACCCTTAAGACGTACTGGCTTCGTAAGTACTTTCTGATTTGATGGTGACCACAGTTATAAAACACAGAGCAAGTGAAGACCTTCTAGTGCCTGACATTTAAAGATCTTTGCAGAAACCTCTTCAGTTTATTTTTTTGTTTTTGTTTCTCTTTTCTTTCAAAGACCAAGATTAAAACATTGGTTTTGGCAGGAGAAAATAATGAAGTCTCTCTAGGATCAATCTCTATCCAAAAGGTTAGTTAATTAAGTTTGGGGAAATCCTAAGGGAGGCATCTTTCTTTCCTGCTTCCTAATAGTCAGACTTTGCTTAATCCCCTCAAAAAATATTGAAATTCAAGTGGATGAAGAAATAGTTGAAATAGAAGCTAAGATTTTAGCCCGTGAGGAAACTAAAAATGCTGGAGATGAAAGGAGATAACTTGTTTATAAATAAAACCTTACTTGGGTTTATGGTCTCTGGAATTTGCCATAACATGTTTACCAGGAAAGGAGTTCCATAGAATTCAAAAAAGAGCAGCTTGTCTTCTGTCTACAGTGGAAGTTGAGTAGCCACAGGTAACTGCCCAATAGCTACTATGAGTCACCACTCCAGAAGATAAGCAAAGGACAAAAATAAAACGACAGAGTAGAGAAAAAGCGGCATTACTGGATTACCCAAGAGTTTAACTTAACACTTCTTATTACAGAATAGGATTTGCCCTTCTAAGAACTTCTAGTTATCTAGTGCCATAATAGTGTGACCAGGTAGCTCCACTGGTTTATAGGGTTTTCCATTTCTTTTCCTGCCTGGGTGTAGATTGTGAGAAGGAGTGGGTTTGACTGTACTGTTCTTCCTCAGGAAACAAATCCTTGTGCTGCACTTTCCCTCACCATACAGTACTGCACACTGACACTTCGAACATCACAAGGGGGCTTTAAGTGCGCTGCAGGGGAGGTTCTTGCTTTCTTTGGCAGGGCACTTCAAGGAGAGGCAATGAAAGGAAAGACGAGGGTGGGGAGATCCCTTAGGCCAAGTGCAATTAAAAACAATTAGCATACGAATGAGATCTGATCTTTCCTGAGAACAGAAAGTACATTCATGGGGTGAAGACTACACTCTGATGTTCAGGTGTCCTGTGGAGAACAATGGCTGAGCTCAGGGCGCCGCAAGTGTTGGCGAAGCTGGCGGCGGAATTGACCCCATTGCTTGAACTCTGGGGGTCTAGAAGGATATGTGTGCAATTCGCTGAATGCTTTACAGCAAAGGATTTATTTTCAAGGAGTCACCACTATAATTCACATCATCTTAGAAACACATTTTTTAAAAAATCACGTTGGCCAAGCCGGTCTTGAGTACAGTAAGAGCTAATAATTCCGTGTTCCTCAGACTGCATTTTCCTGCCACCTTCCCTACTGATTCTTGGCGTTTCACTACACTAGCCTCTCCAATGAAAAGCAGAAGGAATGCATGTGTGTGTGTGTGTGTGTGTGTGTGTGTGTGTGTGTGGTGCTGGGGATGGAACCAGGGCCTCCTGCATGCTAAGCAAGCGCTCCACCACTGGGTCAGACTCCAGACCCAACACAGAAGCAATTCTAGCAAGTGAAGCTCAAATAAGCATCTCATCTGATACAAAAGCAGCAGATTTCACACACCCTCTCATGAAGGAGAGACTGTAACTTTACTTACCAGAAATTTAAGAAGCATGTTTCAACTCACTCTTTTTGAAATCACCCAAAGAGAATTTTGCAGAATTGGCCACCTGAAGAGACACCAATTTTTTGAGCCAGGCAAGTCAGTAAACGGGGGCTACAAACCGCTCAAAGTAGGGACTTAGTCATCTGAACTTTCTGACCACAGGGTCAAGCAACAAGATATTTCAAGCGCTGTTTCCTCTCAGGTGACACTGTCACAGAGACAGGGCTGCTGCCTTGGGAGTTGGAGTGGGGTGGCTAGGTGGCTGGGTCATCCATACACACCAGTGGGGAGCAGGAAAGAAGGGCGAAGAGGCACAGCTACATACGTGCTGGATGTGTACCTCACAGGCCTCCATCAGGAGGCCCCGCCCCTGAGGCGTCTTGCCCCAGGCCTGCCCCATTCACTAGAAGCTCCCCATTCAGGAGAGCGGCCCTTTGCATTGCCGCCTCCAACAGTGGGCAAACCTGAGAGAGGCACATATATCAAGAAACTGCTTTCTTCCCATACTGCACAAAGCTTCTGCAGTCTGGTTCTATCTTCTAGCATGATAGTTCCCTGAAGCCCAGTTTGAATAATGTGTAGGCGTGACAGTGACACAAGTTGGGGGTTAGAGTGACACAGAGATGGAAAGAAGGAAGGAAGGGTGCAGGAACTAGTAGGCGACATTGTGCAAAGGGCGGGCACTGCCCCAGGACACCGAGAACCCTTAAGCTGAGCACCACGGGGCCTCTGAGCTCCGAGCAACCAAGCGAGGGCAAGAGGGCAGCGGAAGGAAACTTCCGCTTCACATTTTCTGTTCAGTTCTGGTCCTTGGCCACCTAGAGAGTAGGAAGGATGACGGAGCTCTGGGTTTGGTGACAGGTCAGCCCTGGGGAGGAAGGGCCTGTGGGACCGGAGGACGGTTTTGTTCTACTCTGTGTGTGCGCATGTGTGTGTGTGCGTGTGTGTGCACACGTGTGCATTTGTGTGTGTGTGCGTGCGTGTGTGCACGCGCACGCTGAGGTCAGGAGTTTGACGGCAGAACAGAGACTTCCAGTGTGAACAGCAGCGTGACCGTATGAGCAGGCGGATGAGAACGGCGAGCAGAGCCAGGACTCGGAGGGGAGCTGGCGTGTGGGGGTATCACGGCGCGCAGAGAAGTCTGCAGGGCCTTGTCCTCTCTCTCTCTCTCTCTCTCCCACTGGGCACATATCAGCTTTTTCTTTTTCTTTTTCATCATTCTGTGTTTGTCTCTTGTCCCTGCTTTTCCTCTTATGTTTTTATTTAATTGTATCAAAATAGATCGCATAAAATTTATTTCCTTAACCATTTCTACTAGTCTTGTCTATCGACACTGTTCTACAGCCGACTCCAAACTTCTTCTCATCTTACACAACTGAAATTGTGTCCTCATTAAATGCCAACCCCCGCCCCTCTCCTCTTCCTGGTCCCGGCAGGCGCCGTCCTTTCTCCGTGAGTTTGGTGAGTCGAGGATCCTCATTTAAGTGCGCTCATGGGGCACGTGTCCCTTTGTGACTGGTGAACATCACCGGACACAGGGCTCCCAGGCTCACTCACCATGCAACATTTGAGAATCCCATTCCTTTCTAAGGCTTGTGTTTGACAAGAAGGGTCTGAGCCTGGGACGGTGAAAGACTTCCAGAGGTGGACCGTGGTGATAATTGCACAGTAATGTAAATGTGCTCGCTGCTGTTGACTTGCACGCTTAAAAATAGTTAAAGCGATAAATTTTATGCCAGGCATATTTGCCACAATTTTACAAATGGACTCATGAAGTCCTCAGGAGAAGTGCAGGTGGGTGAGCACAATTTTAAATGAATTTGACAGGCAAAGGGAGACAAATAAAGACCAGAAGGCTCCCTGGCCTGTGGCTGGGTGGCCACTATGGCACATGGCTCCTTCAGCCCCAAGGCAGTTCCTCCAGAGCTAGAAGAGCTCTTGTTAGCGTTGTTGGTATGAAGCTGGGAATGGTGGCACATGACTGTAATCCCAGCACTCATGAGGCTCAGGCAGGAAGATCTCTGTGAAATCAAGGTCAGCCTGGGCTACATAGTGAATTTAAGTCCAGCCTGAGATAGATAGTGAGACCATCTCAAACAAAACAAAACAAAACAAAAAAACCCCAACCCCTCTCCCCAAACCAAACGGTTGGTACAGGCTGAATTGAGTATCCTTGAGAGTCAAAAATAACAGCTAGGTCAAAGTCCCCGTACTTTAGAATGTGGCCATATTTAGAGTTAGAGTTTTTATGAGGGCTACTGAATTAAAATGAGGCCTTGGGGAAAGTCCTAGTCCAGTATTCGGGGTGTCCTCACGTGAGAAGAAGATTTGGACCCAGACACATTCTGAAGAAAGACCACGTGAGGACACAGAAAGAGGACAACATTCACAAGCCAAGAGAGTCCTGAGAGACCAAGTTCAGCCTGCACCTTCACCTCCAGAGCCAGGTAACCGTAAGCTGCTATCATGGCAGCCTCCCCGCCTATGGCACTTTGTCACAGCAGCCCCCGCAGAAGAATACGGTCACAACACACATCTTGGTTTTATTCAGTTAACAAACATGTCCACAGAGCTCACCCTGTGCCAGGCACACCTCTAAGTACAGTACTTTAAAAATAGAATTCAATCCTCGTAACAAACCCACAAAGCAGGGACTACTGTTGCTCTCACTTTACGGATGGGGTCACCAAAGCCGGCAGAGATTGAGTAACCCGCCTTCCTCAAGGGGCGAGGAGCGGGGGCGGGGCCTGGGCAGTCTGGCTCCAGTCGGCCAAACACCGCTCTCCGGCACTGCCTGCTGGGACTTCACGATGCAGGCTCAGACTTGCCTCCCAGAGTCCTGTGTGTGCTTCTCTAATCGAACACCACACTGTCCCTCACTGCCAGGAAGATAGAAATCACATTTCTCCATGTTTTCTAGATGTGTAAGCCTCACCGCAATGACTTTTTTTTTTCATTCCAGGATTCCTGTAAAATCTCTGCCGGTCCTTCCTGAGAGAACTCTGCAATCTCCAGCTTTGGGTGACAATGTCCATGTCTTACCCAGCAGCATTCCACAGAGGTATGAGAGGGGTGATGTCTTTTCTGCTGACCATACAGATCACTAGAGCTACTCAGAGCCCAAGGAGCTGCGGAGAGGACCGGGCGCTACAGCCACGTGGGGCGCCCGCTGCAGAGGGCTTTGCTGTCTGTGTCCTGCGCTGCAGTGGACAGTCGGGGGGTTCCAAGCGGGATCTCAGAATGCAGAACACATCTTCTACAAAACCAACCGGAGATGCCCAAGCATTGTATAACATGAGCAACTAGGGGAGCAAAACAAAATCACTACAGATTTTGTAGGGAAGGTGGGAGCCCTTTATCCCCAGACAGGACAAACGAGGATCTTGAAGCTTGGTGTTGTCTTAGTGCTGTTGTCCAGGAGACGCACCAGAAGCCGGAGCCAGCTCAGCGCAGAGAGTTTTCCTTTCTAAACATGAAGGGAAGGAAGGGTTGCAGCCCTGCCCACCTGCACTGCACTCGGAGCCTCCCGCTCCTGCCCCGAGAGCCTCGGCACCAGGCTTGGTTTGCGCGCATTCCTTGCTCAGAGCCCTGGACACAGAGGCCAGAGGCACACCTCTCTCCCTTTCCCCTTTCCACTGGCTGAATTGTCACTTCCATGGAGGTGACCGTGGAGGCCAAGGTAGTGCCAGCCGGAGTGGAGACTGCAATGTACCAACGTCCTCAGGGCTGGGGACGCACAGAGCAGAGGGAGAGACTGCTCACTGGACGTGCACTGGATATCCACAAGTGGGCTCGACTTCGCATGAGAGTAGGGCTGGACCCTGCTACAGTGAGCATCCTCATAGGCCAATGACAGGCCTGGGGCAAAACCAGAGTCCACTCAAAAGGCAGGCAGTGACCTGCCACCTCATCTAGCCCTTTCCTCCACGTCCACTACAAAGCCTGGCGTCCTGAAGATGCCCTCTGTGGGTTTCTGGCTTGTTCTGAGCGGAAGCCCTGGCACCTCTTTTCCCACGTTATCTCCAGCATTTCCAAACAGGTCCCAGGCCCAAGATTTCAAGGCGGAGTCATGGGAAGCCGGAGCATTGGCAGGGCTCCGCTGCTGAGCCGGGAGCCAGCCCTGCCCCAGGTGTTCTAACGGGGACATGTGCTGCAGGGGGCCAGCTTAGAACATCTGAGAACAAAAGGAGAAAAACATTATGAAACGTGATTTCTGCCTGCATATGCCAGAGAGGAAGGAAACACCTTTGTCAGAGAGCAGGTCTGGACCTGTGGTGCCTCTCGGTGCACGAGGAAAGGGTGCCAGGAGATGAGTGGCTGTGGCGGTGGGGGGGGGCAGAGGTGGCACGAGGGGCATTGTGCAGGAGGAGGCTGGGGCCTGCCTGGTTCCAGAAAAGCAGCAGGGGGCTGAGTGCCTGCAGCAACGTAGCTGTCGGCACCAGCCAAAGCCACAGTGGGGACACGACATAGATCCTTTGGGTCCAGTCTGTTCATTTTAGGCAAGCACAAGAAGCAGTGTCACATTCACACTCTTCAGGTGAGGACATTTCATAGGAAGCCGGGAGAACCACCCTGTGACAGAGCTTTGCAGATCTGTGAAATCCTGGGACATGTTGTTAGCATGTAGGGTTCTAGGTGAGGTCAGGCGTGCGTTTGCTTCTTGTCTGGGTGGCGAAGCCCAAGGAAAGCTCTGGAGAACTGAGTTCTCTGCACAGGCCAGAGGCCAAGGGAAATGTCACCCTTCTCGACCCCCACCACTGCACTGAAGTTCTTTATCACTCTCCGAGAGAGATATCGGAAAACACAGCAGGCAGATCTCTGCTCCTTCGGGTCCCCCAAACTCGAATAACAGCATTGTTGGTTTATCATTTCCACTGAAGTCAGGCCATACTTGCTATGCAGGATTTCCAGGCAAAATGATTTGCTGTAAGAAGTTGTCAATTACTTGTCTGCCTTGGTGACTCCAAGAAGATTGACAAAGACTAAAGATAGGAAAGGAAAATATTTGTGAAATAGAATCAGAGTTCCTGCTCCCCTGCCTTGGCACCACTCTTATCTTTCTTGAGAAATCCTAAGACTCTTATTCAAGTTGAAAGCTCGCCTGATGCCTTTCCATGATGCACACTTGTGTCAGTAGATATTTGTTTGCTATGTATTTAATTGACTAGTTTATTGTAGATGGAACCTAAATGGGAAGTGAACCAACTTGCGGGTGCTTTTTGATCATAAATGGTTTCAACCTACCACAGGCAATGCCACCAGTCCCACAAGGCAGAACATTACCCGAAAGGACCACACAAATTTCCTGATCATTACTTTAGTACACTGGGTTGAGCTGGAGCTCCTGAAAAGGTCTTATCGGGTTATTCCTTAAAAAAAAAAAAAAAAAAAAAAAACCTGAAATTGATGAACATACCCACGTATTTTCTCACCCAGGCTAACTCTTGTTGGTGAAATTATGCTGCTGGATTGCATAACTGAATTAGGAACTGGGAATGCTAGAAACCCACTTGAGGTTGGAAAAGCAATGAAGTTAAAATAACTGTGGTCACCAAGTATTGAGTCAAGAAAAGTCCCAGGGCGCGTGGAGTGATGTGGAGAGAGCGTGCATGGAGTTCAGCGGGCGTGTGGGAGAAGACAGAGGGCCAAGAGTCCAGAGATGGAGCCTCAGGATCCGGCTTTGCGCTGCCTGCCTAGGGGCGCGACTCTGCGCTTCATCCGTAGGACGAGGCGCTTGCAGTAGGCGGTCCCTAACGCTTCTTCCGTGACCGTTAATCTGTGAAACAGGTGATATTGGTTTAGGATATGTTAGTTTTCATCCGTGGTACTTCTGTTGTTGTTTACAAATGGTTTAACTAAATTAAAATGTGTACTACATTAGAATGTGTGGGATTTTTTTTTAGCAGCTTTACCAATCCCTGCCTTCAGCTTGGTTAAGCAGGCTACTTAAATAGTTTAGAGTAAAAACCTCTCATTGGAATTAATGCTACAGACAGGGTATCAGAGAAAGCAGTAGGATGGAGAATTTAAAGAAAAGAATAAAAGTATAGACTATTAGTCTAAATGTTAGCAGCAAATAGCAGGGCTTGGGAATTTTTTTGTTTTGTTTTGTTTTTGAGACAGGATCTGGCTATGTTGTTCAGGTTGGCCTCAAACTCTTGGGCTCAAGAGATCATCCTACTGGGAGGACAGGGATGTATCACTATATCAAAGAGCCAGGGAATTTAAAGAAGGCCAAGGTGGGAAAATATTCATAAATGTTTCTTTCTTTTATAACATAAAGCACTGGCTTAAAAAGAATAAAGTAACATTGAGGAAAATAAAAAGAGATAGTTCTAACACTGAAACAGAAAGTAACATAAAACAGTTCTTGATATTTCATCAACTATAAGCAGATGTAAAATCTCTTGAATAAAAGTGCTGTTCAGTGGTTCCTCTTCTCCATGCTTTCACTTTTTACAGTTTCAGTTATCCATGGGTTATCTGTGGCCCCAAAATAGCAAATGAGAAGTCCCAGGGAAACAGAATGTGTGCTTTATATTGCACACTGTTCCAAGGATCCAGAAGAAATGGGTCTCAGTCCACTCTGCACTGTCAGTGATATGAATCTTCCCTGTGTTTATAGTGTATCCACCCATATGTGCTACCCACTCGTTAGTCATTCTGAGGCCATATCAGCAGGCTGAATATTACAGCAGCACGGTTCTGGTGTTCAAGTGACATTCATTGCACTTAATCATGGCCCAACCCCTAAGCAGTGATGCTGGCAGTTCAGGTATGCCAAAGAGAAGCCAAAATTGCTTCCTTTAAGTGAAAAGGTAAAAGTACTACATTTCGAGGGAGTGCGTGAGCAAGTGAGAGAGAGAGAGAGAGGTCATACTCACATAACTTTCACTATAGTATTTTGGTATACTTTTTCTATTTTATTATTCTTGTTTTAATCTCTTGTGCACAATTTACAAATGAAGCTTTATCCAGGTAGGTACAAGAAAACGCATATAAGTAGGGGTTGATACTATCCAAGGTTTCATGAACCAACTGGGGGTCTTGGAACCTACCTCCTACAAATAGGAGGAACACCTATTTCTGAAAACCTAATTTCTATGACCTCATCTAGTAAACTTCAAAATCTCTACTCAAATAAGGAATTCTATAGGAAATGTGAAAATTAGGAAGCTGGAGCCCAAGAGGGTCAGATGGCAGTACCGTACTGATACAACACACATACTCCTATACCGGAACTGGGAATGACACTCCAGCCAGGCTAGAGGAGGTCGGGAGAAACTCCTTTCTGCCTCCCCAAAACAGACCCTGAGAGGGAGTGCTGCCCGCAGAAGGCTCGCTGGGCTGGGAACACTCCCTGGAGCAACACCTTGAGGGAATGAGGGCAGCCACAAGGCTGCAGCGGAGGCCTCAGCCAGGCCTCCAGAAGGTTCTGGAACCCTTGAACCCTTATGTCAAGCCAAATCAGAGAGGCTGGGCCTTTGTACCCCCACGTCCACAGGTCCCTGGGTATGAGGGGGGGCTCAGCACCCTGAGGTTGAGGGTGACACCGCAGAGAAGCCCAGCTGTGGACTGAGGCAGCCAATGCTGTCAGAAGTGGGCACAAAGATGTCTCCAGCCAGAACTGCGGCCCTGCATCCCAGCATCCTCCTCCGCTGTTCATTCTGCAGTATGAGGAAGGCATAAAACTCTGTGTACCATAGCAATGCCCCGTCCGCTAATAGCAGCTCGGCTCCCAAGCAGCCCCACCTCTCTGGAACACGTGTTACCAAGTCTGTGCTCCAAAGCCAACCAACCGCATTCAGTCTCTGTCCAAGAAACCCGGCAATAACAGTGTCTAGGCCACATTCAATTTGAAATCCATTAAGAGAGATATTTGGAAACTTCTTAATAACAGAAAGCTGTGACCACTAACAATGGCTCTGCGAGTGAGGAGCCAAAGGAAATGACACGACGTAAGGAAAAAAAAATCCCGGAACTTAGAGGACTTAGGATCTGGAACCATTTAGTGCAGGAACACACGTCCTAGCGTCTCAGTAGTCTGAGGGCACCCTGGCACGACAGCTCCTCACTGAAATGGATGTTTACGGTATGTCCCCGGGAAAACTGTCCTCTGTATTCTGGAAAAACAATTTCCAGAATGATTTCCTCCCAAGATAGTTAATTTCTTTTAGGATGCTAGGAATCCAATCCCAGGCCCCCATGCATGTACTCTACCACTGAGCCACACACCAGCCCTGAGTAGCTGGTCTTTAAAAGCCTGATTGCTTCCCTGTAGCCGCCCAGGAAGGTGGGTTACCAGGCTACACTCCCTGCTCTGCAGGGTCTGCAAGTTAGAGGTTAACGGGCATGGCTTCAACGAAAACTTTGGGAGGTGGATGTCCACGCCACAGACCTGTGCCGTTGCCTCTGTATCCTGTTTCTTTCCTTCCTCAATCAGGTCCCCCGGAGAGCACACTTGATAAGCTAGAGACCAGGCACAAATTCTTCCAGGTGAGTGAGACAGCATCGCTCCATCTCACCTGCATCTCAGCTCACCCTTGCAAAATGGGCTCAGAAAAGCTTGCAGCCGCGGGTGACTGTGCATGCACTCCATCACCGGTGAAGATTCAGGGCAGAGTGGGGAGAGGGACCAGGGTGCACGCAGCTCCCTGACCGGCCCTCAGCACTGTGACTGCTGCGCGCCTGAGCAGCTGCTGCCTTCTCACTGGCTCGCCCGCATGTGAGGAGAAAGAATTCCTGAAAATTACCCAACTGCAGAGGCAAAGGAATTACATTTCTTTGGTAAAATGCTGGCTCATTCTGATGCTCACAGCCAGAAGTTTATGCAATTGCTCTTTTTATCACCGGAAGGTATTTAGTAATTGTGGGCACTCCTCTTATTTCAATAGCTTCACAGAGGGTTGTTGACACCTTAGATTAAGCCAGTGGGCATGCGCCAGCTTTTCCCATTCATAAAGTCAAGGAACTAGAATGTACTGAAAACCTGAAAGAAGCCTTTAAAGAACTGGACTTTGAAACATTTTTTTATCTTGAAATGTTTCTAACATTCTTATAAGATCCTCATGCTATGAAAACAGGAATCTTCTCAGGGTATTTAAAACCCTTCCTTCACCAAACCTTCTTTGTCCTTGGTCAAATCTCCTGGTTTAGATGACAGTTGGGACATCCATAGGGATGGCTGGGTGTTCAGTGTGAAAAGCACCACACACTCTACACCCTGGTAACTGCTCTGCTAAGCCCATCCTAGTTTTCCAGGTGATGGCTCCGCTTGTCCTGTGTGTGGATCGCAGTACCGAGAATCCCACGGGCCCTGAGTAAAGGTGAAATAGTAAAAACAATTTGTCTCTTTTACTTCCTTTCTGCATTAGGTTACTCAACGTCTCCTGTAGTTCTCAGCAGACATAACACAAGCTAATTTAAATCACAGATTCTTGTACCTGACAGAGACTCAGTTTCACTTGTAGCCTAATGGTTAATTTTTTACTCAGATACAACATCTAGGATGTTACAAGCCTTGGAAAACAGGCTGTCTATGAGAAAAATATGTATGAAATTCCAGAGACTCATACTATTAATGTCCCCATGATCAACAAGATCAAATACAAACACGAGAGCCAGGAGAGGAAATTGGCCATAATCCCCAAACAGAATGTTATACTTTTATAAAGAAACACCTTTTTCTCTCTATGAAACAATAAACAAAAATGAGGATGCCTGACCTTGATAGCAGAGTTGGATGACTTATTTCTAAAATCACCAGGGCAGCCTGCAGCTTTATTATTTCCGCCTTGGTGAAGTAAGGCAGATTGGAACACAGTCTGTGTCCCTAACCTGCTATGTTGGAGGCATCCCTTCTCCACGCTGTAGAAGATCACCGCTGGCAATCTGTTTGACTTATTTCATCCACTCATTCATTCCTACTTTACCTAGAGTGAGAACATGCCAGAAACTGTCCTGGTCCCATGACATTACTATTCTGCTTTCAGCGTGACCCAGTGACTGGAACCAATTTGACCTCCTGCTGGAAACAGCTGCAAAACAGGACAAAACGTATGAAAATAGTTTCCAGACTCGGCAGAACAGAGAGAGACAGGACTGTGAGCCTTCAGAGAAGCAGCCACAAACCTGGTCAGCGCTGTGGACAGCCCAGCTGTCTGGACCACCACCTGGGGAGGGGGAACCCAGTCAGAATGTGAGGTTTCGCTAGGTGTGAAGACAGAGACTAGCGTTCCAGGAGACTAGGAGGGTGGGGTTGATGGAATACAACAATGGTAAGAAGGAACCACCGAGAAAAAGCTCCAGAAATTCGCCTGAATCCCCTTCATCTGTAGCTGAATCATAGCAGATGAGACCGCACGAGACAGGACACCTACAACTCCTAGGGAAAAAGGCAAGTCTCAGAGAACTGCACACTAAGCAATTCACGAGTCCAGACAGTGCTAGCAGAGGTTCACGCACAGGGCATTCAGCAGAGGCCTCAGAAAGATAGGGTCTTAGATGTAAGGCTAAACTAACCATCGATTAAGGTTATTCTATGTCTATACAACAAAATTTAAAAACAAGCCTTGAAAGGACCAAATCAATACCAAGCATTTAAAAGCCTGCCCCAAAGCCCCATAATATTCCTTGAAGGAAGGTAACAAAATCTAAATACCCAACACAAAAAATCAGAGTATCCTGTATCAAATAAAAATATTGCTACACTTGAGAAGAAGTGGGAAACATAATCTATATCTAATACAATTCAGTCAATAGAGACATCCTTAAAAAGTTAGAGATGATGGATTTATCAAACCAAAATTTTAAAGGCTATTGTAAATGTATTCAAGGGTTTAAATAAAATATAAGAAGAATGAAAATGGACTTGAAAATACATTTAAGAGCTAAAAAATATACTATTAGATATGAAAAATTCACTGGATAATATTAAGAATACTTCAGAGAATGAAAATCCAATCAGGAATCTTGAAGCTATAGCTATAGAAATTACATAATCTAAACATAGAAGAAAAAGGTTGGAAAAAAATGGACAAAGACATAGTACGACAATATTAAGTAGTCTAACATGAATATTTAGTGATCTAATATTAAGTGATCTAGTGTCCAAGAAAAAGAATGGACAGAAAAAATATATGTGATGAAATACAGGCTGATTTCCCCCAAATTTGATAAACAAAACCAATAAAATCCACAAATCCAAGAGGTTCAATGAATCCTAACCAAGATAAACACAAAGGAAGCCACCTCAAAGAACATCATAGTCAGTTTGCTGAAAACAAGTTATAAAGAGAACATTTTAAAAGCAGCTATAGGGGCCAGGGATATAGCTCAGCAGCACAAGCGCCTGCCTGGCAAACACAAGGTCCTGAGTTCGATTCCCGATACCTAAAAAAAAATTACCTTACTGCAACATTTAATAAAGAATTCAAAGGGGCTGGGGGTTTAGCTCAGCGGCAAAAGCGCCTGCCTGGCAAGCGCAAGGTCGTGAGTTCGGTTCCCGGTACCGGAGAAAAACCAAAAAAAAAAAAAAAAGAATTCAAGTAGCTGGGGATTTAGCTCAGTGGCACAGTGCCTATCTGGCAAGCTCAAGGTCGTGAGTTCGATTCCCAGTACTGGAAAAAACCCAAAAAAGTAAAAAAATAAAGAATACAAGATTAAAAACAGCTAGAGAAAAAAGACACACATTTCAATACAGAGGAAATGAGATAACTGAATCCTGTCTTGAACTTGTGGTAATCTTCCTGATTCAGCCTCCTGAGTGCTGGGATTCTAGGCATGTACCACCACACCAGGCCCAAGGTAATTTTTAAATACTGAAAGGAAAAAAAAATCCAGTGAAAATTACTAACAGACCAACAGTACAAGAAATGCTAAAAGAAGTTAATCTGCTTATTCCTGATGAGTTAGACCTGTTATCATTTTGTAGTAACTCACTTCACCTAATTTTTCTATGTCCTTATGTTCCAGTTTTGTCTCCATTCAAAAGAATATAACTACATTCTTTTTTTTAAAAAGGATGTTTTTATTTATCCATTTATATGTAGCATGATGAATGATACATTTAGATTCAATTCTACAATGTATTTTATACTTTCTATTTGTTTAGGTTTTCTTTGTTTCTCCATCAGATTATGGAAATTCCTTTATATTCTTAGTTTGCCATAAGTTTCTGTCTTGAATTGGAGTTTTATTTTTTTCAAAGACTTTTTTTTAATTTCTGAGATGTTCCTATTATTTTATCCAATTAAGCTTTTAGTGTAGTAGATGAATTGATTTTCTAATGTTAGACCAGCCCTGAATTTCTGAAATAAACCCATCTTGTCATGACTGTTAAAAAATTCTGTATAAGAACCCTCATTTTCTGTTGTGGGAAAGGAGTACAAAAATGATTAGGGAAGCTGAAACCATGCAAAGCAATCCTAATCCACGGGCAGGGGGATCACAATTTTCTGTGCTCTTTAAAATTTTTTGTCAAAATATTGAAAACTTTTCTTACTATCTATTATAAACATAGAGAAATGAAAAAACTTATACTAAAGGGAAATGATATCATAAAGAAATCTGTAGCTATTAAATTTTTCTTTTTTATATCTTTAGAGGATAATTAAACTGGGTGTGGTGGTGCACACCTATAATCCCAGAACTTTGGAGGCTGAGGCAGGAAGATCACTGCAAGTTCAAGGTCAGCCTGGGCTAATTCAGTGTCATTATGGAATTCATGGTGCTGAGCACCCACTACTCTATTTCCAAGTTTTTGCTATCATATGTACCAAGAGGAAATACTGTGCCCACAAAAGGTAAGTGTTTTGAACTGATTCAGGATGATGAGGCAGCCATGACAGCTCAACGAAAGACATCCACAAAAGAGGACTCCCAGAACTGCTTCCCAAAGTGGCAAAAAGGATGGGATAAGTGTGTTTAAAGGGAATGGCAATGTGTCTTCTACTGTAATAATTGTTTAAACATTCGCTCCACTTTTTTAATCATACTTCTTACCTTGGAGTATTTTTACTGTCTCTCATGCTAAGTCTGTATTTGGCTTTGAAGGAATTGTCAAACCGTTTTCCACAGTGGCTACACTATTTTCAACTCCCACCAGCAGCATCTCTGGGTTTGAATGTCTCCATATTCATACCAGCACTTGTTCGTCTCTTCTCTGTCTCCGTCTCTATCTCTGTCTCTCTTTGTCTCTGTCCCTCTGTCTCCATCTCTCTCTGTCTTTCTCTGTGCCATCAGAGTAGTATCTCCTTGTGGATGTGACGTTCTTTTCCCTAATGACTAACGATGTTGAACATCTTATGTGCTCACTGGTCATTTGCATATCTCCTTGAAGAGAGGTCTGTTCAAGTTTCTTGCCCAGTTTCCAATAGGGTTGTCTTTTTGCTGTTGAAGTGAAGAGGTTCTTTACCTATGCTCTGGATATGAAACCTTTATTGTATATGTGATTTATAATATTTACCCCATTATGTGAGTTATCTCTTCACTTTCTTGATAGCACTTTTTGATGCACAAAGGCTTTTACTTTCAATGTTTTAAATTTTGTTGCCTGTGGTTTTGGTGTCATACATGAGAAAGCACTGCCAAAACCAAGGCCATGAAAATTTGTTCCTGTATTTTCTACTAGTTTTACAGTTTTAGCTCTTAGATAAGTTAGGAATACAGCTTCATTACTGCAGGCAGATATCCAGTTTTCCCAACACTACTTATTGAAATAGTTGTCCTTTCACTGTCAAGTATCCTTGACATTCTTGTCCAATATTAATTGGCCATAGGGCTGGCGTGGTGGCTTGACAACTGGTGGTCAACTTGTAACCCCCAGCTGAACTGAACCAGTGTGGTGCTGGGTGTGGGAGGCCCATCTGAGGACTGTTGTCCATAGCATAAAAAAGAGAACTGCACAGGAAGAAGTAGGGGCTGTTGGTTTTCCTGAGGGAGCTTGTCATGCTGACTTTCTTGATGTAGACTCTGCTGTTTTCATCACTGGAGGAGCTCAGGTCCTTGTTGTTGCTGAGGATGGCTGTGGTACTTTTCAAGGGAGCTCTGGTTCTTACTTTGAGTATCCCTTCCTGGCCCCAGTGCAGACCCCTCAGCCTACTGGCACAGATCCTTCAACCCGATGGCGCAGACTTTCTAGCTTCAGCCACTGACCTTGGGGCCTTCCCAGCGCAGATCTGTGAAACAGGCCTGCGTGACACATTGTCATGGGCTCTTGGCCTCCAGTTAGACTCATGGAGGCATTGTCATGGGCTCTAGGTCTTCAGCTGGACTCATGAAGGACATTACTGTGGGATCCAGGCTCTCAGCTGGATTCTTTGGGTCTTTAGTGTGTGGACAGCTTTCCTGCCTTCCTTTGTACCTGACTCTTTGGGTGACTATTATAAAATAATCCTCTCAGTTATGTGTTCTGTATTAAATTGCTTCCCTTGTGAACTCTGACTACAAGAGCCGGGGATGTAATACAGCAGTAGAATGCTTGCTTCCTATGTGCCTAGCTCTGAGTTTGCTTCCCAGCTCTGAAAGCCACTGGAAGGAATCAACCATCCACATGAGAGTTTATTTTTGAGCTCTCAATTGTAGTGCATTCATCACATATTTTTCCCTGTGTCAGTACCACATTGCTCTGATTTTAAAGCTTTATAGTAAGTTTTAAATTAGGAAATTGTGAGTTCTTCAGATTTATTTCCTCTCAAGATTGCTTGGGCTATTTGGGCTCCTTAAAATTTTGTATGAATTTTAGGACAGGTTATTCACTTCTGTAAAACACATGCTTGAGATTTGGATATTTGAATCCTCATGTCGTTGAGGTGCCTATTGTCACCTTCACAAAATCAAGCCTTCCAGTCCATGAACATCAGATGCCTTCCCATTTATTTCTATCTTCTTCATTTATTTAAGTGTCCTTTTCTAGTTGTCAGTCTACAAAACTTGTGTCTGCTTTGTTAAATGTATTTCTAAGTGTTTTATTTTATTTTTGATGCTGTTAAAAATAGGGCCTTTGCACTGAGCTATATCCCTATATCTTTTATTTATTATTTTGAGACTAAGTAAAAACTTGAGATCTTCTTGCCTCAGCATCCCACAGTGCTGACATTACAGGCATGTGCCGCCATGCCTAGCTGAATTGTTTTCTTAATTTGATTTTTGCCTGATGATTTGCCTGATTTTGCCTGATTTGTATTCTCCAACTTCGCTAAATTGATTAGATTCAACTGGTTTTGGGGTGTGGTGGATTGACAACTGGTTGTCAGCTTGTAACTCCCAGCTGAATTGAACCAGGGTGGTGCTGCATGTGGGAGGCCCACCTGAGGACTGATGCCAGCAGCACAAGAGGCAGAACTGGAGAAGATGAGGAGAAGCTGTTAGGGAAGCTGTAGGGAGCTGCTGGTTTTCCTGGAGGACCTTGTCATGCCGGCTTTCCTGATGAACTTGGCTGTTCTCATTGTCAGAGGAGCTCGGGACCTGGTTGTTGTTGAGAATGACTATGGTTAACTTTGGGGGAGCTCTGGTCCTCTTTGAGCATTACTTCCTGGCTCCGGAGGGGAAGACGGTTCACTGCTCAGTCTTCTGGAGAAGCTTGTCACATTGGCTTTCCTAATGAGAACTCAGCTGTCCTCATCATCAGAGGAGCTTGAGCTCTCTCTGTGGCTGAGAGTGGCTGTGGTACTTTTGGGGGGAGCTCTGGTTCTTACTTTGAGAGTCATTTCCTGGCTCCAGTCAGATCCCTCAGCCTGCTAGCACAGACCCTTCAACCCACTTCCACAGACTTTCTAGTTTCCACCACTGACCTTGGGGGCTTACTTAGCGCATGTCCATGAAACAGGCCTGCATGAGGTATTGTTGCGGGCTGTAGGCTTCCAGTTGGAGTAGTGGGAGGCATTGTTATGGGCTCTAGGTCTTCATCTGGACTCATGCAGGACATTACTGTGGGATCCAGGCCCTCAGCTGGATTCTTTGGTCTTTAGTGTGTTGACAGATTTCCTGCACTCTCTTTGTATATGATTCTTTGGGTGACTCATAAAATAATCTTGTAAAATATGTGTCCTATATTGTATTGTTCCCCTTGCAAAATCCCAAACTTCTTTCTTCTTTTGGTTTTATTACAGGGGGTTTTTGTTTTGGTTTTTTTTTCAGTACTGGGAATTAAATCACATAAAAGGCACTGAGCTTTATCTCCAGCCTTTTTTTATTTTATTTTGAAACTGGGTCTCATTATGTTGCTCAGGCTGGCCTCAAATTTTCAGTCCTCCTGCCTCATCCTCCTGAGTAGCTGGGATTATGGGTGTGCACCACCACACCTGGCAGTTTTCTCTTAGGTGGTATTCTTCAGTTTTTCTACATATAAGATCATGTTGTGTGAAAATAATATCATTTCTTTCTTTCCAAGGTTGATATTTTGAATTCCTTTTCCTTACCTAATGTCTCCATTTAGAACTCCTTATACTATGTTGAACAGAGGTGGCAAAAATAGGTACCCTTGTTTTGTTCATGATCTCAGGAGAAAATATTTCAACTTTTCACTCTTTAGTATGATGCTAGCTGAGGATTTCACATACATGGCCTTTACTGTGTTGAGGAAGAGTTATTTTATTACGAGTTTATTCTGTCCTTTTATCATGAAAGGGTGTTGGATTTTGTCAAGTGCCTTTTCTGTGTCATGGATTGTGTAGGATTCTGTGTCAGGGATTTCTTTGATTCCATTAGTACAGTGGATTAATTGTTTTATGTGATTGATTTTTTTTATGTGAAACCACCTCTGTAATCTTGGGTTAAATCTTTTTTGGTCATGGTGTATAATCCTTTAAAAATTCTGCTGACTCAGTTTACTAGAATTTGCTGAGGATTTTTGCACCTGCAGCCATAAGATCTGTAGTTGAGTAGATCTTGGTAGTTTGTGAGCATCTAAATTATCCCCCCTGTTAGCAGAAAATTGTTCAAAATACTCTCTTACAGTCCTTTTCTGCATGTAAAGTCAGTAATAATGCCCTCCTTCATTTCTAATTTAGCAGTTCCACTTTTTTCTTAGTCATGTAGCTAAAGGTATGTCAATTTCATTGACATACCAACTTTTGGTTTTATTAATATCCTCTATTATTTTTCTATCATCCATGTTGTTTATTTTCAACCTAGTTATATTTCCTTCCTTCTGCTAGGCTGAGTTTAGTTAGCTCTTGTATTTCTAGTTCCTTAAGGTGTGTGGCTAGGATACTGCTTAAGATCTTTCTTCTTCTCTCCTCCTCCTCCTCCTCCTCCTTCTTCTTCTCCTTCTCCTTCTTCCTCTTCCTCTTCTCCTCCTTCTCCTTCTTCTTCTTCCTCTTCTCCTTCTCCTTCTCCTTCTCCTCCTTCTCCTCCTTCTCCTTCTCCTACTTCTCTTCCTTCTCCTCCTCCTTCTCCTACTTCTCTTCCTTCTCCTCCTCCTTCTCCTCCTCCTCCTCCTCCTCCTCCTTCTCCTTCTCCTCCTTCCCTTTCCCCTTCCCCTTCCCCTTCCCCTTCCCCTTCTCCTTCTTTTTTAAATCTTTCGTCTTTTCAAGCACAGGTGTTTACAGCCATACATTTCTCTCTCAGGTCTTTTCACAGCATCCCATAAATTTTGGTATGTCGTGTTTTTCTGTTCATTCACTTCAGTGTATTTTATAATTCCTTTTAGCCCTTTAGTTGTTTAAATGTTAGTTAATTTTCACATATTTTTGTGTTTTTCTTTTAGACTGATTAAGACTTGTCATCTGGTCTAGGTAACATATGCTCCATCCTTGTGAGTGTCTTGTGTCGTTGAGAAGAATGTGTGTTCTGCAGTTGTTGGGTGGAGTGTTTTATGTTTGTTAGGCCTGATTGGTTTATAATGTTGTTCAAGTCCTCTGTTTCCTTATTGGTTTTCTGTGTGGTTATACTACCTGTTATTGAAGGTGTGTTATTGAAATCTCCAACTGTTATCACAGAACCATTTTTCTTTTCAATTTTGTCCATTTTTTGTGTCATGTAGTTTGGGGCTCCATTGTTAGGTAAATATGTTTATAATTATTACATCTTCTTGATGAATTGAAATTTTACGAATATAGAATGTCTTTTTCTGAAATGTTTTACTTAAAATCTATGTTGTTTGATAAGAGGTCCAACTAATTCTCTTTTGGTTATTATTTGTATGGAATATTTTTCCCACCGTTTTACTTTCAAACTCTTTATGTTTTTGTATAAAATGATCTGTTTACATCCATGTAGATGGATCATGTCTTCAAATCTATTCTGCCAATCTCTGCCTTTGAATTGTGCAAACTGATTATTAATTAAGAAGGGCTTACTTTTGCCACTCCATTGTTTGCTTTCTCTGCTTCCTATGGTTTTATTCCTCCATACCTCTACTAGTGACATTTTAGAATTTGGCTGACCTTTTTGGAGCATTCCATTTTGATTTTCTTTCCTTTTTTTTTTTGGTCTATTTGAGACAGGGTCTCACTACATAGTTCAGGCTGGATTTGAGCTCACTGTGTAGCCCAGGCTGGCCTTGAACACACAACAATCCTCCTGCTTCAGACTCCCAAGTGCTGGGATCACAGGCGTGTGCCACCACACCGGGCTCAATTTTGATATTCTTATCTTTCCTTTTCTGTGTGAAGTTATTTTCTCAGTGGCTGATTTGGAGATTAATATTAACATCGTAAGATTATAGCAGCCTGTTTTGAATAAACCCATCTAGTTTTTAAAAGTATGCAAACATTCTAATCCTATACATTTCTGCTCCCCACCCTTTGTAGTGGTTACTGTCACAGGTTGTCTTGTACATCGGGTACCTAGTGACATGTATTTAAATAGGTGTTTTACGCATTTGTCTTTTAAAATGTACAGAAAAAAGAGGAGTTACGCAGCAAAGTAAAATAGTGCTGGCTGCTATCTTTACCTATGAAGCTGCCTTTATCTTATCCTTCATGAGGCCTTCGGTTACTGCCTGGCCCCCTTTCATCTCAGTCTGAAGGACTCCCTTAGCCTTTCTTATAGGGAAGGGTGACATAATCCCTCTTAGCTTTTGTCTTTCTGTGGAGCTCTTGACTTTCTCTTATTCTTGAAGCATAGTTTTCTCTGGAAATAGAACTCTTGGTTGACCGTTTATTTTCTTTAAATATGTCTCCCCATTCCCTTCCAGCCTGCAGCTTTCCGATGGGGAGTCAACTATTAATCTTCCTGAGGACCCCTTGTGTATGGGCAGCTGGCTTCTCTCTTGCTGCTTTGCATACCTTTCCAGTTCATCTTGTATGGAGCTTGAGGACTGGACTCATGTCTTCCATCAAAATTAAGAAGTTTATTTTTTGCCGGGCATGGTGGCACACGCCTGTAATCCCAGCACTCGGGAGGCTGAAGCAGGAGGATCGTTGCGAGTTCGAGACTAGCCTGGGCTACAGAGTGAGTTCAAGGCCAGCTTGAACTGCATAGCAAGACCCTGTCTCAAAAAGACAAAAAAAAAAAAAAAAAAGTTTATTTTTAAAAGAATTTGAATATTTTATTTGTTTCTTATTGTGCAGCAAAGCTGTTGTTTCACTGTGTAAAACAACACCAGTGTATTGTAAAATTAAGAAAATAGTGTTCTTCACTGGACACTGTACAGCTGGCACACACACTCCTCTACTCCTAGTTATTTTCAAGGGGAAGATCATTTCAGTATTTCCACTCAAGAAGAAATGTAAGCAAGTTAGAGTACTCTATAAGGTCTATGATAATCATGTTAACCTTGAGTCATTTTTATAACTAGTTTTTACCATGGATAATTTCATGAAATCTGAATATCAGAACCTACAGCCTAGTCTAAAAATCGCAAGGTATATATAAAAAAGATACACACTGTATTTAACTGCAGTCATTAGGGAGTTAAGGGGTATTTTCCTCCGGGAGCAGTGTGGACAGTGGCTTTTTTTCCATTGTTAAATTATCGCTAGAAGTTGTTATCTCACATCTTCGGTCCACCAGTAATTGCAGACAACTGTGCTGCAGGCAGTGATTCTGCACGAGTTTATTTAGGGTGCCACCTCATTCCTCAGTAGACTTCACATATTTTCTCAGGCGCTTCTTCACCCAGGAGTTCATCTAGCGCTGCAGGGTCTCTCACCGTCCTCTTTATCGGCCAACTATCTCCATAACAGATTTGTTGCCCCGGATTTTTGGCAAGTGCCTCGCCCATTTCACCGACTTTTCTGGTTGAAGAGACTGGAGCTCCCTGGCCACGCTTTCGAAACACCAAACTCACCCTGCGCTTTCGATTTTACCCCAACTTCGAGCAGACGGCAGTAAACAACTCCCGTGCCTCTGCACGCCAAGCTGCTGGTCCTACGGTTCCAGAGGCGTTTGCTGTTAACCGTTCGCGTCTCTCTGTGAACTTACCCGCTGCGACCTGGCAGCGTGCGGCGCGTCCGAGAAGATCTGGTCACTGGTTAATATTTCCTTCTACCTCCTCCTGTCCTGCAGAGCGCTCACGAAGCCTTTGTTGGTACATCTGGTGACACTCCCCGGGTCACTATTGTCCTGGTCATTTTCCCTCATTATTTTCTTAGACTCTGCACACTGGATTATTGCAATTGCCTTATCTCCATATCTGTGGATTTTGCCTTTTGCTTGCTCAATGTGCTTCTCAATCCTTATTATATATATTTTTAAACAGTTTTAGCTCCTGGACTTCTCACCTCTAGACTTTCTACTTTTTTTTGTTTGTTTGTTTTGGTTTTTCTCCGGTACCGGGAACCGAGCTCACGACCTTGCGCTTGCCAGGCAGGCGCTTTGCCGCTGAGCTAAATTCCCAGACCCTTAGACTTTCTACTTTAGTCACATATTTTTCAGTTGCTCGGGTCTTCTGGTTGTCCTTCGTCTTTGTCCATGGTTTCGCCTAGCTGACAAAGCATATTTAAGACAGTTGATTGAATAAATTTATTGATTCCCGTGAACGCACTTCCTCAGGGATGCTTTCTGTCTGTCAAATACTTTGTATTTTCTTATAAATAAGCCACATTTCCCCCCTGCTTCATATGCTTTGTATTGTTTTTTGTTTAAATTTGGACCTTGGAAAATGTTGTAATGTGGTACTTTGGAAACCAGGCACTGCGTCTATCTCCAGGGGACAGATGCTACTGTAGGCTGAAGTTGTCCAACTGTTTCTTATAAAATTGTGTTCCGTGCTGTGTGTAGTCCCTGAAGTCTCTGTTCTGTTATGGCTGAGGTCAGTCTATGACCTGATACTCTGCATCCAAAAACAGAAAGAAAGAGGGGGAGAGAGGAAGGGGAAAAAAAGGAGGGGAAGGAGGGAGCCATAGGGAGAGACAGAGACAGAGACAGAAGAGAGAATTTCCATCTCTGTAAGTCTTCCGATACCAGGAAGTCACTATATCCTAAAAGGGCTAGAACAGAAACAAGCGTCTGCAACCAGTCTGGCAGGGAACCACCCAAGGAACAAAAATGCATCACCTCCTTGAGTTTTGGCTCCTGGCAGGTAATGCACACCCCTTAAATTTTGAAGGATACGGTCCTTACCACCCACACTGGCTCCAGCCAGCCGCCCCGGACGTCCAGGCACTGTTCCGCAGCAGAGGGTGGTCTGAGGAATGGGACGGCCTCTGGGTCCCATAGGCCACCCTCTTACCACGGCTTGACAGCCTCTCCCTGGCTCCTGTAAATGTCAGCTCAGGTCCCAGAGTTCTGAAACAAATGGTTCTGATCTTTTTCCCCGCCTTTCACTTGAAAGTTTGTCTTGACCAGTAAATATATTAAGATCCTACATTAGATGTAAGAGGTATATCATTTGGCTGTGATAATAGAAAGATACACACTGCAAATTCAGAACAAACACAAAAAGAAACATAAAGAGTAATAGCTAATATATCAATTAAGGGTAGAGAGTGGTATTCCAAGTATATTAAATTAATCCAAAGAAGATAGGAAATGAGCAAAAAAAGGAGCAGAGAATGAAGGGGATAATTAAAAAGTAAATACCAGCTGGGCATGGTGGTACACGTCTGTAATCCCAGCACTCAGGAGGCTGAGGCAGGAGGATCCTTGTGAGTTCAAGGCCAGTCTGGGCTACAAAGTGAGCTCAAGGCCAGCCTGAACTGCATAGCAAGACCCTGTCTCAAAAAGACAAAAAACAAAACAAAACAAAACAAAACCCCCCCCCAAAAAAAGCAAAAAAGTAAATACCAAGATAACAGATCTGAATTCAGCCATATCTATAATTACATTAAGTGTATATGGCCTAAACATCCTAATTAAAGTACAGAATTTTTTAATCTGGATTCTTAAAAATCCAGGTTGTGTGCTGTTTATAAAAGTACATTTTAAATATAGAGACATGTATCAGTAAAAGTATACCCCCTAATATATAAAGGAATCTAGTAACTGAGCAATAAAAGATGATGCCTTTAAAAGAAACCAAGGGTGCAGCTCAGTGAGAGAGTGCTTGCCTTAAGCCCTGAGTTTAGGCATTTGTCCAAAGGAATACACAAATGGCCAGTGAGAACATGAAAAGAAGCTCAGGATCATTATTCATCAAGGAAATGCAAATCGAAATCAAAATCAAAATGTGATGCTGCTTCACACCCACTAGGGTGACTATAAACCAAAAATAATAACAAGCATTGGTGAGAATAGGGAAAACGTGAAATTGTCATACACTGCTGAGTGAAATAGCCAGGACACAAGTTAGGTGAACACAGAAAAATCAGTTGTATCTCTGCATAATAAGAAGGAACAATTGAAAAGTAAAAATTTTAAATATATTTATATGACATTCCAAGACATAATTTTTTAGGAAAAAATTTACAAAATATATGTAAGGCCCACAGAATGAAAACTAGAAAGATACCTAAGAGAAACTAAGGAAGACCAAATTAAATAAAGAACTAGGCCATGTTTATGGATTAAAAGATTTCATTCTTCTCAAGTTGATCTATAGACACAGCATAATCAAAATAAAAGTTCCGGCAGCCTTTTAAAAAGGAAATTGATAAGCAGAATTTAAAAATTATATAGACACAAAGAGGATATGGACTAGCCTAAACAAATCTGAAAAAGAAGGAATTGGAAGACATATTACCTGACTTCTAGGTTCACTGTGAACACATAACAACCAAGGCAGTGTGGTATGAGCATATGGTTAGATCTATAAATCAATGGAGCATAAAGGTAACTCTGGAAGTAAAATAATGGATATGTAAGTTCAACAAAGCATTAAACATATGTTAGCTAGAAAGTATTAATTGTAAATTTATAATGAACAACTAAGTACATCTATGAGATTCTTGCATAATGTTATGGTTTAGATCTAAAATGTCCCCCACAGGTCTCATACATTTGGAGGTGCAACTTTGAAGTCAATTAGACCATGGTGGTGTCATCATCACTGAGGAGTTCCTAGCTGAACGTCCTGTTAAGAGCTGGGGCTTGGCTGCAGGTATGCCTTTGGCAGGTCTAGCTCTCTGGCTCCTTGCTTCCTAATTTCTGTTTTCAGTTGCTAAGAGGTGAACACCTATCCTCTACCAGCTCCTTCCACCATGATGTTTGTGCCTGGGAGCCAGCCACCCATGGACCAAACCCTCTGAAATCGTAAATCAAAATCAACCTCTCCTCCTTTAATTTGTAAGTATCAGGTATTTTGTCCTAATGATGGGAAAATGAGTACTACAACAAGGAAGTTATATAATTTAGGATGTTAGAGTTAACAATTAATAAATAATAAAGTTCCAATGACATTTTATACTTTTTGATTTATCACTGGTTTTTTTTTTTTTTTTTTTTTTGTACCAGGAATCAAACTCAGGACCTTGCACTTGCCAGGCAGGTACCAGGCTGCTAAGCTATCTCCTTGGCCCTTTATCACTTTTTTTATAAATACACATTGAGATGATGGGACAAATACGGGCTTTGGAGTTAAACTTAATAATGACAAGAGGAACAACGAACATTTCTGAGGGGTCGGCAGGTTCCTTGCTGTGGTACAGTGGTCTAGGAAGGGGGAATTATTATTATCATCCACTTACAGATGAGGAAACTGAGGATTGGCAAGGGTGACTTTGTGTTTATACACTTTGTGATTCAGAAAGCCAGGAGTTAAACACAAGTTCGCTGATCCTGTAGTCTAACTCCTAAACTATTTTACTGCTCCAAATTCCAGTTTGCTACTTATCAGCTGCATGACCCGCAGCAAGCAGCATAAGGTCTTGCAGCCTTAGGCAAAAGGCTTGAGGACAGACACAATTGAAGGAGGGCCGTTACAGAGATTAAATGAGATAACTTAAATTAGATCCCTGAACACAGCTTTGGAAATACTAAAACAAGCATTAGTTTTACTTTTTACTTTAGACTGAGTAACACACATAATAATAACATAATAACAGACAGGACTTTGGGAGGATCAAATGAGAGAATTACATAAAAGTCCTTTGCAAGCAACAAAACACTAAATAAATTCTGATGATTATTGTAAGTATACAGAAACATAAGCAGAAACTAGCTGTGGCTTTTAAAAACTCAGCATATAAAATTCAGACTTCTGGGACTGCCCGAGAACAGTCATTCCCAAACCTGGCCAACTGGCAGAGTCATCCGGGGAGTGTTTGTAAAAACCAGACTTCTGGGTGGAATCCATGTAGACAGACTTACTGACTCTGAAGTCTCTGATGGTGAGGCCCCGGGATCCAGATGATTCTAAAGCCAAGTTTGAAGCATGGCTCCATTGTGAAAACTTTTTTGTGTTTACCAATCACTCAGTAAACATTCATGTATTTCAGTTAAGTTAAAGCACAGTGCTTGGTCCTAAGACCAAAGATTTGCAGTCTTTGTATTCATAACTGGAGCCTCTGAGGTATACAATGGCATTCTCTGTAGTATCTTAAATATTCTTGATTTCTTGATAAAACCTTTTCTTGATAGTATCAACCGTTTCCGATAAAACCATTGTTTACTAGTCAGGTTTCTCTAGAGAAACAGAACCAACAGGTTAGGTTCAGTCGGCCCTCTGTAGTCATAGTTTCTGGGTCCTTACACTCAACCAATAGTGAGTCCAAAATATTTTTAAAATAAATAATTTATCAGTGTAACATGTACAGATTTTTTCTTGCCATTTTCCCCTAAACAATACAGTATAATAACCATTTGTATAGCATTAGATATTATAATTAATCCAGAGAGTTGGGGAGATATATGAAAATATTATGCTATTTTAGCTACTTTATCTAAGGCGTTTGAACATCTGTAGGTTTTGATACCTGTGGAGGGTCCTGGAACTAACTCCCATAGATACTCAGGGGTGATTGGTGTATGTGTGTGTGTGTGTGTGTGTGTGTAGCCCCTAAATTAGATAATAGCAAACAGAACAGCATTCAAATAAGGAATTCCAAACACAGAGAAGCACACCAAAGAGAATCATGATATCTGAGGGAAATCTACGGCATAATACGGAGACATCAAACCCAACACAGACATTAACCCAGAGCTAGCCAGACAGGATCACAAGGAACACAGCAACTTTCACACAAATGTGAACATGATTCCATTCCCACACACCCTTTCTGAAACAAACACATAGAAATGACTGTAAAAAATAAAAGCAAAATGCAAAAGTCCTCATTCTATGGTCCACTGACAAGGGTGCCAACACAATTTACTGAAGAAAGATTAATCCTTTCAACAAGTGGGGTTGGGACCACTGGATGTCCACCCCATATACAAAAGTTAAAACAAATCAAAAGCCTAACTATAAGCATTAAAATGATAAAGATTTTTGAAAACAGTACGAATACAAATCTTTCTGACACCTGAAGTACAAGCAACAACAGGAAAAAAAACAGATAAGTTGGAGTTCATCAAATTTTTTTTAAAAATTGTGCTTCAAAAGACACTATCAAAAAAGGATGATAACCCATGGAATGGGAGAAAATATTTGCATATTATGTAACTGATAAGGGGCTAGTATTCAAAATATATAAAGAACTCTACTCATTCAACAATAAAAAGACAGATAACTCAATTTCAAAATAGGCAAGAGATCTGACTAGATATTTCTCCAAGAAGATAAACCAATAGCAAACAAGCAGAGGAAAAGACACATCATTATCCATTAAGAAACTGAAAATCAAAAGCACAATGAAATACCACTTCATACTAGGGGACTTATAATTAAAAAGACACATAATAACAAGTGTTGGAAAACATGTGGATGGAGAAAGTGGCATTTTTACACTGCTAGTGGGAATATAAAATGGTACAACTGCTTTGGAAATAAACTGGTAGTTCCTAAAAATGTTAAACATAGAGTTACCATATGATTCGGTGATTCCACTTTTATGTGTATGCCCAGCAGAAATTGAAACATATGTCTGCACAAAGACTTATACATAAATATTCTCGATAGCTCTAAAGTCAAAACAAACCAAATGTCCATTAACTAATGACTTCATAAATAAAATATGGTATATCCACACAATGGACTATAATTCAGCAATAAAAAGAATAAAACATTAATACATACTAAAAACATGGATGAATCTTGAAAACATAATACAAAAGCCAGTCACCAAAAACTGCACCTCTGCTGACTCCACATATAGAGAATGTCTATCATAGGCAAATCCATAAGACATAAAGTAGATTAGTTGTTGCTGACAGCTGGGAGAGGGATGGGGAATCATTGCTAACCGATAACATGGTTTCTTTTTAGGATGATAAAAGCGCCTCAGCTTAGATTGCATTGTTAGCTGCAAAATCCTGTAAATATACTAAAAATATTGAATTGATATGGAAAACGTAGAAAATGTAAACCATATTATATTGACTAAAGAAACTAAATTGCAGCCAGGCATAGCAGTAGACACCTATAATCCCAGCACGCAGAAGGCTGGGACAGGGATTGCTGTGAATTTGAAGCCAGCCTAGGCTACATAGTGAGTTCAAGGTTAGCCTGAGCTACATAGTGAGATCCTGTCTCAAAAAAAAAGGAAAGGAGGAAGGAAGGAAGGAAGGGAGGGAAGGGGAAGAAGGGAAGGAAGGTGGCAGGCAGGCAGGTAGGCAGGCAGAGAGGAAGAAAGAAAGAAAGAAAGAAAGAAAGAAAGAAAGAAAGAAAGAAAGAAAGAAAGAAAGAAAGAAAGAAAAAGAAAGAGAAAATTGTAATTAAAAACTTTACAACAAGAAAATTCTAGGCTCAGATGATTCCACCAGTAAGTTTTCACAAATATTTAAGGAAAAACAAAATGACTCTAACAAAAACCTTCTCAGAGAAAAGAAAAAGAGGGGTCACTTTCCAAATGATTTTATGAGGCCAGTGTAATAATGACACCAAAACCAGGGAAGGACATCATGACAGAAGAAAATTATAGTCTACCTCTCTCATAGACACTGATACAAAGAACTTAAAACATTAGAAAATCAAATCTACTGTGATGTAAAGAGGCTAATACACTATAATCAAGTCTGGCTTATGCCAGGAAGGTAAGGTTGGTTTATAATTTGAAAACCAAAAAATCGAATTCACGAATTAACAGTACAGGCATTCCTCGTTTAATGGTCTACCTGTTTAACAACTGGTTTATGACGGAGGTGAACTCTTTGGACTCACAACCTGCCACTCAGACTTACAACCCGTCGTTTTTTTGGTACAGTTCAGTACATCTTGTTTATAGAGACTCAATGTCTTTTTTGTACAGTACAGTTTGTTTACACAGTGCTGTAAATTTTGCTGATTGTACTGCGTAGTACTGTAGTTTTATGTGCAGTTATACATTACAGTATTGTATGTAAGAGTTATGCAAATAATAGCAAAGTCATCCAGCTGAAGTTCCCTTTGATGATGTCTTTGCTCTGAATACTGCAATGTACATACTGTGTACAACTCATTTAGTGACTAACTCAATTAGTGATCTGGCCACAGAGACCGAACTTGGTCGTTAAACGAGGAACATCTGTATAGGGGAAACCCATAAGGTTAGCTAATAGATGGAGAAATGTCATTTGAGAAAATCCAGTATCGATTTTAAAAAACATTTAAAAAGCTAAGAATATAGAGAAACTTCCTTAATCTGATAAAGGGTATGTTTAAAAAAAAAAAACAGGAAAAAACTGACAGTTTTCCCCCTGAAATCAGAAACAAGACAAGAACGTCTGCTATCACTCCTTCAGTCAACGTTACTTTGGAAGTTCTAGCCACTAAATAAGGCCAGAAAGGGAAAAAACACAAATAAAAAAGATGCATAGATTCGAAAGGAAGAAATGAATTTGTTATCATGTACCGATAAAGGGTTGCATACGAACAACCCAAAAGAATCTCCAGACAAACTGTCCCAAATAAGCAAAATTAGAACGATTTCCAGGTGTCAGGTCAGCAGATAAAAGCATCAACGCATTTCCAAACTCCAGACAGAAATAAGAGAACACAGATTCTAAAATGATAGTATGTACACTAGGAAAAAAAATCAAATACTCAAGAGAAAATAAAAATCCAGCAACTTCTGTGGAAGACCTCTATCTAGAAAACTACAAAACATTACTCAGAGGAATTAAAGAGGGCCTGAAGTAGTGGGGCATGGCCTATTTATGGGTTGATAGGCTTGATATGGTGAAGATACTGATTCTCCCCAATTGACATTCAGAGTAAATGCAATCTTAAGCAAAAACCAACACAGTGAAGAACAACAGAGAAAATTCAATGTGAAACAAGTTGGTGAGCAAAGCTCTAACTAAGGAGGCATCCCATAAAGCTACAGTAAATCAGCCCATTTGCTAGGCGTGTAGGACAGACCAGTAGAACTCGGTAGAGTTCAGAAACAAAGTCCTAGACAGTAATGACAAAGGTTCTGCTATGAGTTAGTAGGTAATAAGGGGCCTTTTCTATTACTGATGAGCAATCAATTTGATATATATATGGAAAAATAAATAAACCATCATCAGTTCCACCCATATCATCCCCTGACCCACCCCACACCAGGGACCGAACCCAGGGCCACACACGCACTAGGAAAGTGCCGTAGCGCTGAGCACATCCTCAGCCCTTTAAAAAAGACAGTGTTTGCAAATTATATGATGATCCATCTAGGAAAACCAAGAAAATTAAGTGAGAAACCATTAGAATTTAGTTCTCTAATTTTCTAACTTAGAAAGTGAGATGGAAAATTTTTTTCTTCACAAGAACAACAAGCACAAACATAAATAGGAACAAATCTCCAAGAGAACATCTCACAGGAAGAAGAACTACGAAGTGTTACTGAAGGAACGGACAAAAACACAAATATATCGTGCATCAGCAAAGATTTGTTGAACACCTGTGAAGTGTCAGTCACTGTCCTCGGTATTGGAGCTATTTTCAGCATAAGAAAACAAAGCATTTGTTGCTAGTAAAAGTAGGCAGACAATAAATAAGATAAGTAAGAGACACATGGAGTGTGTTGGGTACAACGACAATGCAGAAAATGAAGCAGGAGAGAATTGGGAGAGCTGGAGGTGTTAAAATAAGGCCTGGGGGAGTGGGAGGGCTTTGCTTGTAGGCACAGTATATGTTACATTGTAGAGATGTCAATTCTCCCCATAAATAAATATGTAAACTCAGTGCCTTCCCAATCTAAATGTCAAAAGCTTATATTAATGGACTTAACAATGGGGTCCTATATATATATATATTTGTACCAGGAATCAAACCCAGGACCTTGTGCTTGCCAGGCAGATGTTTGTGCTGCTGAGCTACATCCCTGGCAGATCCTCAATTTCTTTTCTAATATGGAAGAGAAAATGTGGGAGATTAAATTATCCAGACTGTTTTGAAAAGAGGAAGACAAGGTTGGGGTTTTCCTAATACAGTCAAAATATTTGTAATGTTACAGTAATGTAATGGTCAAAATACATGCACCCGTTGACCCTCCTGGTTTCACATCTTGGGAGGAAGTAAGGGAGGGTGACGGAAGAATGATGGAAGAATGTTCTGTGTGTCTAAATCTGCCAAAATGAAAACCACTGGTCTCCGCAAACCATCTACACCAGTAAGGATGGCGACTGCGTGATCATGCGTACACACAGAAAAACAGAAGGACGGAGTGGAACAGCAAGCAGAAACGTGGCATATCGAATAAACACAGGGACAGGACCTAATGTCCTGCTCCTTCGTTAAATTCTCTAATTGTCTGTAGTTTTCCCATCAGTCCTATAGGGCTTTTCCCAAATAGAGATCATCTCGTTCCTCGTTTCCAGTTCTCACACTTGTTTTTAGATAAAAGTAAACTATTTATTTGAAGGTGGGGAGAGGGAAGAGGGAGTCTGGAGGAGCCGGGAGTGCTGGGAAGGGAAATACTCCCAGTTCTTGCACTTCTGATTGCTTTCTCGTATGAGATAGCACGGAGTAACCTTGCAGTGTTGGGTTTAACCCTAGTGGTGAGTGTGGTCACCTTTGCCTTGTACTACTTGATTTTAATTGCAAAGACTTTAGTCTTTTCCAGTAAATAAGATGCTGGCCTGGGAGCCAAGACTAGAGAAAGAGGGAGGGAGGCAAGGAGAGGGACGGAGGGAGGGAGAAAGAAGGGAATATATAGACTTTACATAAATTTGTGTCAGGGAAACGGGATACTTTTTGTGTGTTATCATTTTAAGGAAGTTTCCATCAGATCCTGTTTGATTGAGTATTACTATCAGGAATGGCTTTTTAATCTTGTCAAACACTTAAATCTATTAACATGATGAAGTACACTGACAGATTTTTTTAACATTTATTTATTTATATTTTGTGGTGCTGGGACAGTAACCAGGTCTCTCCTATGCTAGTCACATACTCTACCACTGAGCCATACCCTCAGCCCTTAATTAAAGCATTTTTGCATTCTGGAATAAGTGTGCTTAATACACTTCTAGATTCTACTTACCAATATTCTATTTAAGGGCTGGAGATTTAGCTCAGCAGCACAAGCACCTGCCTGGCAAGCATGAGGTCCTGAGTTCGATTCCCGGTTCCAAAAAAAGAAAAAAGAAAAAGGAAACCACAAATTGCTGGGTGTGGTGGCACACACCTGTAATCCCAGCACTCGGGAGGCTGAGGCAGGAGGATTGCTGTGAATTCGAGACCAACCTGGGCTACAAAGTGAGCTCAAGACCAGCCTGAACTGCATAGTGAGACCCTGTCTCAAAAAGACAAAAAACAAAAACACCAATATTCTATTTAAGGTTTTCATATTAATATTCATAAGTGATATTGGTCTATATTATCATTGTTCATAGATAATATGTCTTGATAAATTATATTTTCCTAGACTACCAAGTCACAAAGTGCGGTCCTAGTGTCTCCCATTCCTGAGACCCTCTCCAGAAGCTAAACAAGGTTAGATTTATTTTCGTAACACTACCGAGACTTCCTGCTTTCAGGTTCTCTCGCGGTTACCCACAGGCTACAAGCATGTGTGACATCACACAGGCTGACCGCAGAAGCACTTAAGCCAGATAGTAATGTTGCAGAAGCACTCTGTAAAGAAGCCACTCTTCTCAGCAGTCTTTCCCTGTTGAGGAAAATACAATTATTTTTCATAAAATTGTGACTGATATTAACATATAGTGAGTTTACCATTATTTAATGATGTATTTAACACACCATTTTTAATTCTCTAATTTAATATCTACCATGGCAAATAGCCCACCTAAATGGAAGTTCTTTTGAGTCTTCAGTAGCTCATTTTCTTTTGGGTGCTGGGATGTTTCTTTTGGCCTTGTGCCTCTTCAATAATTTTTTAGGAATCCAAAAAGTTTGAGAATTATTAGCCTCTCAAGTTATCTAATTCCTGTAGAATTTCAATATGTATTTACATAGGATTGTGGGATTTTTTTTTACATTATGAAAACTAAAACAAAACTTTATATAAAATGAGAGTAGCAATAGTTAAAACATTTGTGTATCATTTGTGTATCATAGTTAAATCATTTGTGTAACATTTGTGTATCATTTTCAAAGTAGTTACTCAGAGATAGCAAAGACTCTCTCCTACAAAGAAGAAACAGATCATAGCACAAAACTTTCTTTTCAGAGAATGAAGAAAAACGAGTAGTACAAATGAAATGAATTAGCATTTCATATATATGAAAATATTTTTGATACAGTAGAATAGGTAATTTAGAGAATTATTTTAATTTCTCCCTACTTCTTTCTATCTTTTATTTATAATAGCTAGATCTTGGAAACAGCGTAGAGGTCCATCAGCAGATCAGTGGGTAAGGAAGATGTATTTCTACAAAGTGGAGCACTACTGTGCCATAAGGAATGATAGCCCTGAGGCACTGATAGGTAAATGGATGCAACTTGAGAACATAATGGTGAGTGAAATGAGTCAGACACGCAGACTTAAATATTGCACGGTTTCCCTTATATGGGAAAATCAAAATATACATATACAAACAAGGATTGCGGTTTTTAAGATTGTCTCTCTTGACAGCCATCTTCCTTTTCCTAATGTCACATCTTACTTTGTACCGTTCGGTTGGCTTTCTCTCTCTCTTAAAAAGTTAGGTTAGGGCTGTGGGTGTAGCTCAGGGATACAGTGCTCGCCTAGTGTGCCTGGGGGCCTGAGTTCCAGCTCTAATAAGGAAAAAAAAAACAACTGGTTATTAGACTGTTTATTTAATTATTCAATTGAACCGGTTTTTCCATTTATTAGTGTCAGTATTCTAATATCATTAATTTCTGCTTCTATCCTTACCCGTGTCTTTCTGCTTTCTTTCTACTCACGTTATTTTTCTGCTTGTTAGTTACACACTTAATGCATTCATTTTAGTACTTGTTAACATAGGTATCTAAGGGGCTGGGGATTTAGCTCAGCGGCACAGCGCCTGCCTGGCAAGCGCAAGGTCGTGAGTTCGATTCCCGGTACTGGAAAAAAAAATAAACAAAACAAAACCATAGGTATCTAATACTATTGATTTCCTTTCAGAACTGTTTAACTATATTGCACAAGTTCTGACTGTTTTCAATATCATTTTATAGAATTCTGCACGTAATTTTTCATTTCTCCTATAATTCCATTGCTCTCTGATTATATATTTCCAATATCGTACAATATGGTGTTTGTGTTTTTCTTTTCCTCCTTCTGTGCAATATTGCAAAATTTTAAACAATAGGGATTTGAAGGCATGAGGTTTTCTGCATATCCATGGGTGCTTTGTTACACAGCTCCACACACATCTGTTATAAGTGCATTGAGATTTGGTCCCCTCTGAAATATCTTTCAGTTCTAAGACTCTATTATCCTAAATGCAAAGCAATTTAGAAAAAATTCAGCAAAATGTATAGCTCTCTGAGAAAGCCAATGTCATTTCTGACTGCACCTAGACAGACAGGCAGCAAGGTGTACTGGAGGGACAAAAGCCTCCTTCCTTCTTAAAGGACATGAGCATGGGATGAAGTGGAGGTGGCCAGAGTAGGGAGGCTGAATACAGTTCCAGCCATTACGAAGCAGAGTTCCCTGATGTCAGGTCGCCAAGCCATTTCATCTCACCCCACACTTATCTCAGGCACATCACACTTATCGTTGTTGGGGACAGACCGTACACTTCTTATGTCCACTGAGGGGAATTGTACAGCAAGGAGCCCGGCTGCCTCCTCCTCATACGCGGATCGCAGTAAGCCATCCCGGCACTCTATGGCTGCACATTAAATAACAAATCTTTGGGGCTGGAGATTTAGCTCAGCGGCAAAGCGCCTGCCTGGCAAGCGCAAAGTCGTGAGTTCGGTTCCGGGTACCGGAGAAAAAAACAAAAAACAAAAACAAACAAACAAAAAAACACACAAAAAGCAAATCTTTTACAGCTGGAGTGGTGGCGTACATCAGCAGGAGGCAGAAGCACCAGATGGAAGTTCCACCCACGTTGATGGATTTGTTTTGAGGTTCAGTTTGAGCACCTGGATTTTGTGTTCAAAAGGTTTGCAAAGGGTCTTCTCAGAAACAGTGCTCTCTTTTTTTGCTTCCTGATACACATGTCCCCATTTGGCACCTTGTGACATTCTACCCACATGTCTACAAAATTCCAACACTGGTCGTTTTGTTTTTTCCTAACGTGGGTTCTGCAGCCACACTTTTACTCGCAATAGAATGTAGCAGCTCATATTAACTTTCATATTGTATTTATATTCATCAAGGGGAATTGGTTCCAGGACCCCATGGATGCCAAAATCTGCAGGTGCTCAAAGTCCTTATTTAAAATAACATAGAGGGGCTGGGGATATAGCTCAGTGGCACAAGCGCCTGCCTGGCAAGCACAAGGTCCTGAGTTCGATCCCCAGTGCTGCAAAAAACAACAACAACAACAAAAATAGCCCATAGCATTTACATCTAACCTGTGCATGCCTCCTTTCTACTTTAAATAGTCTCTATATGAGTTATAATACCTAACACAATGTCAGTGCTATGGAAGTAGTTATTCTACTGTATTGCTCAGGGACCAGGATAAAGGCTGTATATGTTCAGTACAGATGCACCCATCATAGTCTAATAGCACATGCCAGCCACAACCCGGAGCAGGTTGAATCCAAGGTTGTGGAACCACAAGTACGGAGAGCCAACTGTGTTTTTAAATGAGTCACTGCCTTTCATGTAAAGTTGTGCTTTCCTCTTTGCTCTTCTGCCTCACAGCCCTGGCGTGGTGGGGCGTTCAGGTTTGTTGGACAGCAGAAAACCTAACTTGAGAGGCTGGGACTCTGCCCATGGTTACACCAAGAGGCTCTGGGAAACCACTAGCAGGAAGTTGTTTTCCTCCACTAGTGTTCATCCCTGGGGACCTGTCACATAGTACCTTTCCTCAGTGAAGCACGGTGTGAGGACTAAGTTGCCATCCCAGTGTTTATTTGCTTCCAAGCTCCCTTTCCCTGCAAGGAACAATATAGGTCTTTTCTGATCCTGGATGATCTCCCCTACTGAGGTCTTGGAATTCCTTACAAAACAGAGACTCCAGGAGAGGTGTTAATGACAAAATAGTGTCTCAGTCAGTTTTTTTATCACTGAGAAATAATACTCAACACCTGCAACTTAAAAGGGAAAAGGTTTGTTTTGGCTTATACTTATTCCATGGTCGGCTGGCTCCACAGCAGGACCACATGGCAGAGAGGCGTGGCAGAGGAGAAGCTTCTCATGTCGTGGTGACCAGGAAGCAGAGAGTGAAGGGAGGAGCTGGCCAGGGACATACACCCTTCCAGGACACAGCCCCAGTGACCCACCTCTTCTGACCAGACCCCACCTCCTAATAGCAAGTCAGCTACAATTGCCCATAATCCGGTCACCTTCCAAAATCCCTGCCTATGAGCACATGAAGCTCTCAGGGCGTAGCTAGATATAAACCATGACATTCTGTCTCTTTCCCAAAAGACTCATGCACATCCCTTCATGCAAAGTGCATTTAGCCTACCTCTAAAAGTTGTCAAAATACTAACAGTTTCAGTATTGCTTGAAAGTCCAAATCTAGAGTCTCCTCTGAGACTTAAGGCAAATTCTTAGTTTTGTAAATATAAGAAAAAATTAAATTATCAACATATAATGGCACATGCTAAACATTCCCATTCCAAAAAAGGAGAAATAGAGGGATAGAAACCAATAGGACCAAGCCAAGATTGAAACCCAGTAGGACAAGCATTAAATCCTGTAGATTTTTGTCCAGAACCCAGGCCAGATGTCATGAGATTCAAATTCCAGACAGCTTGGGTGGTTCCACCCCTGTGGCATTGCCTGTAGGTTGTAGTCTTTGTGGCTTCTCTCTTCACTGGTTTTGCTCACTCCTAGCGGCTTTCTTCAGATGTTCCTTGTTTTAGCTTCTCTAACTTTCTGGGATCTCCACTGTACTTTCAGCTTTACATACTTTCAGGGACACACTGCCTGGCTTCCCAGGTCTTCTGAAACCTTGGTGGAAGGCTTCCTGACTCCATATCCTTTGTACTCTGCATGCCTGTAAAACCAGCCTCATATGCTTGATACCAAGGTCTACCACCAGTTGAACAGTAACTAGGATCCCTTAAATCATGGTTGTGCTAGTCTCTGAGTGCCTGGATGGCTGAGCACTGTGAACTGAATCCTGGAGAATCAATTCCTTAGGGGGCTGTTCTTGTTCTTGTTCTTGCCCTGGGGCTGTCTTCTCAAAGCAAAGTCTTTCACTTTTGCAATTTTGAGCTCTGATGGGTGGGACCTTGCTGGGTCCTCACATGCCTTCAAGGCATTTTTCTTTTTGTCCTGATCCAAAGTACTTGGCTCCTTTTTAATTTTTTCAGCAATGAAGCTCTCCTGTGCTCCAACTTCACTGGCCTTCCAGAAGCTTCCTTTCTGGTAAAACTCAAGGCTTTTAAAAATCACTTAACTGTGCTATGTATTTACTCTTGATTCTCAGCATAGATCTGGCTAAACACTGCCAAGAGCTTCCATGCCACAGCCTAAATCTTAGGCTGCCTTGAGATTTCCTCTGCCAGGCAAATTAATCTGCCACCCTTAATCTCAGTCTCCCACAAAGTCTCAGGACATGAGCAAAATGTAGACAAATTTTCTGACAGAGCATAACACACAAGGCCTGGAGTCCAAACATGAATGGAATTCTTCTTCCCAACTGAAACATCCTGAGCATAGTCTTTATCACAGGCATTTTTATCAGCATTTTGGTCTTCTGTGCTCCGATCAGAATCTCACATCAAGCTTGGCTCACAGCATTCTAGGACTGCTTCTCCAGCTGGTATCTTCAAACTTCCAAGGCTTATGAGCCACATCATCAGGTAACAGTCAAAGCAATGACCCCACTCCTGGTACTCAAATCTGTTTTAGCCACTTTTCTCATTGCCAAGTCACAAGACCTGACACCCACAACTCACAGGCAGAATGGTTTATATTGGCTCATGTTTATAGTCCATGGGTGGCTGGCTCCAAAGCAGAGGGGGGTAGTAGAGGAGAAGCTGCTCATGTGGCAGCAGCCAGGAAGCAGAGAGTAAAGGGAAGAGCAGGGGAGGGAGACAAAGCAGTCCAAGCTGCATCCCCTGTGACCTGTCTCTTCTGTCCAGGTCCCATCTCCTAAGAGCAAGCCATCTAGAGCATCCATCGTCCAGTCACCTTCCAAAAGCCCCACCTATGAATGCGTGAGGCACTTGGGGGACATCTACATGCAAACCATAACAAATGGCAATAAATGAAACCCATTTCAAATACCCTCCACCCTTCGCTTTTAATCGTTCATTAGATTGATCCTGTCACTTCAGGTAAGTGTTTTAATTAAAATGATAGCTCCAGCCGCCAATAGCCCTGGGGCTTGAAGCAATTGTAAGGATAAAGATACCGCCAAAAAGCCCAATCCTATTTTCCAGGGTGCTCTCTGTGGAACCCCTCCCTCTTGCCTCTACCAACTGGAAGCAGTGGGCTCTGGTCCAGGAACCAATGTGGAGCCTCTCCCTCCTGGAAAACAGAGTGTTCTGGCACGCACAGCCTATGGTGCTATGGGCTGACAGCCCCTGCCCTGTGTGTCCCTGGTGGGTTTATATCCGAGAAGCTTCTGCTTCTTTTTCTTGGTGGTAATTATGATGTCCTTAGTCCTTAGCTGAGACTTAGCAGAGCTAGAAGTCTAGAATCTTGTATTTAAAGATGGACTGAGTGACTACCATCAGAGGTGTACACTGAGGTACACCAGTGTAATAAACTATGTTTTTTGTGTTTTTTTTTTTTCTTTCTTTTGTTTTATTTTGGATTTGGTGTTATGAGACAGGATCTCACTATGCAGTTTAGGCTGGCCTTGAACTCACAATGCAGGCTAGGCTGGTCGCAAACTCATGGTGATCCTCGTGCCTCAGCCTCCTGAGTGCTGCATTATATGTGTGTGCCACCATACCTGGCTCTAAACTGGTTTTTAGAGACTTGGTTTTTCATAGAAGGGACACAATGATCATTTGGGATAAAGGAAAAATAGAGAGACCAACCCAATGATGTGCCTGACCTGTGGCCCTGATTAATTAGAATAAATTTGCTACAACTTGAATGTACTATATACTTAGGGTCCACATTAAAAAAATTTCTTAGGAAGTGTTCAATTATGAAAAGATAAAGTTGGAAGAGTACTGGGCTAAAACTAACACTGACGATTAGCAGATTTCCTTGAGGACACACAAGTTGCCGTTTCTCAATACCTACGCTCCACATAGCCCAAGAAGCCCAAGCTTGGGGTTCCAGGACCTGCAGGACTGCTTGGCTGTGGAGAGGTGGTGTTGGCGTTTGTATTCCTAAAGTCTACCTCAGTGACAGCACAGCTGGTTAGCATTCCAGAAGCTGAACCCAGCCTTATGAAAGAGCCTGGAATTCAATGTTGAACTTTCAGTGCCTTCTGCTCAACCTGTTGCGGCCCCTAAGAAGCTTTGACCCTAAATTTTTCTCTGACTTCTTTATGTTAGGCAGTGTTGGGGTCCCCAAAGCCTGTGTGGACCCACGTTCGCTATGGTAGCAACAGAACCCGGATAAGATAGCTTCACAGCCAATCAGGAGAGGGGCTGGACAGGTGGAGAGTGTTTGGACAGAGAGGAGAAAGAGCCATCTCTGCCTCATGAGCAAGGTGCTATCTGGGGAAAACCAAGCAGACCAGTAGCCCGGAGTAGAGGCTCTGCTGTGATAGGAAGCTAAGACTGCCCTTGGTTTTCTTGGCAGAAGGCCCCAGTGAGAAGCTCTAGATTGGCTTTGTGCACTAGGCAGCGAGGAACATTCAGGCTTGTGAGTCAGGGATGCATGATGATGAAAGTAGTGCTTTAGGCTTTATTTGGCCTTTTTAGAAAGGAAAGGGCAGCAGATCAGCAAGAACCGAGCGAGATTATAGTTCAGGGCTTTGAACAAAGGTGCTATTTGCTTTTGAAAACAGCAGCATCAAAGTCTTGGAAATAGTGGCTCAATTAATACATACTTCGAAGCCGGGGGTGGTGGGGCATGCCTGTAGTCCTAACACAGGAGGCTGATGCAGGAGGATACCTGTAAGTTCAAGACCTGCCTAGACTATATAGTATACTTAGAAATCCAGATTTGTTTGTTTGTTTGTTTTAGAACACAGTCATTTCCATTCCTACTATATTTTAGTTAGTCCTCTCAAAATTCAGCAGACCCTGTAAAAAGCATTTTTGGGTTATCCAACACTCCGCAGGCGGAGTTTCTTCTGTGGTTGCTCCTATCGTATTGATAGCCATACCTTCAGATAAAAATCAAGAAAGCCTGGGGTGGGGGTGTGGCTCACTGGAAGGGTGCTTGAGGGCCCCAGTTCCAACCCCAGAACCAAAAAAAAAAAAAAAATCAAGAAAGCCTGCTGCTTTCTATCATGTGGATGGAGGAAATTTTCAAGTAGGCTGTCTGAACGAACTGAAGGAGATATTAAAAGCAGTCTTTCAATAACACTGTAAGTCATCTCAACAGGCCACTTCCTGGGACAAACCAGACTCCAAAGTTTGAAAAGAATCCTACTGGCAGTCTAAGAAGCAGGTAACAAACACGTAAATATTTTAAAAATCAAAGAAACTCCATTGCCTCTTCCAGGACGGACCTCGCGCCTCTTTGGAGTCTCTCTTCATTCACTTACATTCAGCTTTTCAATCCCAAAGCGTCTGCTCGAAATGTTGCAATTACCAATTCAAAAGCCAGCTTTCTGAGGAATCTCACGGACTCTGGGCTAAACTCCAGGGAAGGTCTGTCCTTAATACTTTTTGTTGATATTTATCAGTCAGCCGTGGTATGAAAACAATTCTCAAATACCAGTTTCTTACAACATAAACATGTATTTATCACTCGTGTTAGGTGCGGGCCACTGCACACTGGCCGGGGCTCTGTTACACTTGTCTTTCTGCTCTGAGCCCATTTGACCACTTCTCCTGTCGTGGGGGAACCAAGGGAGCCGGTGCTTGTGGAGAAGTCCTGGTGGTTTCCAGGACGTTGGCTAAGGAAGGCCCCATAACCAAGCCCAGTGCGGGAGGACAGGGAGGTTCCTCACTGGGCAGTGGGTGGGGATGTGTTGACTGTTTATAAGAAAGGGCACTGCAGAACTTGCTGCAGTAACACAACTCCTCACCACCTCCATGGCATCCACTCGGCAAGATGTTAGGGTTCTCCACAAATGGTCTAGTTACCACGAGCAAGAGGAATGAAAAGAAACAGAAGAGTTGGTCTCTCTAGGTACAAGGCTGCCCTTTTAAAGGATCCTGTTGAGAACGTATTTGGCCAATCCATTAACAGAGTTTAGGGAGTGGTCAAACTGTGGCTTCAGAAGTTTAAAGATCAGACTGATAGCCTGACACTAGTGATTTAATAAATCTTTGACTTACTTCCCCATTTTTTTTTCAGTATTGAAGGACTAAAGCCAGGGCCTTTGCACTAAACTATAACCCCAGGCTTTTTATAATGTTATTTTGAGACAGGGTCTTGCTAAGTTGCCAGGCAGGCTAAAACTTGCTATCTTTCTGCCTCAACTTCCCAGAGTGCTGAGATTACAGGCATGTGTACCATGACTGGCTTACTTCCTCATAAGGACCCATTTCCTTACCTTGCAATGGTAAAATAGATCGCAAAAGAACAAACTTGGAAGAAAAACTGTGAAATGATTAAACCATTCACCAGGAGAGAAACTTGTAGAAATGTCCTGAGGAGCCAGGTGTGACGGTCCATGCCTATAATTCCAGCACATTGAGAGGCTGAGGCAGGAGGATCACATGTTTAAGTCTCACCAGGAAAAATTAGTGACTTAGCAAGGACCTATCTCAAAAAAAAAAAAAAAGGTCAGGGATGTAGCTCAGTTCAGTGCACAGAAGGCTAAGATGTAGCTCATGTTAAAGATTCAATCCCCAGTACCAAATAAATAAATAAATAAAAATAGTTCTAAGAAAAAAAGCATGTTTCACTCATTCAACTTAGCCTTCTAGAAAATAATAAAGTCCCTTTCAGATGTGGCTTTTTTTTTTCCGGTACCGGGAATCAAACTCACAACCTTGTGCTTACCAGGCAGGCACTGTGCCACTGAGCTAAATCCCCAGCCCTCAGGTATGGCTTTTTAAGAAAGCCTTACACCTGTAATTCTGTGCTCCCACCCCCAAGTCACACTTCCTGTCGCAGCAGGCTGTTTGTATCACTGAAAGCCCTGAAAGGTTCGCCATCACTGGCTAGGGTCTTTTTTGGCTAATTCCTGCTCTCTCTGTACCTCACCTGAGCATCTTTGCGCAGCTCTCCAGAGATCAGTGCTCCTAGTCACAGCTCAGCCCCCCGACTCAGGCCGATGCCCCACAACCTTCCACACAGAACCCACACCAGCTGAGCATTCAGTCTCTTCGGCAGGAATTTGCAAGGCATCGCCAACGATTATGACAATAATTCTGCACTCCAGTGAGCCATTTTTGCAGAAAAGTAAAGAGATGGTTTTTACACCTGACAGCATTTAAAGAACAGTGCTGGTAAGGCTCCGTGGTTACCTTCTGAGATGCTCTTGCATTTTCTAATGACTCCTCAAAATTCCTTCCTAAGGCACCAGACTTAGACCCCATGTGCTTTATTGTCTAACTCTTGATACTGATCTATTCAATACCTACCTCCCTGATTAAGCCATACGTGCCATTACAGTGGAGCCTTTATCTGCTTTAGTCATCACTGCATTCCCAGGACTCGGAATGATATTGGACACATAGGTGATCGGTACATAGTCACTCATTTATTGATTGATCAGTGTTAAACTAACTGCCTAATATTTTAGAAACTTAGTTTTTAAAAAAATGTATAAAATCAGAGGTGCTCTAGATTACTTTCAGAGTTCTCATCAAATAAAACTGATTTATACCCAGGACTTATGGAATGTACTGAGGTCTGCGATGGACCAGGATAGGAAATGCATAAAAATAATTGTTGGATACATAGTGTTCTGGAGAGATAAGGGATGATACAAATATAAGAAAATAATAGTTATAAAATAGAGGTGCTAAGTATAAGAAACTGTATAGTTGCTTCAACTTCTTGTGTTTCAAATTTTTTGCAATAAAATATTGTGCAAAAAAGTCTGGGGTTCAAAGTAGCCTGAAACATGCCTGTTGGTAGGAAAAGGAGCTGGCAACAATAATTTAATGCAAAAATCAACAGCAAGGGTTAAACATTATGACTGAAGATGTAAAAGGCATGCACTTTAATAAAACTGTATGAATGCCACCAGTAAGTGGCAGAAAAATCAGTGTTTTGTAAATAGTGGCAATCAGTGTGTTTTGTTTTTTAGTTTTTTTTTTTTTTTTTTTTTTTTTTGTCTTTTTGAGACAGGGTCTCCCTATGCAGTTCAGGCTGGCCTTGAACTCACTTTGTAGCCCAGCTGGTCTCAAACTCGCAACGATCCTCCTGCCTCAGCCTCCCGAGTTCTGGGATTACAGGCATGTGCCACTGCACCCAGCCTGCAATCAATGTGGTTTTTTGTTTGTTTGTTTTGTGACCCACCCCCACCCCCCGCCGCCTCGGTACCGAGAATCGAACTCATGATGTTGCACTTGCCAGGCAGTCGCTGTGCCGCTGAGCTAAAACCCCAGCCCCTCAATGTGTTTTGAGAATTAGAAGTGACACAACAATTGTGGAGGACCAGTAATATGGACGGAAAGTGCTTCATGGAATAGGTGCTTGCCAGCGGGCTCTGGAGATGTGTGGTTTGGATGGCCAATGAGGATAAGGAAAGTAATTTTAAGGGGCTGAGGAAGCTCAAAGTGACAGAGTGAGCAGGGTGTGGAGCCAGAACACAAAAGCAAGGATGGTCAATTTTCTATCAGTTTAGCTGCACTGGCGAGGGGGAAATTTGAAAAAAAGTAAAAAGCAATGATAATGAAAATAAACTGTTTCAGGGTCTTCCTTATACACGAGGGCACCAGCGTGTGGTACTTTCCACACACCCTCTCATTTCATTCTTACAGCAGCCGGAGGAGGTGGCACTATTACTACTACAGATGCCACCAGCGAGGAAATGGAAGTTCAGAATTTAGTCACTGGCTGGGGTGTGCAGCTTGCAAGTGGCAGAACCAGTAGTGAAACCAGCCTCAGGCCTGGACACTTCTCTGCGAGGCACACTCCCTGTCTGGTAAACTGAGGCTGGATTCTAGGGTGTTAAGGAGACTGAGCCCTACTTTCTAAGTGCTAGGATTCACTGGAAGATTTTGGCCAGATTCTGATCCGGTCAGAGACTTAAAAAGCAGTGTACTTGATAAACCGGATGAGAGAATGAAGCCAGGAAACCCCATGGAGGAGGCCATCATACCGAAGGTGTGAATAAAAGCCCTAATCCATTATAATCCCCCTGACTGGGATCAAAGGAATGGTTGGTTCTTCAGAAGGAGTAGCCTGGTCCCCTTCTCTTTCTGCTAAAATTGTATTGAAATATGTCAAACCATTCCCTGCTGTGATGTGAACTATTCAAACTCGAAGTGTCTTCAGCGTTTAAGAGATAGAGTGCATTACTGCAGCAGACTCAAGAGAGATTCGCAGTCCCACTGAGCACCAGCTCACCTTCCAGCTGCACAGAGCTTGGGGCTGGCTGGAGGTCTTCAGGGTCCAGAGGTCCGTGCACCCCCTCTGGACCTAATCTTACAGTTTTCTTTCGTTACCTAGGAGCTCCAGAGGCCGTCCAAGAAATCTAGACCCGTGCAGTCCCACCCTAATCCCATGGAGCCAGTCTCCCTCCCCTGGGAACCTGATCAGCTAGGGTTGGTTGGGTGGTCGCTGAACTTAGCCTGGTGTGTGAGGGCGGCTGTGGCTCTCTGCTGTGACCTGCCTAGAGGAGTTGGTGGGTGGAAGTTCTTATCAGAAGAGATGTAGGTGGATGTGGAAGCGGCTGAAAATGACCAGAGGGGCAGTGTTCCCTGGGGAGCATTCATTTACGCATGGAGTAAGGCCCTTTAAGGTCTCTAGTGTGCCCTCCTCCCCTTTCCTCGGGTTACCTCCTTGATAAAGGTAGTGGCCTGGGGAGTGGGACCTATGAAATAGAAGAGTCCAGAAAATATAGACCAGCTGTGTGTGTGTGTGTGTGTGTGTGTGTGTGTACAACTATATCCATACACATCCAAGGGAGACAGAAAGCAAGTTCTTAAACTGATAGCAAACCAGACAGAGTGACTAACTGCACTATTTTCCTACAGGTTTACCGTAGACAGGTTTGAAGTCCACAGAGACTTGTAAGAAGCAAAGTACTGTTCAAGTTTGAGCCTAGCTCAGACACCGTGAAGCCGCCCACAATGAGGACAGCCTTACCCGGGTGTTGAGAGAAATGAAGCGACAGACCAGCCAGAGCTTTATACCCAAGGCACCTTTAAACAGCACCATTAGAACTGTAACCTGATTTTTGCCTGGCACCCCTAAGCTGGAAAGTAATAAGATTATTTGAACATAATTTTCCTGTTGGAATTCATCTTCTGTCTTTCCAAACCGATAACCTAGATGGGCTAAATATTTATTTCCAAGGGCAAATATGAAAAAATGTATTTGAGACTCTGAGATTAATTTCCATCAGAATCAGTGTATGAGCTACACAACACTGTCTGTCTGATTTACAATCACAATGTATTTTGGATCTTGCGTACTACCTAGCTTAATCATTAGATTTGATGCAGAAGAGTTTTAAATGTTTTCTTAATCAAAATTAAGCAATGCTTCTTAATTTTTTTTTCTTCTTTTTCCATCTGTTGAAGCCCTGTTAAAATGCACAAAATACATAGGGTGGTTTGCACAAGAATTTCTGAATTCCCAGGTTAAAAAAAAGAAAGGAAAAAAACAATCGCTTGACCTTCCAAGAATTAGTGCATATCTTTAATCTCAACTACGCAGGAGACCGAGGCAGGTTGACTGGCAAATTCAAGGCCAATCTAAGCAATGTAGTGAGACCCTGTCTCAAAATGAAATTCTAAATAAGGGATAGAAATGTAGCTCAGGGGTTGAGCATTTGCCTAGTACTCAGGAGGCCCCGGGTTCAATCCCCAGTGGTGAAAAAAATATTTCGAATAATTCACTGCAATTCTCAGGGGCAATTATTTTCTATGCACAGGAAGCAGCCCATTTGGAGTAAATGGTTAGCCTCCCACAGGAATTGCCCTGCAGGTAAAGCACACCACTGCGGGAGTGACAGTAGGGGCTTCCTAGTGTCATCTCTGTAGCAGCCATGGTTTTGGTGGGTGTATTCATTGCTAGTGGGAAGCCAGACAGCAGTCCCTACCTCCCCAAGAATCCACCCTAAACTGAATTTAGCCAATTCAACCTAAACAGTCATAGCCCTAGGGAAAGGTACCAGATGGGCTGCAATTGCCCTAGAGGCCCACCTGGTGGTCTGAGCTGGAGAAAGGCATGATGGACATTTGTTTGGCTGCTCTGGGAGGAGTCCTGGGGAAGGAGGGCTTGGGGCTCACGTGGATATTCTGTGTCCAAGACAGAGAAGGTTTCTTGCGATCATCTCCCACGCCAATTACTGTTGGGAAGAGAGTTTATCAGTTCATTTAATTTTGTTTGTTTTTTGAGACACGGTCTCATGATGTAGTCCAGGCTGACCTTGAACCCCAATCCACCTTCCTCAGCTGTCTGAGCGTTGCGAGCCACCAGGCCTGGCTCATTTAAATCTTAAACTCCTGGAAAAGACAGTATTGTTCTCATTTTATAGATGAGGAACTTGGAGACACGGAAAAGCTAAATAAGGGGCTGGGGATTTAGCTCAGCGGCACAGTGCCTGCCTGGCAAGCGCAAGGTCGTGAGTTCGATTCCCGGTACCAGAGGAAAAAACAAAAAAAGGAAAAGTTAAATAAATTTTGGGTCAAAATCAGTTACCTGATAATTAGAGCCAGGATTTAAACTAGGATTTGATTGCAAAAGGCAGGCTTTCCATTGTCCAATGCTGTCTCTTCCTATTTCCTCCTGGCCCCTGTGAATTGCTCCTCCCTCAAGAGCCCTGAGGAATGAAACCATCTCACTGACTTCAGGAAGGACCATGACAGCCCCTTGGACACCTAGGATTAACACTCACTTACTTCTGTAATAATCTTCCTGACCCTGACAAGCTCCTTCTGTGTCTGGGCCTCAATGTTCCCCTCTGTAAAATGAGGGGTCGGAACTAGCTGCAACCTCCGCTGTACAATGTATAGGCTGAATGCTTTGCACCCCTCCCCCGCCCGCATTCCCATCCTGTGAGCGGTCGCAGCTCTCCAATATGGTGCAGCCTTCTCTGACCCCAAGCTACAAGTGTGCTCCACGGCGACACGTATGCTTATTGTCCATTTCACACTTGGCTAGCTCCCCGTACTCTCTCTGCTTCCGTATCTTATCCGAACTCATCTGAATTCCTCACATAGTTTTGTTTAACTCCTACATAGTATTCCTGTTTATGAACAAACTGCAGTATGTTCTTATTCCCCCATAAAAGACAGGTGGTTATTCCCAGTTTTTTCAGTGTTGCAGCCAATATTCTTTCACTTGCTTCCTTGTGAATATGTGAGGACATTTTCTAGAGTAAGTGTCCAGCAGTGGGGGTGCTGAATCACGAGGTTTGTGCATTAGATGTTGCCAAATTGTTCCCTGGAGTGGTAGCACCAACGCAGGCTCCCACAAGCAATATGCAGCACTTCCGTTTCTCATATCCTCACCAATGACTGTCAGGCTTAATCCCCCACCCCCCAAGCTAACATTTTCAGGCCACTTGTCTCCTGGCATTACACTTTCTTCTTATATTTGCTTATCTATCCTGCTGGACTATAAACTTTGCGAGGGCTGAAGACTCGCTTAACTCATTTTTATGTTAACTCCTCACACAAAATTTACTGAGCTTAGCAAGTATGCAATACAGAGCCGCGGACACATACACAATGAGCAGAATTAATTCGTCTTGAGCAAGGGGATACTGAGTTTCATGCAGGCAGGAATGTGGCTGCCAGGTATCAGCCTGGTAAGGACGTGGGCAGGGGAAACCAAAGAACTGCAGAGGTGATTGGCACAGGGGTCACAACTGGCCTGGAGATCAAAGGCCTCACAATCAACGGAGGACTGTGACCAGCCTTTGGAAATGCCAGCTTTGGAACACTCGTCATCACTATATGCAGTGATATTTATTGATTGGCGTGAGGAGCCAATTCCCGTCCGTGGGGCCGCCCTGATGAAGGATCAAGAGGCCTGTCTCTGAAGGGAGCGCCCCCACCTTGGTCCCACCCCATTACTAAGGCTGGGTAGAGTCCATGCGTCCTTTGGACTAGGGTGCTGCATGACCTGTGGTTAATGCCTCCCCTTTTGTCACCCCTGCAGTTCCTCCAGGCTGACTCATTTTCTAAATAAGCTACTTGTGGTTTTTGATCTGACATTACATGTGGAAGAATGAGTAATTTTTCAAGAACCAGAATTCTATTTGATCAGAATAAGATACATAGGGTATGTTACTCATGGTTTTGACAAGGGGTCAACATCGGTAGCGAGTTCTCCAATCTTTTCCTGCTCCTCCCTCCCCTGGGCCAGGGGACAGAAAGGAGTTGAAGAGGTGGACACAGGTGTGGAGAATTTTTGTACACTTATTTTGTGATCAGACTATGTAAAATTTAATAAAATTATATTATTGCCTCGGCTAGGTTAAATAAAAGTGCTATGGCAACGGAACTAAGGCCATGGGTTCTGTTGTTATACTGCTTGGGTTTAAATTCCAGTTCTACCGGAAGTAAGTTATTGAATTTCAATGTGCCTCTATATCCTCCAGTGTAAAATAATAATAGTGCATATCCTATAGGCTTGTGTAAAAAATAAAGAAGTTGCTTATGTTAAGTGTTCAGAAAAGAGCCTGGTTAACAGATGCTAAGGAAGTGCTAGGGATACTTCTTTGGATCCATCACCATATTTATGCTCTTAGTAAGTGCTCAATAAATGCGTTTGATTAAATGAATGCATTCTGTCAACACGTGTCTGGAACCAGGGAGACAGAAGCACAAGAGTGAAAGGCTCTTGGCTGTGAAGGGGTCAGAGCAGGCTGCAAGACATACCACTCTGGCACACCAGCTCTTTTGTGCTGAAGGGAATGAGCCTGACGGGGGCAGTGGGGAGAGTTCTCCACCCTCCCCATATCTGCTGAAGCAGGACCTAAAGCTTCTCATGTGGAAGCTGTCCCCCTAACCCATATAAGGAGAAACAATGATGTTTTCTTTTTTTAGTACTGGGACTTGAACTCAGGGCCTTTGCACTGAGCTACAGCCCAGCACCCCCTCATCCTTTTTTATTTTGAGATGGGGTCTCCATAAGTCACTAAGTTACTTGTAGCCTCCTGCTTCATCCTCCCAGAGGGCTGGGATTACAGGTGAGCACGACCACACCTGGCTGGAAGTGAACATTCTTATCCATCACCAGAGACACAGAACTGACGCAGAGGATGGATCTGTACAGACAAAACCTCAGGAAGATGTGCACCCCTCTCCCACTTACTTTCCCTCCGTGTACTGGCTTCTACCCAGACCCCTTTGCCTTGTCATGCCATTGCAATTTATCATTCTGTGTTTACACTGGCCAGTTTGGGGCCTGCAAGCTTCTTCAGGTCTTCATTTTTGTTATGAAAACTGTGTGCATGTAAAAACATTAAATAAATGTGCTGGCCTGGGAATGTAGTTTGGAGCCTAGTGGGTGTGAGCCCTGGGCGCCAAGCCCAGCACTACCAGCCAGAACGAAAGAAGACAGAAGGAAGCGTGGCTCCCCATGATTGGAAGCTTGAGCCTCGGTATCCCCCGGCCTGTGTGTTTGGTTGGTCTGTTCCCTAATTATACCTACTAAATAAGGAGGGCTGTCCCCCGTCAGGGTCACTGGATGGCAGCTTCTATTTCCTGCTTTACATGTCTCATCCTTGAACCCCGAAAACATGGACTGAGTGCGACTTGGAAAGGAAACCTTTCCCCTGACCTCTTAGCATTTACTGTTTGTGAAGAGGGTCGGCAAAACAGTGGCACTTGGAGTAGTGCTATCATGTTGAGTTAGTGCGGTGGTCGGGGAAATTATCGAGATAGATGTTAATACCTTGATTTCTTTTATCCATGCAGATGTGTTTATCTTCAGAGCATGTGTGGTTCCTGGGAGCATACGCTTGAGTGGGGGGTGGGGCTTGTGAAGATGCCAGGGTCTAATCCCTCAGGCCCACTCTCAGCAGCAGGCCTCTGAGGGAGCCTGAGTGGGGCCCTGGGACCCCATCCTTTACAGCCTCAGTGGCACTACCAGACCAGAGAAGGGTCTAACCTGGCTGACCCTGGAGCACTGGTGCTATGCTTATTCAAAAGGTCACAAATTTAGTAAGCAAAGTAGAAACCCTGAGTTGCTGAAGGAAGGAGAGCTTGCCCTCTCCAGGAGACTGGTGCCCTGGGCAGTGTCTACAGGCCCAGGAGAAGACGCATGTGAAGGACACACACATTCCTGCACACACTGGTGTGCCTACAAGCACTCACACATATCAACACAAGCAGCTTCACCCTCCTGGACTGTCATTCCCACACTCGCAAACACACACACACACACCTCACAGATACTCCCGGTCTAAAGGGTGACGGGGGAGACCTCACAGAAGAATCAAATGCTGGTTAATGTTGCTGCTTTTATTACACCAAGGGTCTTGACGTTTATTAGGTGATGAACATAAAATCGGCATATGGTTGTTTTAGCGGCATGCATTCTCCTCTACAGTGCAGCTTGGAGTTCAAGGTCCCTGCAGCTCGCACAAGGGAACCATGCTCCAGAGAGGAGGAAGGGGACCCTGCGGACCATTGTTCTCAGGAGAATCAGCAGCCTCCAAGTGCTTCATCTCCACAGCGGCTGAGAGACCACGGGGGCTGGGCGAGTGTGCTTGAGATCCAGGTTTGGGAACGTCCCCACATCCTCAAGCCAACAGGGTGTCCAGGTGAGTGCATCTTCCACACAGGCAGCACTGACTACGGGGGGCATGCTGAGCACTGTGTCAGAGTGAGGTTAGGCTGTCAGGAGTCCTCGGTGCAAGTGATCCTGGCTTCATAGGGAAGAATAAGACATGACGGCTGTCACAATAAGGCCACTAAACTCACAGCAACGGCAACTTCAGAAGGAGCTCTCATGGCTACAGGGAAGAAGCTCTTTCCTCTCTGACGTCAGGGACCTTTCGGGATCGGCACCTGCCCTGAGACTGTCACAGACACGGTCCTTTCTAGGCTGCACAATATCACTGAGCACAACGGAGCAGAGAAAGGGGCCACACACGTCAACGTCGGGTCCATGGCCACCAAGCATGGCCGACTGCTACTGGGGACTGTCTTAGAGGCCTTTCCTGGCTGGCCTGGGTGCCCCGAGCAACCGAAGTGCTAATCAGAAAAGAGGCTGGCAAAGGACTTCCTCAAACTCCGGATGGTCTCTGCTTTGGCTTCATCCTCATTGGCTGAAGACCGGAAGAAGGAAGACTCAGAGAAGCTGAAGGCATTTGTCAGGGACTGCGACTTGCTTGAAGATAAAAACCAAAGAGAATGTGAGGGGGTGGTGCTCCAGTGAGGCAGGGAAGGATGGAGACACGAGGCTACAACCTGGAGCCCCGCTCCCACCCCCGAGGTCAGGGTGACAGGGGACAGCGAGAGTGGCATGCTACCGCCCCTACTCCCTCCTCACCTCAGGGCCACTAAACAGAGGACGGCAGCGTAGTGGGAACCAGGCAGAAGGGAACACAGAGAGACAGGTAAGAGGAAGAAGGGATGACTCGAAGGCTGTTTCTTTCATTTATTTTTATTTTTTATTGTTTGCAGTGCCAGGGATGGCACTCAGGGTCTCTCAGCTGCTAGGCCAGTGCTTACCACTGAGCCACACCCAGCCCTGATTCTTTCACTTAATGCTGAAGGGCTCCAGGGCCCCAAGTTAATAAGTGCTGAGCTAGGATTTCTCACCCCCTCCTCTGGTGACAGGCAGGGACTCAGGGCCTGTGGGCTCCTGAGTCCCATTCCCGCCCACTGTCACAGGGCAGGCCCGGCACCAGGAGGCCCTCGTCTCAGCCTTGGTTCCGCCCCTCAACTCACGTCTGGCCGACAGCCATGTGCCTCTCAGTGACCTGATTTTCCCGTGTGAAAAATGAAGAGGTTCGGTAACACATTGATCTCTAGGCCCCCTCGCTCCTCTCCATTCTTCTCCCTTCTCTGATTCAAAGCTCAGTGCTTCCATCGCTTTCCCTGTTCCTACAGTGGGCATAACCACCTTTGCAGCCTTCCTCACAGAGGCCTTCATGTGAGGCCTGTGGGTTCTGAGCAGCATCGACAAGATACACGTCAGGCCACGACTATTAGGCAGTTTTCTAGTGAAGAAGTCCAAAACACACCCATTTTGGGGATCTACTTTTCCCTTCAGAGATTAGTGAATGATTCAGAGAGAAAAACTGTGAAGGCAAGAGCCACGGGGAGGCCAGGCCTACGCTGAGGAAGGGGACATGAGGTCTGGCTCCGCCAACAGCCTGGCTTGTCTCCTGCTCCACTCCCACAGGGTCTCGCTGCTGGGGTCTGGCTCCAGCGCTCGCTCGTCTCCTGGAGTCTCGGGTCTGCCAGCCCTCTCCTAACACAGGGTGCAGCCTGGAAAGGACCCGTAGCAGTCTCTCCTCCTGCACTGACTGTGAACAGATGCCCTGCCTCTCGCCACGGCTGGGGATGAGCCCCAGCATGCTGGCCTCCGGGAGGAGGACTCCTGTGTGCACCCGTGTAAGCCTCCAATGCACACGCCATCAGAGGCTGGCTCAGTTCAACAGCTTCAGCTTGGAGGCAGTCGCAAACCAAAGATCTGCCTTCACTTGGCTAATGGTGGTATGAGAAGGCCCAAGAGTCAGGCAGCAGAAAGTGGCTGGGGGAGCTGGGGATGGGCAGGCAAAGGATAAGAGGGGCCATGGCAGGAGCTGGAGAGCAGAGGGGGCAACGCTCCTCCCACCTCTAGAACTGGAAGACCCAGGGCAAGTGCCCACCTGGACACCTGAGCCCCAGCCGTGGGTCTGCTACTCAGCAGAGGCTTTAAGAAAGAAAGGAACGGAACTGTTCTCCGTGCAGTGACTAGATGGTCTACGTGGCCCATCCGAACCTAAACACCCACCACACCTCTCCTCCCACAGAAGATTCATTCACTGCCTCACACCGGAAGCCTGTGGGTCACTCCCAGGTCCCCTGGCTCCCACTGTCTCTGCTGAAATGAGAGCGTCTGTCTGGGGATTCTGAAAGCGGCCAGAGGCCTGCCTGGCTTGGGGGCAGCAGGTGGGACTGACAACTGTCTGTGCCCATGTGCTGCCCTCTCCTGTCCCCCAGGGGTCCTAGCACGTTCCTGCACAGGACAATCTGCAGCGAAGGAGGGGACCCCAGAGCTGGGAGCCCAGAGAATGATGCTCCTGAGCACCCCTCACACCACCGTCACACAGAGCTGAAGGTAGAAGTCGAGATGGAGCTAAGGACTTCCCCGTCTCCTGGGCAGTCTTGCTGACTGTATACCCTGGCTTGTGAGTCAGAAGCAGCACAGAATCTATTATTTAATTTAGAAGGAGGGAAACACACGTAACAGAGAAGAGGGAAGGAAAAAAGAGTGGGAGGTGGGGTTAAAAAAGCAACAATCAAACCCTAAGCTAGGGCAAGACTAGTGATGGCCAAACTTTGGGGTGCTGCTACTCCCCAGGAAGAAAGGGGAGGGTGTGCGTTTCTGCCAGACCTTACTTAGACTTCTGTGTCCCCTTTTTCCTCCCCTTCCTGATCAGCCACAACCATTCCCCTCACCAAAACACCAAAAACAAAAACCCAAAACAAAACAAAACCAAACCCCAAAACGCAAACACAAAGCAACCCGCAGAAACCCACCACAAATGTCTGGCGGGGGGCGGGGCGCGGGCGCGGCGCGGAACGCCTGCCTGGAGCTGCTTCTAGCAGCTCAGGCCAGGCGGAGGAGGGCAGGAAAGGGTGGGGAGGCACTGCCGAAAGTCTTACTTGAGCTGTGGGTGAGGCTGGGGCTTCTGCTGAGGCGCGGCCGGGGGCGGCTGGGCCTCTGCCAGCGAGCTGCTGCTGGAGGATGCATCGTCGTGGGTGGCGGTGGGGCCGCCCGGCCGCTGAGGAGCCGAGGAGGAGGAAGAGGAGGAGGAAGAGGAAGGTGGCACTGATGGTCCAGGGGGGAGTCGGCGTGGAGGCAGCACCTTGCCTGGGGGCTGCATTCCTTGGGGTTGCCCAGGGCCCCCTAGGTTCGGCACAAGAGAAACTTCATAATTTAACCATATCAAAGGCTTCCTTAGAATCTAGGCTCAAAGGGTGTGGTTAGCTAATTACTAAAAGGATAAGCTCTGTAACAAGAAGCCACCGGAGGCTCTGGGGGCTCTGAAGGGAGTCCCTGTCCTTACACATCCCCATCATTTGCTCCTCCTCAGAGACAGCAACTGAGTCACTGCAGAAGACGGAGGTGGGGGTGAGGGATCCCACCCTGTCCCCAAGGGTTCCTTGGGTCCAAGCCATCCTGCCCTGCCAAGAAGTCCTGTATTCCACACGTCAGAGGCAGGAAGGGGCAGTCGGAAGAGCACCACAGTGGGAATCAAAAAACCCAAGACGCTCCCTGAACAAGTCTTCAAGCTTCTCTGGGCTTTGGTTTTTGCAACTATCAAACCGTTAAAGAATTAAGCCCTAGTTTTAGTTATCATTTAAGAGAGCAGTGTTTCAAAGACGATAACAGACAAGAAAGCTCTTTAAAAGTGCCTTGTGCTTTCCGACCACCATTGATGACCACGGACTTACGCTGTCTCTGCCAGCTGCATGCCTGCAGTGTCTGAGCCACCCGCCCCACCTGGGTGTCACCATAGCCTTAGCTCCCACGACAGGACCCACCCTTCCTTCCGGCACTCCTCTGCCTCTCAGGGACATCCGCAGGGGCTCCAGCGTGAGGTACTGGTCAGGTGTGCGGTGAAGCTCTCCAGACAGCCCAACCTCATTCTCCCTCATTAAGGGGCACATGAAGGGACACTGTGGGCACCACCTGGCCAAGAGCCTGCCTAAGAAGAACTGGTATCCCGCTCTCCCAGCAAGAGACGCAGAATTATCTGGTAGCGTGAAGACAGACAAGCGCTCCTCCCTCTGGGGGCTGACAGGCAGTACGTGAGGTACGAGTCTCCTCAGACCTCCCGGGCCACGGGGTCTGCACACCCAGAAGCCAAAAGTTGACCAGGAGCATACTAACTAGAGGAAATGATGCAGAGTGGGCCTCGAGGGCCCAGCTTCTCAGCCTTCGTCCCAAGTCCACGCCCAGCAGCCTGCTGGAGGGAGCAGGCTCACCAAAACTCAACCGTTTGAGATGTCCCGGCCAACCACAGCTGTCCCCGCTGGAAAGGCACAATGTGTGTCTATGCTACCAGGCATCCACAATTAGCAGCCCATTTCCCCACCCTTTATCACCAATAAACAATTCATTAATACCAGGGTTAGTTACACGTAAGTCAATGCATACATAAATACATGGAATTCTGCATGTATAAGAGGGTCTGAGTTCAAATCAAACAACTGGTGAAAATGATAGATTAGCAGATTATTTCATGTTAGTTAGCTTTTGTCTTTCCCCAAGTTTAGTATCATTTGTATTGTTAGTGTTTCTTATAAAGGAATTTGGGTTGATAGCTCAGCTTCTTGTACCAGAAACCTGCATGCTTTCCCACTTATACAGAGATACTTGAATAGCCAGAAACTGTACAACTTAACACTGAAGACAGATATAACTTTTCCTTTATTGCACATTAAGCTGTACAAGAGTCACAAAAGAGAGGTACTTCAATCACACTTCCAGCAGTGGCTGAGGGTCTCCCAGCTGGATCAGTACAAAAGAAAAGGGGACAACATCAGAAAAGAAATGGATACAAAACACCTGAACGCAATCCTATACTGTGACACATGTCCCCCAGGCCACAGAGTTGTCCCTTAGCATGCTGCCTGAGGGCCCAGGACAGTCAGGTGATGCTGTCTGCTCGCTTTGGCAGTGGGTCCTAATCAGCTTCTTCCCCACCTGAGAGGCCTTGGCTGACACCATGCTGAGCCTGACTGGATTCAAATGGCAACTTTGTATTTGTGGCTCACAAATGTCACATGAAAAGCACCTGGATGAACACACTGATAACATGCAGAGAAGCAACACCACTCATTATCAGCTCACCACTTGACACAAAATTTAAAACAACAAAAAAAGGTATTCTTCCATTTCTTCCATTCTGAAACATGTCACTTCATTTCCTTCCACCATTCATCTGATTGGGAAGTACGCAAGGACCTGGAAGTTCATATATGCATATACAGAAGTACTCACAGCAGGCCAACTGCCCTCGCCACCTAGGGGCAGGGTCACCGGCCAGGACACTCATACACTATGCATTTCTCTATGGCCTCAGAATTTGCCAGCAACCTGAGGAGGAAGCAAGGATTATTCCCCTGGGTACATCACTCATGCTACACGCTACCAACACTGCCTGTGCCTTGGCTCTTGTGCTCCGGAGTGGAGCATGGCAGTACGGAGGGGAGGGAATGTAAAAGGACAGCCAGAAGCAGTTCCTCTCAAAGGCAAACTGCTGGCATGAACTCCAGCAGGCCGTGGTGCTGGAGAAGGCTGCCTGGTACCTGTCCCCGGCCCTGCCCAGAGATGGCAAGATGAGGCACTTCCCCTGACCCCCCAGTTTATTTCCTGCCCGTGTGCTGCTTGCTGGAGGAGGACGGGCTGGTGAGGGCTCTTTACACTGAAAGCCTCTGCCCACAACACACACAGATGCTACATCTGAGATGGCTCTCCCTAGAGAGCCCTTTACCCTGGGCCTCTGGAGGACCAGAGCAGCAGCTAAGAGAGAACCCTCGGGGTTCAGCAGGCAGGCAGCACACCCACTTGGGTGCCATGGGCATTTCCGATTTACTGTCACGTTAGGAGGCCTCAGGAATGCTCAAACCCTTCCAGCCTTTAAGTAGCTCCCTGCATTCTAGGCTCAAGATTACTAAAGAATCTTTTCTGTGCATAGGCCAAGCTCTGGGGCACCCGAAGCAGCCCCAGTTCCACGGAGGCACACATATGGCTGGTTCTGACAAAGCAGTCCGGAAGCAACAACTTCGGGGGCCTGAGATGAACACACAGAATACTTACAAGTTCACTTGGATATTGCACATTGGCGGCCCCATGGGGTTTCTGTTCTCTGTGGTTTGTTTAATCTCGCAGCTAATTAGTTAATAAGAAAACGAAGGGTACACTGGGATGTGAAATACAGAACACATTCTGGAAGTAGTTTGTTCTTTGTATTTCATCACTAAAAGCACAAGAGCTGCACAGGGACAGCCAGCCTATTCACATAAAGTCAAACTGCACCACATTTTAGCAAGTGGAGAAAATGGTAGATGCCTCCAAATTCAACAGAGGAAGCGATGGACATTAGACCTCAAATATCTCTTAGAGTTCTATCTATTTACCCGAGTCATGCAGAAAGGAAGCAAAAGCACAGTTCATGGAAGGTCTGAAGCACACTCATGGAGGTGGGGGTTTCGTCTGAGCCCCAGGGAGGCGGACGGAGCTGGGTCTTATTTTCTGGTTTTTTTCTTCTTCCCGTCCATCCCCGTGCTCCTAGTTTACCCCATGTTATGTAATGCTTTAAAAACACTATCAAACCACCCAGAAGACAGTCACACTAGGCTGGGAGAGGCGCACTTCTTTTGTACACTGTTGACACACAGCCCTGGAATCACAGGTTACAGAGGAACGAGAGTGCGCATTACAAGCACGGACAGGAACAGGTGAAGAACCTCACGGGCTGACACTGCACGGGAAAACAGTCCAGGCAGCAGTGGGGGCGCCGCGTGGGCTGCAGGGCTGCCGCTCCCTCCCGCTCTCCTTCCTTTCCTTGATTTTTTTTTTTTTTTTTTTTGGTTTAAAATTTCTGCTTTGAAAAAGAACTAGCGATCACTTAGGAAGCCTGGACCTGCTTTGGCCCTACTGCAATGCCGTTACAGTCGAGAATGTACTGTAAACAACCTTGGGGGGGCGGCCGCTGAGGCGGGGTCTTGCTTGAGTCTGGGTCCTTGAGTGTTCCGCTCTGGAAGACAAAAATGCAAGAGATAAAAACAAAACTCTGAGTGAATTCCACAGAGAATGGCTAGGCTGTAGCGTTCGGGTGGGGTTTGTCACGAGCCTGTGCTCTTCCCCAGGCCTCAGGCAGTGGCTGGGCGAGGTGGGTGCCTGACACACACCGCTCTTAAGACCCGTCAGTCCCCTTCCTCATTCACTCCCTCGGGCTTGCTTTTTCTAGAAGCCGAGTCTTCCAACCCCACCTGGTTTCTTCTCGGGAGCCCATTTGCGAGCATCCACAGGCCTGGCTTGCTAAAGGGAAGGGGATTCGGCACCAGCTCAAGGAACAGGGCTGGGTAAGGGGGAACCGGTGGCTGGACCTGGTAACCAAGGTACCAGAAGCTCATTTCTCACCTGGAATGAGCAAAGTGGGTCAGTTCTGAGACTGGGGTCTAATCCACTCTTTGGGCTGGGACCCCCACGGGGAGGGACTGGAGAGAGGACAGCCATGTGTTTCCCAGAACCCTTCTCACCCAGAAGGAAGGAGCAAGATATTAATATCTACAAAGTGCTCAAGGCCTAGCTGTTTCACATTTGCCCAACATGGCTCCAGACCCTTGCTTCCTGTCCTCCCAGAATCCTACCTGGGATTCTGAATCTGTCTCAACGAGATCAAAGTCGCACATGACTTAGTCTATCTCCCACCTGTGTTAAAGTCAGGGAGCACTTGGAGCTTGACTTCAGCAAATGGAAACAGTCTATGGAGCCTAAAACCTGCCAAGGTGCGGATGCTGATGTCACCAAGGGTGGGCTGTGGAATGGGCCCGCTTCTTCACCTAGTGCCCTCTTGCTGTGACGCCCTCCCACAATCCCGCCGGACGATGTACCTCCTCTTGTCCTCATTTTCCCTGGGCTTTGATTCTGGTCATGCATCTTCCCTGCTGTCTATGATGGCCTGTTTTCAGCCCCCCTACCAGAAGTGGTGCTACTCTTTCTAGTTTTACTGTCTTTTGCTAACAGCCTTATTTCAAACTACTGAAGAAGAGCAATGAAAACTGCCCCTGTACTAATAAACCTCAATCACCTGTGAATCACAGCCAGAAACCAATACTCCCTTTCTCCCAAGCCCTCTCACCGGATCCGGGAGATTGGCCCTGGGCTCTAATCTGTAACACCCTTCCCCGGTGACCCGGCCGGGGACCACAACACCCGACAGGCATCAAGATGCCTCAGTTGCTCCCTCGTGACATCTAAGATTCACCAGCTTCTGTACAAACCTGACAGACCTCTATCAGTTCTTCCTTGGGTGAGAATAGTCTAACTCTTTCCCCTCTTCTCTCTCCAATCTGTCTTCTCCATGGCTACCTATTATCCCCTTAAGCCCTTTCCCTGCCTGTGCTACTTAACTTCTCTAGGTACTTTAGAGCTACTACTTACAGAGCGCTTCCTGTGTGTCAGCCAGTAGAGGAGCCCTGTTTCGCTGTATCTCCCTCGTACCTCACAACAGTTTTACGGGGTAGGTACAATTTTGTCAGCATCCCTCACTGCTTCAGCACAGCTGGAATGAACCTTCCCAGCTTTCTCTATTCTTTATGGCCTAAACATACCTGCCCCTTCCTGTCCTGACCTTATTGTTCATTTTCTAGTCTAGGTCACATCATCTACGTCCTGGCTTCTCACTGAGACAGATGCTCAGACACAGGACAGCAAAAGACACGGAGCGTGTAGAGCCAATAGAATGGCTCTTGCCAGTCCCCTCCCCAGAGCCTCGCTGCAGCACACTGAGGGTTGCCAGTGAATGGACGCAGATGCTGGTCAAGAAGAGCTAATGATGCTGTCCTCCAAGAACTGGTGTTTCAGAGAGGAGTACAGGAGATCGCACAGCAAGACAGCAGAACCAGGGCCAGTTGGCCAAAGCTCTAGAAAGGCAGACTTTCACCCACATGGAGAACTTCCCACTGTAAAACAGGGGGATCGGCTGCTTTGGGAGGTGGATGTGTTTAAGCAGAGGCCAGAGGGTTACCTGGCAAAGACATTGCAGAGAATATTCCTCCACTAAATATGAGTTAAATAAAATGAACACTATGGTTTCCCCTAACCCTGAGAAACTAGGATTCAAAAAAAAAAAAAGAAAAAAACCTTGAAAGTCTTCAGTGGAAGAACTCAGGCACTCCCAGATCCGCTCAAAGTGGAGGTCCTACCATGCAGGCTGGGCCTGGCTCTCCTCAGCCACACATCTACACGTGTGAGATACTCAAGTACATGAGACTGAAACTGCCCTATTCGAAGCTCTGCGCTGGAGCCCAGTAATGTCCTTGGCCACCCTTGAGGGCGCCTAAAGAGCTTCTCCTGTCCTAACTCCATCAAGGATGTGGACTGAAGACTTCTCAGGAATATGCTAGGCCTGGAGGATAGTCTCCAAGGACTGTCCCTTGCCAGGCTGAGACACTCTGGCTCCTCCCACAAGCCTGCTGTCTGCTAGGAGCTGAGGCCTATTCCCTGTGGGTTTGGCTACCATGGGATCTGTCTCCGGTCACCGAGAGTCTCTTGGGATACCAGATTCCACACAAGTCTGGCCACTCAGGCGTCACTGCCAAAGTCTGGCCCGGAGCCAGCCTGGAGCAGCAGGCCACGGTCAGATTGAGCAGCAGTTTCTCTCAGGAAGTGAGGCTGACTCAAACAGGTAAGAATGCGAAGTCCAGTGCTTGTGACCAAGCTGTACACAAAAAGGAAGGGGGAAATGGCTTTACAGCAGTGTAAGAAAAACCCCAAACAACCGTGGGCTTATAAGGTGGCTGGAAGCTCAGAGTTTGTGATGCTGTTGCCAAAATCTGATGTGGCTGGAGAAACAGCAGTGTCTCCATGAGGAGGGTCAAGATCCTTTGCTTTTTCAGCTGAGCAAGCCTCATGAGAAAGCACCATCACCACTTCTAGTCACCTCGTTTAAGGCACATGGTAACAGAATAAAAAGTGTCTCTTAAGCAGATAAGAAAGTGTGAAGTCTGGGAACAAAAATCTTTCCTCCTGTGACTGGGAAGATTATTTAATCTCTGAATCTTGGTTTCCCAAATGGATACACTGTAAGGACAAAATGAGGTAACCATGGGAGACTTAGGGTTTGCAGAAGACTTCAGATTAGAATCTGTTTCCCAACAAGGGCTGTATTTGGTAATAGTGAGCTTCTTGGCACGAGAGGTGTTTAAGCAGAACCTGCACAGACTCTGGTCAGAGACACTGTGCAGGGGGCTTGGACGGTTATGGGCAGATGACTTCTATAGGCTCTTGTGGCTCGCGGTGTCCATTAATTCCATCACACATTTTCCGGTGTCTGAGATGAGACAAGAGATAAACTCTGCTCAATAGTGCAGTCTTGAGCCCAGCAAGACCCTAGGGCTGAGCACAGATGTCCACAGGCAAAGGCCATGGGCAGCCTGGTAGGGAGAGGAGGCTCTGCCCCCCCATGGAAGCCAACTAGCCTGGTATCTTGCTGCACAGAATCCTCAGGGCTTTCTGATCAGGGAAGCCAAGGGCCAGGACAGAGCTGGTGAAAATTACAGACTTCCCAGGTCAAGAGAGGAGAGCAAGTATTTTCCTTACACAGGGCTACAGACACTCAGTTCTCTCCATTCCTACCTTTCCTTGTGTGGCAGTGGGAAATCAAAAGGGCTGCTCATGGGACTGAGCAGAACTCCCTGGACTGGAGAAAAGAAGACCTAGCTCTCCTCCTGGGCAGCATGTGACTTCAGGCAAGCCATACATTAGCAAAGACACAACTGCTATCCCAAGCCATCTCACATAAGGGTTGTGGGCCTTAAAATAACAAATGCACTTTGTAAACTGTAAAGTGCTAGGCAAAGCAGTGATAGAAGTGAGCATCACTATTATTACTTAATAATAGCAAATATTCCAGAGGAATGAAGTTATAATGTTAGAACTGCATGCATCAGTGGAGAAGACACTGCTGGGTAGCTTCCTATCACCTGGTGCATGGTGGTTCCATGTGCAGAGGGTTCTGGGCTGGGCTATACCATGCCCTCTGCATATCGCTGACTTAGTTCCAGCAAGGCCCCTGCAGATGTGGCAAAGCCAGTTTAGAGAAAGTAAATATTAGCTCTTTAGGTGACTGGGAAGGAAATCACTGGCCTGGAGAGAAACCAAGCCCATGGATAAAGGTCTGTGGGTCTTTGTCAAAGGCGCCTTTAATTTGCCATCCTGTGACTTTCAGCAGACAAGCTGAGAGACAGGAGTTCCTATCTGAGGTTCCAGCAGGATGGAAGGCTGAGGAAGGAAAGACATTGAGTGACTCAATTCTTGAGGGTTTTTGGCCTGAGACCAGCTGCCCCCACCAAGGAGGAAGGCCTGTGCTTGGTCAGCATATCTGAGACAGGAAATTGGGAAAGGGTCCCAGGGTCTGGCCCCAGGAAAGGGGCCAGGCCAAGCTCCTTGCTGGACACGCTGCAGAACTATTCTGATCAGCTCCCCCAGGCCCCACTCCCCCGGTCTAGGACCCCAGGGAGAATGAAGCAGCAGGAAGGAATGTGCTCCGGAGGTTATAGGTTTACTCAGAGCAAAGGGGACGGCCTGTTTTCGGCACCTTGGGACCTTTCCAGGCTCACCCCTGCACTTACCAGTGCCACCTCGCTTCCTTTGAAAGGTTATGAAAGGTGCCCAGGGATGAACTGCTTCTCCTTCCTTCCTAAGGGCAATCACTGCTCTGAAGGCAGAGCTCAGCTCTTGCTTTGGGGCTCTCCCATAACCTAAAGACACCAGAAATGTCCCAGGGGGGCAATCCACAAGTCCTATGGGGGCACTAAGGATCTGGTCACCCTAGGTCAGAGTGTCAGCTTCAAGTGATTAAAGATGTCCCTGAAAGTTAAGACAGTCCCAAAATAGTCAGTTTCTCTTAATAGTCTGTTATGGGATCTAGTGACCAGTGGCTTCATCTGAACCTGCCCCAAATCTCCTCAAATTCTCAGCTTACATTCACTGAGGAACGGAGTCTCCAAAGCCAGTCCTGTTGTGGGAAGCAGGAAGGCCTTGGTTTGTCCTAACTTTACCTCTCTGAGCTCAAGTGAAGCCCATCCCACATTTGGGATCTGAGGGGCAGCAGCATCCCTTCCCTAAGTGTACAGCCCCTGGGGCTCCACCTCTCAGAACAGAGAGGTCCCTTCTCCGTCTTGGCCTCCTTGCACTAAGGGACCACAGCTTGTAGAGTCTTCGTGGCTGCAAAGGCCTGTTTGGAACTGCATTATATCTCTCTTTAGGCCAGGCCAGCACAAGAGGCGTGGCACAATGTCCCACCAGAGCCAAAGATGCTCTCGTCACAACCTTCCCAGTTCCTGCGGCCCCCAGTCTGGATCACACTTCCTAGATCTGGAAAGAGATTTTGAAAAGTCACCTGCTCCACCAGTCCCAGCCGCAGCCCACCCTCATCCTGTGCCTGCCTGAACATCAGCAAGGATGTGACAGCCACACGCCGCTCCCCAGAGCAGCCGTTTCCTCTCAGTAGTGTTTGCAAGTTCACTGCTTACGCTGCATCAAAACCTGTTTTCCTGCAGATTTGCCTTTGGAAGCGTTTCTAGCACATGACGGCATCAGAGCTGAAGGTGCTGAGTCATGGGCTCCTTGAGGCGGCTGCCTCCTCCCCACCCCCAGCCTTCAGGTCTCTCTCTCCTCAGCACGTTCTGGTTAGAGGTAAGAGTTTGTCCTCGTTAGATTGTGACTCCTACACTGAAAATGACATTCCAGGTATGGTTTGATTGGCTTAGGGACAAACTAGAAATAGAAGCAGCTCATCTTCGCTCTGGAACCAGACATGTGTTAATGCTTCCAAAGGCTGAGTCTCAGAATCACCCCCCCGTGAGTCTACCTCACAAGCCATACAGAAAGCCCGCTCTGTGCCATAACTGAGGGGCACTGAAGGGACCAGGCCCTGCTTCCGTCAATGCCTGAAACTCCTGCATTAGCAGTTCAGCCTCTGGCTCTGGAGGATGTTACAGGAAAACAGAAAGAATGAGGCCACTTTGAGAAGGCATGAAAGCAAGTCAGCCGTGTGAAGGAGAGGACCAGGACATGGCCTCTGCGGAATGACCTGAGAGCTGTGTCCGCAGAAGTCCTCTCTCTTCTTTCTGGAAGATGTGGAGTGCTCCCACCTCTCCAGAGGGGTACAAGGCCCATTTCCGATCCAGGATGACAGACCCCAAAGGACAGTGAATACGTTAAGAAATTTCAAACTGGTACACAGAGGTAGCTCTGTAAGTATAGAGCCAGGAGGTTTTGGCCATCCTTGGCCACCAGGTGTCACTGCCACCCTGAGAACAGTGTCCCTACATGTGGAGAGGGTCAGTTGTCTCAGCAGCTGGCCAGAAGTCCCACTAGACTAAAGCCAAGCTCCCATCAGCCGAATCAGGCTTTGCCACCTGCCTCCTGGCTCTCACGGATGTGGCTACTCCTGCCACGGCCTCATTCCTCAGAAGTGTGCACGGCAGCTTCAGCACCCCTCGTGGCTGGTTTTCCATGATGGACCAGGCTGGGGGGCCGGCCGGTGACCAGGGAAGGTGCGCCCTCTGCTCACTGCCTTCACGTTCCCTGTCCAGTGGCCCCCTTCAGTGTCCTTCTGTGGCCACAGAAGTGAAAGCCCTGGTGGGGGACTGCAGGCAAGGACCGAGAGAGGTAGGCAAACCGCTGGGCTCTTCCGCAGCCACTCTCAGGCCCGCCAGTGGGACCTGACTGAGGGAGTGGTGCTGAGGCAATGACAGTGCCCAGGGGCCCCACTGGCCACTCAAAATCCAGGCTGAGCCCATCCTGGTAACATCCTCGATTCACATCCCTGCTACCACCAGGTCTCCACTGGCTCCTGACATCAACTCCAAAGAGGCTGACAGGACAGTAAAAAGATGGAGAGTGAAGTGGTGGGAGTGGTTTGCCCAGAGAGGAGGAACATTTTTTCCCTGTCATTTGTAGAGAACTGCTATCACAAGGGAGTGATACCACTAATAACAAAAAGCAGACATACTTAGTTTTGTGATTTCCATTTAGATATTCTACAGACAAGAGACTGCACACAGACAAACCACTCCTCACCAACTTTTTTTTGTGTGTGTGTGGCAGCCCTGGGGATTGAATCCAAGGCCTTCTCCCTGAGCTACAACCATAGCCTGATTTTTGTTTGTTTGTTTGTTTTTTGAGACAGAGGTCACTAAGTCACTATAGTGTCTAGGCTAAGCTTGAACTTGTGATCCTCCTGCCTCAGCCTCCCATGTGCCAGGACTATAGGCTTGGGCCACCCCGCCCTGCTTAGTACACCTCTGATGTATAGTCATGTGCCACATAAAGACATTTAGGCCCATGGCCAACCACACACATGCAGTGGTCTCACGAGATTATACTGCCCAGTGACCGCACAGCCTTTAGTTTGTGTGAGTACACTCTTGAGCATGCAAGTGCCTGAGACCTCAGTTAGATAGCCAGTGGTTAGGCGACTCAGAACTGTATTCAGTGGCTGCTAGGTGCCCGATAGATGCTTTGCTAACCCTGGAGATAAAGTGGGTGGCAAATCCTGACTCCTGAGGAACTTATATCCTAGTAGAAGTGGTAAACAAATGAATGGACAAAAATAATTTCAGCTGCAAGTGCACCCAGAAAATTAATGAAGGGAGAGGTGGTAGCCAGTGAGTAGGCGGCAACTTTGAACTGACTGCTTGAAATACCAGTTACACTGTCATGAAAGAGCAAACTGTGCCAGAAGCTGGTGGGCATCTCGGAGAGAGAACACAACCCATACGAATGCTCTTCCCTTACCAATGTAGCTAGGGCAGGTGAACAGGAGGTAGGATGGGACAAGGGCAAAGAGGAGCTCAGCACCTACATGGAAACTGGCTAATCTGCTTGGGGGAAATTAAGTGAGGGGGGAGACAGGTTTAAGGGAATAAAACATGACTTCTGCTCTAACTATGTTAGATTCAGGATGCCCTTTAGATAGATCAGGAAATGTGTCAAGCAGGAGTCAGATGTGTGAATCTGGAGTTCAGAGGATTGGTCAGGAGGTACAGGCCGGCCAGGATCTCCAAGGAACATGCACTAACAGGGTTCTGAGCATTGACACTCAGAGGCCCAGCAGAAGTGGAGAGGTCAGTCAAGAAGGCCGAGAAGAAGCCAATGGGGTAGAATGAAAGCCAGCCAAGGGTGGCCATAGGATCATAGCAGAGAAAGCGGTCAACTACACCAAAAGCTACCACAAAGGCAGCAAAGTGAGAACCGAAGTGACTTGTGATATAGAGGGGACTCTGCCAAGAGCAATTTCAGTGGGTGGTGGCTAAACATGAAGTAGGTGATGATATGGAGACAGTGGCTACAACAGCTTGAGAAGAGTCACTGTGAAGGGGAGCAGAAAAATGGGGCAGCAGCTGGGAGGGCACTGGGGTTGAGGGATGGGTTTTGACTTTTCAAACAGGAGATGTTTACATGTGGACGCGATCATCTTTTGGAGAAGGAGAAACTGATGATGTAGAAGGTTGGGCATACCTAGAAGCAAAAAGGAGGGGGGATCCAGCTCACAGGTGGAGGGTGGGCCTCAGAAGCAGCTTTCTGCGGGTAAAGATGCAGGGCAGTGGGGAGATGTGACTGCAGACATAAGAAGGCAGTTGAGGGTGGAACTCTGGGGCCCTAGCCCAGCATGGCTGGCCTCTCTCCCCAAGCATAACCAGTTTGCCATCAGCAGGTACAAATGGGACCGCCATAGTCACAGCCTTGAGCCCAAGCTATAGCATTTTTCCAAGTGTGACAAACCATAGAGTTCATTCTGTCTTCTGGGTGGCCTTGGGTCAAGGAACAGGCTTAGGAAGAAGCTAACAGGGGACACAAGAAGATAGCATTGTATGACCTGTGAATTCAGTCACGATTTCAATTTAGAATATAAACAACTTCTGGCAGAAACTCTTATCTCATAAAGTCCTAGGGCTATTAGCTAATTTAAGCTCACTCTATGGACTAGGCCTTTCAGCATGGGCTGAAAGTATCTGAGAAACACTTGCTATGTGAACTAAACTATGTGTGCAGGGAAGAATTTGGTCTTGCCCCAAGAGAGGTCTGGCCTTTGTACCGAGAAAGAAACCTCTAAACTTCTAAAATGTCCAGAGTGATAGCAGTGTCTTTCTTATTTGTGGCAGGTCCCTTAAGCCACATGATATTGGCCTGACCTCCAGGGAAGGGGCAGCTGGAGACCAAGTTTGACCAAATGATCAATTCATTTTACACTGACTCTGAGCACTAAGCTCACGTGAGTGGCCCCGGCTGGCAGTGCTCCACTGCACACCATCACATTTTAATGCCAGGAAGGTAACACAGTTAAAGGCAGGGATGCTGGGCCTCTGAACTCTCCCAGATTGCTCTGTGCATCTTCCTCTGGCTTAGTTTTGCCCTGTGTCCTCTCTCTACAACACACTGTAACTTTGAGTGCAACAGCTTTCTGTGAGCTCTGTGAGTTCTTCCAGTGAACTGTGGATCTTGAGGTGGCAAAGGATCCCTTGAACTTCCACTCAGTGTCAGCAGTGAGGGCAGTCCTGCTTGAGAGTGGTACTGCTGGACTGCAATCCCAGCTACTCAGGAGGCTGAGGAAGGAGGATTATGTCAGAGGCCAATATGGGCAACTCACCAAGTCCATCTCAAAAAGTAACAAAGGCTGAGGAGAGCTCAGAGGTAGAGGTCCTGTGGGTTCAATTCCCAGTATCAGCAAAAAAGAAAGACTAGTGGAGGCAGTCTTATGAAGGATGGTGCTCTCAGACTGTAGTTTGGCTAACTCCAGGTGTTACGTGACCTTAGAATAAAAAGGACCTTGAAATCATTTCATTCAGTGCCATTTCATAGGTGAGGGAACACAGGTCTGGAGAACAGAAGCAGCTTGTCCGAGGTCACAGGATGTTATGGCAGAGGACAAAACAGCCCTTGCGTGTGCTGACCTCAGCATGGTACGCTTTCTATGACACCCTGTCATAGTTTTTGAATGTGAAGTTGAGCAGGGAAAACTTACCCTGCCCTCATGCTGACTTCACTGAAAGCCATTCCTGCAGCAGCTGATATATTTAGGGAAGCTTATTCCTTACTATATTTGCTGCTTGGACTTTGACAGATCATGTATTTCTCTTTAAAATGTTTAAACTTCAATATTTATCGTCTATAAAGCAATGGATACTATAGCTTGCGTATGGTGTGAGCGTGTCCCCCCCCCCCCGGGGTTCATGTGCTAAAATTTCCCCCCATGATAGGGTATTCAGGGTGTGGAAACTTATTCTAACTATGGTGTTTTGAGGTGGGGACTCTAAGAGATGGCAATTAGGGTGGGATCAGGCTGTCAGGATGAAGACCCAGGACTGAATTCTGGGAGTTACATAACATAGATCAGAGGATGCAGGTACACGTGCACACTCCCTTTCCCCCGCTCCAGGATGCTCTGCACCACCTTGAGACTTCCCTAGTAAGGCCGCCACCAGATGCTGCCCCTCAACCTTGGACCCCCAGAACTGTGAACTTCTAGGGTAGTAGCCTACCTCACCTATTCATTTTAGTAATGAACTGATTTAGGGGCTTGTACCAGAAAGTTTCTGTAGGGTGAGTTATCTCTGCGCTATGGGTGTTTTGTGCTTTCTGGGAAGTTTTATGCTTCTGATGCAACCACCATAGGTCTGACTACGTTCTCCACAGGCAGTTGCTTCACTCTGCCATGTGGAACTTGCAAATATGGAGGGCCAACTCTCTACACACTCCTCTAGAACAGGGGCAAGCAGTAATCTGTCACTCATCCTCTAGAGAAGGGACAAGTCATAAAATGGTTAACAGGTTACTTCTAATTATCCACCGGGGTATACTGTGGTCTAAAAGACAGGACTATGTTCAAATGTCTTGATTTTTGTCACATTTACCAAATTATAAAATCTAACCACAGGCCTGATTTTTTAATAATGATTATCTTTCTCCTCTTTCCTCCTTCCCCTTCCCAACCCTCAGGTGATAGAGACTGAACTCAGGGCCTTGTGGATTCTGAGCACAAGTACAAACTCTACAACTGATCTACTCCCCATCGAGCCCAACCCTGGGGGCACATTCTTACACAGTCACAGGACAGAACAGTGCAAGTCAGCTAAAGCTGTGCAACACTCACAAGGGCTGATATATGATGACATTCCGCTGCACACGACTGCTTGCAACTTGGGAACCCAGAAAGAGGCAGAGGTGCTATCTACTAGCCCAGAAGTTCTAATTCCCAAGCGCCAGTGATGACGGACATACTGCATTCTACTCAAAGACATTATCCGAGCACATGAGATTTTTAGATGTTGCATCTCATCTGACAGGTGGGGAAATCGATCCAGAGGGAAGTGACTTGCCAATTGTCAAACATTTTATTTTACTCCATTTTGGAAGGAACTATGTCTTAAGCTTTATGTTTCTAGGTTTTTAACAACAATATAGGATATGGACTAAAATACCAATATTCCACCTTGATGATTCAGGTTCATTATTATGAATATCAGTAGTATTGCTATACTATGATTCTGTGATCATCTAAAGTCTAGCATCATTTGCTTCTATCCTAAGCAATTTGGACTGTTTTTTACTGTTTCTTCTCCTCATTAAGTACAGGGTTTTCAGCCTTTTCTTCCTTCTTATTGAAGAGTTCCTAGAAGCCAACTGCTCTGTTTCTGAGTCAGTACAATTGGTGGGTGCAGTATGATCTTGTGAAAGCACTCATCTTCCGAAACGCGAATGATATTCTCCAAGTGCAGGGCTCTAGGGACCCAAGCCCAGACCCTGTTTCCTTACAGAATAGTAACAGTTACCCTTTACTAAGTGCCTCATTTTGTGCATGTCGTACTTAGGTTGTTCATTTATGTCCCATAACAACCCTATGAAATAGGGGCTGCAGGTACCTGTCTGAGCCACAGATAAGGACTTTGACCACTGACACAAAGCCAATTGGTTAGTTCTCATTCAAAGCCAACGTGTGAATCATTATTCTATTCTACCTCCCTAACTGTTTGAAGCTGGCTTTTAAAGGAAAGATTCCTGAGAATTCTGATTTACAAATGAAAAACCTGAATTCCAAAAAGGGTTCATCACCCCTCCCAGGCCATTATACAGCTGTTGAGAGAAAAGGCTTCTTTCTCACTATTCCAAATTCTTACCGCTTCATTATACAAAAGTCCAGTGGAGAGAAGAGCTTGGGGATGTTTCTGAAAAATGAGATGCCTCCTTCATGGGACTCTTCATGGCTCTCTCTCCCTTTCTCTGGCCCACCCTAGACCCACAGGGCCCCATGGTCCACAAAACCTCCCGTGTGGCTTTCCCAACCGACCTGCAGCTGGGACACAGTCACTGGGATACGACTGGCCCCAAGTTATGCATCACATCCCTGAAGAAGGACATCTCCTCTCCCTTAGGAAGAAAAGCAGATTTTTGAGTTTTCCCTTATGACTCTCCCAGAACGAAGGACCTGATTCTCTCATTTTCACAGATCAGCAGATTTCCCAGAAAGATCCTTTCTTTACACATGTGTTGTGAATAGCTAGGGAGTGCTCCGACCCAGCCCTTCCTCAGAGGATTCTCAGTTTAAAAATGCAGAGTCGCTGGAGACTCCACGTTTTGAAAAAGCACTCCGGAACTCTATCTCTGCACGGTTCTACAGTTGCCCTGCAGCGTGCTGGGAGAAGGCTCCCACAGTTGGGGTGGGAGATAACCATGCCTCTAGAGGGACAGAAGGGAAAGAAGGAAGAGGGAGAAGCTCCTTAGATCCCATCCAGGCCTGTGGGCATCTGACCTCTACACATCCTAGAGCCTCCAGCCTCTATAGCAGCAGTTCCTGGCCTTTCCGTGTCTCTCTGCAGCTGCTTACCTGTGGCTGCTGGGTGGTCAAGGGTCTCTGAGGAGACACGACCGGAGTCCTGGACAGCAGCTGGTTCATCTTGCTGATGACCAGCTCGGTGATGAGCTGTCTGTCCTCTGCTTGGTGTTCTCCAATCAGCGGCATGCTACAGTCCATGACCTGGTGGAAGATGCAGCCAGGTGAGGAAAGCGTCTGGAAACATAAAAGGCCTGGGAGGGTCTTTTCAATTAGGCACATCTTAAGCCAGCAAAGACAGGTAGGTGATGAAGCAGGTGGCCTTGTCTTCAGGGGGAAGCAATTTCCTCAGAAGAAATTGGAGCTTTGTCTTCTCTTCCTGTAAATCTTGGTCTCGGGCCCTCTCCCGTTCCCTCCACCCAGGCCAGGGCTCAGTGAGATGGAGACTGCTGGCTGAAGACAGGGGGAAGTGGCAGAGAGCAAGGAGAGGGTAGAGCCTAGGGCTCGAGGTAGCAGCAGAGGGGCAGGGAGACAGGAAGGGCGTCCCCTTCAGTCTCTGATGGATGGCAGGCCATTTTCATCCTCATGACCTCCACTGACACCATCTCTGTCTCCCCAGCTCGCTCTGCTCACTGAATGACTAGGCTCTTGTCCTTGTTCCTGACCTGGGTGACCTTCCCTATTTGCCACTAATCCTTTTTCTTCCTGCGTCTTGAGGCCCAGATCAATAATTTTCTCCATTAGGAAATGACTGCTTTGTGGCTCAAACTCTCTCCTTTATGGAGGAGAAACCTGAGACCCCCTTGCAGTGGGGAGGTGTGGCCACCCAGAAGGTCACAGGGCAGATTGAGAATCTAAACCCACCTTGGGCTCCTCATACTAGTATCTGGAAGCACCACCAACTCCTGGCAAGGAGCCTTGCCAGCTCCCAGGAAGTCTGGGCAGCAATCTGTGATGAATTTACACAGCTGCAGGACTTCCCTCTAGCACAGGAAAAAGGAGTCAGCAAAGTTGTGAGAGAATCAGGCTGAGCAATGTGTCTCCAAGGCTCAGAGATGCTGAGAAGAATCTCTTGCATCTAGGCATCCAAGTTGAGACACTGACTTATCCTATGGCCTTAAGCATTCACTCATGGCATTGGGCCTCGATTTTCTCACCTGTAAATGAGCAGGCTGGACAAAGTGACCTGAAGGTAGATCTCGCAGACTAAGAATGTGAAGATCCCAATAGATTCCAAGAGGAATGCGTTGGGCTAGGGCCCAAGGATCCCAGATCTGGAATGAATTACCTATGGCCTGGGTCAGCTGAGCAGGCTGAAATAGCGCCTCTTCCCACAGCAGAGGTACCTTGCTATGCCAGTCTCCCATAACTCGGGAGACTCTAAACTAAATGCTGTCTGGGCTGCTCACATAGTTTTCCAGACAGTGTGGCCTGAAGCCTTGAGTGCTATTTCTTACTGAAATACTCTGTGGGCCAGACTTACCTCAAAAATGTAGTCTTTCCCATCTTTGCCATGTACAGCTTTGACAGCACAGATGTCAAGGCCGCCAAACATCTCAGAGCAAGTGTCCACCCACAGCTTGTACCTGGCAGGGATGGAAAAGTGTCCCGAGGGGAGGGTATTATTAGCTCATTGTGGGCATGCTTGCTGATTGGGTTCTCCTGTTGCCTTCACCTCTCCCATTCCGCATGCTTGGACCCCAGCCCCCACCAAGATGGTCCCTTGTTTACAATGCCTTCCCTTTCTGCTTTCCCAATCCTACCCATCTTTCCAAGGCCAGAGCAGGTCTCACCTCCCCGAAGGGCCCTCCTTGGCTATCCCAGCTCATGCTAACTACTACTCCTTTCTCAGGGCTTCTAAGGTAGGCGTGTCTTTACCTCCATAACTGAGCATGCAACTGGATCCTGCCAGGTCTGGTTAACAGGCTGCCAGGGCCTTTGTGTCTTCTGTGTCCTGTCTGCTGAGAGGCTGCCTTTGGGCAGGCTCACTTCTTTCCCTTCCTCCTCACAGCAGCCACCCTTTCAGTGGGGCTCAGACTCTTCCCACTCACCTGTCCGACATGGCGATCTGCTCTAGCATTGCAGAGCCGGTGTTCGTCTTCCAGTTCCCTGAGATTGATGTCCTCCTGCAACAAGGGTCACCAGGGGTAAGAAAGGCCACAAGCCAGACCAGCAAGAGGCAGGCATGCAACCTTCCAGAATTCAGCTCACTGCCTCTTGCACCAATAAGCACACCTGAGAGCTGTCTGTTGAGCCTCAAGCCCACTGCTTCTCCCAACCCCCGCCTGTGAAGCCCTCCTTTCTCTACAAGGGTCTTGCTCAGGAAGGTCTGGCTCCACAGAGCTTGTCCTAATCTTCAACCAGGTGAACTCTTGCTCCCCTTAGAACTCCTATAGAACTTTATCTGTACCTCAGTGACAACCTTACCTCTACTTTTTACTTTAGTTATTAGAGTTCAGTCTTAAACCAAGACTGTCCACAGCTATGGAAAATACCTGGGGTACACATTGTATCTCATACTCCTAGTGGCCTACTTGCTCAGCATCTGGGCCAACTCAGTCTGAAAACCAAGCCCCACTCATCCTGGGAACTCTGCAGGGTCCCGTTGGTATTGCCCAGTGTTTTTCTTATTGGCAAATTCAGTCAGTCATTCAACAGGCCATTTCTGAGGGCCACTTCTAGATTAACAGTGTGATCTGGGAAGTCAGTAAGCCTCTCTGGCTGGCTTATCTATCCTACACAGCTGACAGCATCAAGTCACCAGCCTCTGCTGTGTTTACTGCACACTCCAGCCATGAGCACGCTCTGTCAATTAGTTTGAGCCTAAATAGGAGGCAGATGACCGGGTTTCTGGTTCTGGATTTTCTCTTGACATGCTAGGTGACCATGGGTGAGATACTTCACCGCTCTGAGCAGCTCTTATCTGTAAACTCAGGGTTGCAGATCAGTACTCAGGGACCAATTGGTACAGGTTTAAGTAAACTGTAAACACTAAGAATATATTTCTTAAATTCTTAGCCTTCACCCAGACACAGTCAAGGGGAAAGGGCTGGCTTAGGGGACAGAGCCCTCCACGTGCTGTTATTACCACCAGCTCGGTTGGGACAGTGTTTGATGAGGCTGTACCACTTCCCAGGAGGCTCCTCCCTGAAGAGCTGACTCCAGACATGGAGAAGCTGTAAACCAGCCCAGTTTTCTCAGCTCTGAGGCAGCCTTGTGAGGCCACTAATGGTGACAACAGGTCTCACCCTGGGTGGTACTGAGGCTTACAAGGTGCCTCCTCACAAACTCCGCAAAGAAGCCTCCTCTCAAACCCCTGCCGTGAAAGGCTGGAATGTGGGCCTGCTTTACTGACAAGCAGAGGAAGACCCAAAACGTCTGGATGGCTTGTCCAACACTGTGTACCTAGCCAAAGCAGATATAGACACAAATCCAGAAACCTTGGTTCCTTCGGTGTGATGAGATTTCCCTACACCCAAACAGCTGAATGGTTTGCAAACCTGAGTAGAAACAAAGAGAGAAAAGCCACAATAAAAATAACTCTGTTTTCCTACATTGATGGTTTAAAAATACAGTATGTCCTTGTGACCATTCTCAAGTCACTCACTTCCTTATCCCCAGCGCAGAACTATGAAACCCAGCAGAGACTCAGAAACTGGTGTAAATAATAATGATGTCTCCTACATTGGTGTGGTCCACTGAGACCTCACACCTTTGCCTAAACACAGAACACAGAGCTCAGATCCCACAGGCTCCCCAGAGTGTGGGAGCAGAAGAGTACTGAGGGGCTGGCCACTCACTAATAACTCAACTGCCTCTGAACTGGCAGGTCACATGACCTCTGCGATGGACCCTGTTATGTCCTGAGGGAGAGGACAGGACCAGCACCTTCTTCCCAACAAACATGGCTGCTTTGGCCATCCAGGGTGAAAGCTTAGGGGCAGGGAAGGAATGCTGAATGTCATCTGACCTCTGCTAAGCCAATTCCTTCTTCTGAGAGCAGAGATGGCCACAAGTCTAGGGAGAGGTGAGATGGAGAGAAGCCAAGAGGGTCTAAGCCTTCCTTCACATCACTGCTGGTCCCCACAAATTAAAAACAAGTCAATGTCCTCTAAAGCTTCTCCAGCTGCCCACTTTCCATCAACATTTGGTACTTCTCTTGTGCTTCATTTTAAATTGCTTTTAGAAACCCTATGCCTTAAAAAATGTGGTGTCTCAGGATGTCCACTGTCACCACTCCTATTCAATATAGTTCTGGAAACATTAGCCAGAGCAATTAGACAAGAGAGAGAGATAAAAGGAATAAGGATAGGAAAGGAAGAAGTTAAATTATCACTATTCACCGATGACATGAGACTTTACGTAGAAGACCCCCCAAAACTCCACCAAAAGACTTCTAGATTTAATAACCAAATTCAGTAGCGTAGCTGGATACAAAGTCAACACTCAAAAATCAATAGCATTCCTGTACACAAACAACAAGCTCACTGAGAGAGAAATTAGGGAAACCACACCCTTCACAATAGCGTCCAAAAAAAAAATGAAATACTTAGGAATCAATCTAACAAAGGAAGTAAAAGATCTATACAGTGAAAATTACAGTACCCTGAAAATAAGAGATCAAAGAGGATTTCAGAAAATGGAAAGATATTCCTGTTTATGGATAGGAAGAACCAACATTGTGAAAATGGCCATACTCCCAAAACTGCTATATACATTTAATGCAATCCTGATCAAAATACCATTAGTATACATCAAAGATCTAGAGAAAACATTCCTAAAATTCATTTGGAACCAGAAGAGACATAGAATAGCAAAAGTAATCCTGGGCAACAAAGGCAAGGAATGGGACACCACAATCCCTGGCTTGAAATTATACTACAAAGCTACCATGATAAAATCAGCAAGATACTGACAAAAAAAAAAAAAAAAACCAGACCTGAGGATCAATGGAACAGATTAGAAGATGCAGACACAACTACAAATACACTCAACCACCTTATCTTTGACAAAGGGGCCAAACATGTTCACTGGAAGGAAGATACCCTCTTTAATAAATGGTGCTGGAAAAACTGGCTACCCACATGCCAAAGACTAAAATTGGACCCATGTCTATCACCATCCACTAAACTAAAGTCAAAATGGGTCAAAGATTTAAATATTAAAACAGAAACACTAAATCTATTGGAAGAGAAAGTAGGTAGAAATCTTGAAGACACGGGGGTAGGCAGAGAGTTCATGAACAAAAACCAAACTGCACAGGAAATACTTCAAAGAATCAACAACTGGGATCTCATCTTATTGAAAAGTTTTTTCACATCAAAAGAAATCACCAACAGACTAACAGGAAACTGTCCCTCAAACAAAAGTCTTCTATCTAGAACATAACAAGAATTTTTAAAAAAATCAGGCCCCCAAAATTCAAAGACCCAATCAAAAAATGGGCATCTGAGATGAACACATACTTCTCAGATGGAGAAATACAAATGGCAAATAAATATATGAAAAAATATTCAACATCATTGATCATTTGAGAAATGCAAATGAAAAACAGTGAGATTCCACCTCACCCCAGAAAGAATGGCTATCATCAAGAAATCAACCAATAACAAATGCTGGTGAGGCTGTGTGTGAAAAGGAACCCTTCTCCTGTTGGAGGGAGTATAGACTGTTGCAACCACTGTGGAAATCTGTGTCGAGATTCCTCAGAAAACTAAGATTAGATGTCCCATTCAACCCAGCTATTCCGCTTCTGGGTATTTTTTCAGAAGAATTGAAAACATCATACCACAGCAATATATATGTACCCATATTTAGCATGGGTAGCAGCACATGTTTAGCAGCACAATTTCCCATAGCTAAATCTTAGAAACAACCCAAATGCCCATCAGCTGAGGAATGGATAAAAATATGTGGTATTTTTATACAATGGAGTATTACTCAGCTATAAAGAAAGATAAACTCGAGGCTTTTATAGGTACATGGGTATAACTAGAGACCATACTCATAAGTGAAATAAATGAGACCTACATGTATAAACATCATATTGTCTCTCTGATGTAACACACTGAAAGAGTAAATAAAATCTGAAAGGTACAATAGATATTGTGAAAGGGAAATAAACTGTTCAAAAGGAAAGAATAACTGGGATGGAAGAAAGAAAGAAAGGAAGGAAGGAAGGAAGGAAGGAAGGAAGGAAGGAAGGAAAGAAGGAAGAAAGAAAGAAAGAAAGAAAGAAAGAAAGAAAGAAAGAGAGAGAGAGAAAGGAAGGAAGAAAAAGAAAGGAAGAAAGAAAAGGAAAATATATATACACACAAGATAGCTAAGATAATTGTACTACTAATTTCTACGGGTTTATTGAAAGAAACAATTAATGTCCAATTATTTGATCAATCTTGCATGCCTATATCTGATACTTTGAACAACTACTTTGAAGATAACAATATGCAATATAACAACCATTGTTAATTTCCTATCATCTTGTTATGGAAAAAAAATGTGGTGCTTCTTTTTAAGGATCAAAATATTCTTGTTCCACTGTTGTCATCAATAAATGTTATTTATTTATGCATTCATTCATTCATGTTTGTGGTACTAGGGATAGAGCCCCAGGCTTCATGCATATGAGACAAGAGCTCTATCACTGAGCTTTCACATCCTAAAAGACAGAACATCTGCTTTCCTAGATGTCTGAAAATATCTACTTTTCTGCTTCTTTTGGCTAATTTTTAGAAAGGTCTTTAAGCTATTCTACCTTATATTGTGCCTATTTCTTAAGCAATCCTATAATAATTTTTGAAGCAGAAAGACTATAAACATAAAATTATAAACTTTTAAAGAGTAGAAATCTAGTCAATGAATGTGAGGGAAAAAAATCCCTCTGTGTTGGGAGTATAGCACATTGGTAGAGTGACAGAGTATGTACTTAGCTGATGCTAGGTCCTAGGTTTGATCTTCAGCACCAAATCAAACCAAACCAAATCAAACAGAAGCAGCTCTGTGCCCCAGTGCTCTGCAAGGGCTCTTCCCTGAGTGCTTATGGTGTCTACTGTGTGCCTGCTGCTATGCAAGGCATGGGCTGCAGAGGTGACTCCATCCTGCTCACCTAAGAGGAGCTGTGGGAGGAGCGTGGGACAAAACGCCTGTGTGCGAGGTCTGGGAAGGAGGGCAAGGAAGCAGCCCCTAACAGATTCCAGGGCCAGGGAAGACATGGAAAAGAAGGATGAAGGCATGAAAAGGCAGACAAGTGGGAAGGGGCAGGATGCCTCCACCCTGACATCTGCTGAAGACCTGGGTGGCAAAGATCAATTCATATTAGTAGTATTATTTGTAAGGAAAATACCATCTTAAATGTACTTTAAAGTGGGAGATTAGTATTTTCAAATTTGGAAGTATAAGCCACTTGCATTCCTGTGTATATTATGGAAGGTCAGGTGATCTTGAAATCTCTTGTGCTTCTAATGAGGAAATAGTTTAACTTTCCATTCTGCTAAATGGGCCCCATCTATTCTTATAACCACTAGTATTTAATGATCTGTAGCACTTTCAGGACTAGATATGTATAAGTTAAATTTTTTCTTTGGCACTCTGGTAAATCATATGGGTTCCTTTCAATATATAAAATATATAAGATGTGCAATACAAAGTCCACAGTCTCACAAAGGTACTCAATTAGAGTTATCAGAAATACTTAACAAATAAATCTGTGACTAGTCAATTTATGTTTCTCTAAATAACAGGATATAGTGCCAGGGCTAATGATTACCATGATTTTAAAATAGTGATGAGAGTAATTGGTAATTAGAGATATCGGTCACAGCTGTAGTACAACACAAGAATTTCTATGGTTAGCATTAGTGACAAAGTCCTATAGCTTTTATTCATAACTGAAGAGAATGCTAAATTTCACTTAGGCTAGTGAAAATGAATATTAATTTTACTTCTCATCTTAGTTCATAGACCACTCCACTTGACTTAAAAAGAACCGGGGTTAAGAATTCTTCTCTGTTACCTGGCTTGTGGGCCAAATGAGGTTACCCTGAGGGTTGGCTGCTGAGGAGAAATGCGGAGCATCTTCTGGGACCCCCACCTACTCACATGTAAGCCTTGTAGTTGTTGCCGATCTTCTGGACTCGAATGTCATACTTGGCATCAATGAAGGGCTCTGCTGTGGCATAGGTCTGGGTGAGGGCCACCACGCTAGCAATGTCCTGGAAGTCATAGTGGTTTTCCACTTTGACCTAAGATGGAATAAGGCAGAGAGGGAGAAGGGGGCTATGTACATATGCACACTGAAAAGTCACAAAGGCCTACAGCTCCAAAACCATCACGATGTTTCCAATCCAGGCACAAACATGGGTGTTGCATCTTTCCTGGGGCCCCCTGCTCTCTAGCTTCCCTTCGCTGGACTCAGGGGTCACACTTCCTGCAAAGGATCCCAGGAACCAATCAGGTGGCCTGCACTCTGCTTGCTGAAAGAGGCTGAGAAGCACTCGTGGCTTCAAAAAGGCCATTTCATCTCCTTGGAAAGAATTAAGGAGCAGAGGAAGACGAACAGTCCACAGAAGGGCTTTCGGAAAGAAGCCCGGAGTGCATAGGCCCCTCTGACTTACCTTGCCCATGCCCGAGTGAGCGTGGCCGATCTTCACCACCACAGGAAATGTGGGCAGTGTCAGCTGAGAGCAGAGAAGAGAACGACAAACTGGTCAGCGCCTGCCTGTCTCTGTAGAACCCCACACATGCTTTCCTTGGGAACACCCTCGTGGCCCATCAGACAAATCGCCTGCTCTACAAAAGGGTGAGAATGAATGCCAGTGACTCTCCCAAAGGCGAGCACATGTTAGAGGCAGGCAGTAAGAATCCTGTTCTCCTGTTTCGTACTTTCTACGTCTTATCGTTTCAACGTGCTCTGCATTAGACAAACCCTGGGCAGGACAGGCTCTCAGCTAAAGAGAGTTTTTAAAAAATGTATCTTTGAAAGGCTAAATGTAATTATATTTAACTGTAGGTAAATTGAATCTTAATAAACTTTTTTTTAATGCTTTTTTTTTGGTATTGGGACTCAAACTCAAGACCGCATGCTTGCTAGGCAGGCACTGTGCCACTGAGCTATATCCCCGCCCCTCCCTTTTTTTTTCAGTGCTGGGGATGGAATGTGGCATCTCACACATGCTAGGCAAATGCTCTACCACTGGACCATACCTCAGCCCTCGAATGTGTCTCTAGCCACTTAATGTCCCTTGTACCCTGCACCTCTCAGTACCTGCTCCCTTCAACACCTAGCTCCCGCTCTGATCCGCTGTCCTTTTCCTCTCTGACATCTTACCTGCTCAGTAGCACCACAAACACAGCTTGTATGTCAGGCCCACTTCTGCCCTGCTTGGGGTCTAGAAGGGAGCTGATGTAAAAAATTCAACAAGTGTATCCTTGGAAAGAGACTCTCATGAAAAGTAAACTCCACCTTGAGGTGGCCCTGTTTTGACAGAGGAACAGTAAAAACTTAACAGAGTTGCCCTCTAAAGACAATGCACTGGAAGAAAGAACATGGTACAGTAGGATGAGCTCAAGAGCAGACACCAGACTTCCCGTCCACTCTGCCACTCACTTCCTGCAGGTCCCTTTATGTCACCCAGCCTCGCTTTCATGTCCATTAAATGGTGAGATTGGACTGGATGCTTTTTGAGATACCTACAAGTAACACAACTCTATCTTGGGATAGACACTGTACAAAGGGCCAACCCGGACACACACTCGGACCTGTCCTTTCTCAGCCTGACTCAGCTTGCTTTCCATTCCTTTCCCTTCAAACATCACTAGCATCATCCAAGTGAAATGCTGCCCTCGGGAGGAAATAATGCTGATGAAAAGTCAGATTTTCACGGAACCTGGGTGTGAGCAGACACTGGGAGTGCCTGAAATGAGGATGTCAGTATTCCTGGCTGAGCCCAGTGAAGCTGGGGGGCCATGTTCAAAGGACTTTAGAAATCACACTGGGCTGGGCCAAGGGTATAGCTCAGGAGCACAGCACCTGCCCGGCAAATGCAAGGTCCTGAGTTCGATTCCTGGTACAAAAAAAAAAAAAAAGAAAGAAAGAAATCAGGCTGGGGTACAGCCTAGTTGTAGAGCACTTGCCTAGCTTGTGCACGGTCCTGGGTTTGATTCCTAGCATAGAGAGAGGTATGGGTTCATGCAGTTTGATCCTATTATGTGGAGAAAAAAACTGAGGCCCCGGGAGACAAAGGTCACAAAACTACCTAGCAATAGCCTGAAGTGGAACTCAGCTTCCTACTTCCCAGTCTAGCCCAGGAGGACTACCCTGTCAACAGTGGACATGGCTGGGGTCACAGTGACCTCACTGCCTCAATTCCGAAGCCGCTCCACCTCTGTATCATCACAGTCTCCAGTGGGCAATGACACGGAGGAAGAACGGGTATGGCCCAGGGCCTGGACACAGGGCTTTGAGGTCCAAGTCTGCCCTAAGTGATGGGACACCCATGTTCCAAGAGCACTGCCCCAACTATCGGAGAGTCTAAGGCCTGGCTGTGAGAAAGGGTTTCTAAAGCACTGGCCGCTTTCTTTGACATCTCTCCCCTCCCCACCCCCCAGGCGACAGAGCCAAGACACACACACCCCAACTTTCTCTGCCCCATTCCCTTACTGTTTGCTGTTGCTCTGGAGCCTCATAAATAGGGCATTGAAAACACTTCCTGCAGCTGAAAGAAGCCCTGAGTAGCTTGTCTCATTCCCAGTATGCAGCGCAGCGAGGGGTCCGTCCTCTGTCACTGTCTCTTTTGCCTGTTGTAATTCTGTCTGCCTCTCTCTGACTCTGCCTGTCTCACTCTCTCCCTGTGCCTCCCCTCACTCATTTCTGCCTCCTGGAGCACAGCCCCTCGCTTGGTCTTTCTGCCCTCTCTCATTTGGCTTTGTTGCTCTCTCCATCGTTCTGCCCCACACCGATCCCGGTCCTTCTCCCAGAGCCTTCCCTCTCCTTCAGGCCCTGTAACCGGGCTGACGGGTCTGTGGTCTAGGGCCTTGGGACCTGCAGCCACACGTGGCCACAAGCCAAAGGAGGGCGGAGCACATGGGGCGGGACTGGCCACAGGGGCGACCTCATAAAGCCTGCCGGAGCACTGCGCGGTCTGGAGGAGCGCTGGAAGGGCGCTTCCCTCCCACAGACCTCATAAGCCCTGAAGGGGCTCTAAGGCAGCGTCATGGGCTGGAGCCCTCTGGCCGCTCCGAGCTTGGCGCTGGTGCTGCGCCTGCTGGCGCTGCTGTGGCCCTCAGGGCTGGGAGAGGCGTGCAGTTGCGCCCCTGCGCACCCCCAGCTGCATGTCTGCCGTTCTGCGCTGGGTGAGTCCGAGGCCAAGGTCCACCTCAAGGGCAGGGGTGGGGGTGAGGCGGATGGGTGACGGAGTGGTGCCAGCAGCAGACTAGGAGTCTGGGGAGGTGGGAGGAGCTCAAATCTCACACCCATTGCCTCCTGCTGAGGCTGGTGTAGGGGTGTCATGGCAATCTGACCGGTCTGCAAGGGAGTGAGACAGTGTCAGGGGCTTCCCCAGGTCATACTGCAGCTGGGGCACATCATCCAACAGCTGTCACCAGTGGTCCAGTCATTACTAGTAGTGGACTGGGTTGGGGCGGAGGACGAGAGAGGGATTGACTGTAACAGTTCTCTGTCCAGCCTGTTGCCACTGTGCTCCCCAACACACACCTTCTGTCCTGTTTTCCCCCTCACCTGCAAGCCCTTCCTCAGGCCCCTGAACTCATCCTTCCAGGCCTAACTCATGTGCCCTCTTCTCTGAAGCTTCCTGACTCCTTGGTGCCACCCCAGCATCTCTAACATCTCTGCGCCCACTGCGCTGTGCTAGTGTCCTTCACACGTGTCCTCACTAGATCAAGAGTTCTGCCGCACTGGGACCCTGTCTTGCGCACCTCTGTGGCCTCATGCCCAGTGCCAGGCCTTCATAAGCATGGCAAGAGACGGGTGTCCTCAGTACAGGGTCAGATGTTCTTGAATGCAATCAACCTTACAACCATGAGCTCTGGGCGAACCCTGAGGCCTCAGGCAGCATCAACAGGTGAGGCCAGGCCAGCGCCTTCAGTTGAGGCTCCTCTTCCCTCCAGTACCTGGGCTCTGAGTGAGCAGGTTCAGGTGGCCAGGTGAGCACAGAGAGTGAGGACCTTGGGCATCATGGAGCAGGTACCTCAAGTCCCCACTCACAGACACCTCGCACTGTCCACACCCCACAAACACCTGAACCGAGAGCTCCCTGCAGCATTCTCCAGGGACCCCTGAGCATCTGGCTCACAGGTGGACTGCAAGCACAAGGGCTGAAGGTCCCCTCTTTTCCTCTGCAGTGATCCGGGCCAAGATCTCCAGTGAGAAGGTAGTTCCTGCCAGTGCAGACCCCACTGACACTCAAAAAATGATCCGGTATGAAATCAAACAGATAAAGGTACATGGGGCCAGGACAGGGTGTTTCCCACATCGGGCACCTGGGGGGATAGAGTGTGTGCTCGGGAGGGGCCGGCCTGCCTGGCCCATTGCAGCAGTCGGGCTTGGAGTTCCTGGTGTGGAGATGCTGAAGTTCGATGGGGTGAGATGTTGGGGGCAGGGCCCACGGGTGCAGGCAGCAGTGTAGGGTGGGACCTCAGTGTCCCACTAGTCCCACAGCTGACTGTGTGGGGGCCACTGCAGTACCTCCCCCTCACAGGAGTAAACCGAGGCTTAGACTTTTATTTTTTAAGACAGAGACAGCCCAGTGGGGTCATCCATGTGCATTAATTCCTGAACTAGATTTTTGCTTAATATTTTTAGACTGAGAAATGAGAGGATTTTGTGTGTTAATATACAAACGACACTCACTGCTTTTTGTAATTGACTTTCAGATGTTTAAAGGGTTTGAGAAAGTCAAGGATGTTCAGTACGTCTACACACCTTTCGACTCTTCCCTCTGTGGGGTGAAACTAGAAGCCAACAGCCAGAGGCAGTATCTCCTGACTGGTAAGGTAGAGACCAGCAGCAGGCTTTGATAGAAAGCGTTGTGATAGTGTCCAGAGGAGCCTTGGTGACCTCCTTTTGATACAGGAGTCCTCACAGTGCTCATGGCCTCCACTGTTTTAAGGGCAGGTGGCTCTCCAGTTCAAAACACTTCCAGTTGGTGCAAGATTTTTGGCATCTTGAGCCAAAATCTGCCGCCTAAAACTGGTCCTTATAGGTTCATCTCTGCCCTTTGCCAAGGCCCTGATGGGAGCCTTGGGTCTCACACAGTTCTTTCATGACTCGGGCCCAGACAAACCTCCTCCATAGGAAATGACTGCATAATGAATGAATGCAACAGTAAATTATTTTGGAATTCAGGGAACAGAGGTGTTTGTGTAACTGTGAATAATCATGGGAGCTTCACCGTGAAGTAGGGTCTAAAGTGGCCTGAATAGATGAAGCATATTTAGAAGGAAAGCAAGTAAAATAAAGAGCACAGCATGTGGGGAGAACAGGTGGAAAAATTCTGATATCTATCCATCCATTTGGCTATGAATGAGTATCTACTATGCACTGCCAGGCCTTGGGCAGGAGAGGGGATGCACAGAAACAAGTCCCAGTCCTCAGCAGTCACAGACGAGGCATGGCTGCTGAGGAGAGACGGGCTCCCCAGCTCCAAAGATGTACACTTGTGCTGCCCTCGGGGGCAGAGGCAGAGGCAGCGCTCTCGGTTCCCAGGACTGGCCTGCCAGACCTTTGTAATCCCTCATATCTACCTTATTCCCAAGAACCTCACTTGCACAGGCCCTGGGAAGCCTGTCTCCAGCCTTCTGTTAGGACTTGGGCCCCAGGAGCTCCACGAGCAGACTCTAATGCCACACTATCTTCTGTCTCCCCCTGAAGGCCAGGTCCTCAGTGATGGGAAAGTTTTCATCCATCTGTGCAACTACATCGAGCCCTGGGAGGACCTGTCATTGGTGCAGAGGGAAAGTCTGAATCATCACTACCACAGGAACTGTGGCTGCCATGTAAGGCGGGGTCTGTTTCCGAGATGGGGTGGGGGGGCTTGAGTCTTACAGCCTGGCACATCAGGTGTTCATTTCTTCCTTCATTTACTCTACTACACTTGAGCTCTGCTATGCATCAGGCCCTGCATGAAGTCAGGGACATGAAAATGAGCACAACCCCTGACCTCAAAGAACTTACATTTTGGCTGGGAAAGTGGTTATCAAATAAGGCCAACCGAGATGGCATTACTACAGCCACACTTGAAGCATGTCTACTCTTTGCCAGGCCTACAATAATGAGATTTTTAAAATATTTAATTTAATGTTTTAAATATTTAATTTATTTAACAAGTTTGTGAAGAATTAAGATTTCTACTTTGAGGTAAAGAAACTAAAGCTCTGGGAAGTGAAGGGACTTTCTCCAGGTCAGTGGCAGAGTAGGAGCCACCAGGGTTGATTCCAAAGATGACATGAGAGGTGCGATCCTGCGCTCAGAGTGTGGGGAGAAAGAACTCAGGGGGAGTCTGGGGATGAAGGGCTTCCTAAGACAGGGCTGCTGAGATGGGCTGTGAGGATATATAGGAGTCAGAAGGCAGCAATGGAAAAGGAAGCCTGGCCTCTCACTTTTATACATGTGGTCATGATTCTAGATCACCACCTGCTACACAGTACCCTGTACCATCTCGGCCCCCAATGAGTGCCTGTGGACAGACTGGCTGTTGGAACGGAAGCTCTATGGGTACCAGGCCCAGCATTACATCTGCATGAAGCATACTGATGGCACCTGCAGCTGGTACCGGGGCCACCTGCCTCTCAGGAAGGAGTTTATTGACATCATCCAGCCCTAGTAGGGACTAGTGACCCCCAGGTGCTTTTAAGCGTCCCGAAGACCAAGCCAGTTCTGCTTTGTGGAGCGCTGACTATCACCACCTGGCCAGTTGCTGCCAGCCAAGTAGACAGCCTGGCCAGCATCACAGCGAGTGCACGTTACATCTTGTGCCCAAGATCCCAGCCCATGGCCTGTCAAGGGCTGGGGAAGGCAGCTTGACTTTTCTGTCCTGCCCTCAGGCTTTCTCTGCTTCTCCCAAATCCCATTAATCTAGCTTATACCTGTTACTGAAAGTTTTGATCCTGGCTTAGTTTTCCAAAGCCAGAACTATTCCCTTTTTCTCCAAGACAATGTGTTTTCCTTTCCTTTAACTGACCTGAGAGAGGAGAAAAGGAATGTTATACACAGAGATGGCGTGACCTTGTGATTTGCAGTGCAGAGGGGTGGGGCTGATGGTATCATAAACAGGCTGACTGGCAGGAATGAAATGAACTTCTTACTACAGCTGTGTATCCTCTGCTCCTCTTGTCTTGGCCGTCCTAATCCTCTGACACACCTTCATCTGCTTGGGGCACAGAATCACTTGATTTGAGAGCTAGGACAGCCTAACCTCCCTCCCTCCCTGCACCGCAGCCCCCTCAGCCCCCTCAGCACCATTCAGCACCCCTCAGGAGGACAAGAGGAGGCCTCCTGTATAAGAGTAGACATTTTCCTCCAGGTTAATTGTCCCAAATGCCCTCAACTGGTATCCAGAGGGCTTCTCTTCTGTCTCCTTTACATTACTAAAATCCTTATTCCTACTTCACAATGTTTTTTAAGCCAAAAAAAGCCTTTCTCTAGTAGAACTGAAATCCCTCCTGAACTGAACTGAAATCAGCTGTGGACACCTCAGAGAAATGCTCTTTTCCTCAGGGCAAATTTCAGGACAAATATCTCCACCGTTGGAGGGAAAGCATGCTGGGGGGTTGGGGAGACACCGTTTGCATTTGATGCAGTTTTCCAGTGGTCAGCCCTCCTGGGCATTACAGCAGGAAAATCCAGCTCTGATGCACAGAGAGCCCTCTACCTTCAGCTCAGGCCCCTCACCATTGTGGCCTGGACTACCTGAGGTCTCTGCCACAGGCTCCCTAGGGTTCCTCAGCCTCTGCAAGCCTTTCTGACTTTTCCTGAATGGGAAAGCTCTGATATTGCTTCTAGGATTTATTTAGGACAAGTGCCTAATGTTCTCGAGCCTCTTCCCAGGGAATCTCTGGAAAAGATGACAAAGCAAAGGTTGTGCTTATCTTTTCGGTGTGGTCTGCTGGTGCAGGGCCACATACAGCGTGCAGAAGGCAGCTCTGTGAGTGGAGATTCCGTTAACAGAAGGGAGTGGCAGAGCACAACACTAAGAAGGCCATTGGTAGGTTAAGCAGGGTCCTCCAACCAATCACACCAGCCTTGGACAGGGGGGACAGGGAGGATGACAGGAGTTTGAGCTCCAGGTTGCCCTGGAGGAAAAGCATTAGCAACAGCCAACCAGCTGTGTCGTCTCTCTGCTCCTTCCAACCTCCTAGCATGGACCTTGGGGTTCACTCAGCCTTTTCACTGTCTGGAGGAAGCTGAGGGAATGAAGTCCTGAGAACCGTAGATCTCAGGAGTGCTTCACACTGTACAGAAGGCTATTGCTTTAAAACTATCGTTTCCATCTTGTGCATGCATATTACACTTCCTGGCCAGCAAAGCATATGCCCACTGTCGGGTTGGGAAACTGGCGTTCAGGGAATGATCATTATAACTTGCCCAATGACATGCGGCAGAGGCAGAGCTACAATCCAATCATGAGAGCTAATTGTTGGCCCACAGGCCATTGCTCTCTTAGACTGATTGCCATTGGTTCTACTGTTCTCCATTCTGTCTCCAGAATTTGAAAATGAGGCTGGCAGCTAAAATCCAGCTATCCCAGGCCCACAAAGGTCCCACAGGAGAGCCCTGGGGAGGAGAAGTTGAAGCCCCAAGCAGAGCCCCAGGGTCACCACATGGCGAAGTCCAGGGGGGCACCAGCAGAGCCTCGGCCACCACTCAGTCACCTACCATCTCTTTGTGGTTGGGGTAGTATGTCTGCTCAATAAGTGGGAATTTTTCTCCTCCCAGTGTCTTGTACATAGCCACCATCTGGGCAAACTGCAAGAGAGAAAAATGCTTCAGCTCATCTAAGACAACTGCTGGAACAGACACAGCATCAGTTCATCAAGTAAATATTTAGCAATGCTCTGTAGAGGTCTCTGTGATAAACACAATGAAGATGTATGAGAAGCACACATACAATTTCTGTTCTCGTAGAACATGCACTTTAGACAGAGAAGGGAAAGAGAGCAAGCTAACATTCACTGAATACCTGTTCAATTTGAATGATGTTTCATTTGATCCTTAAATCAAATTGGATGAACTAGGTTCAAACTAAAATCACAGAACTGAAAAGAGGTGAAGCTAGGATTGACACTTGGGTCTCTACCTTAAACTCCCACTCCTCCAAGCAGTGATGAGAGATAACGCTGGAGTGGTAACATGGGCCAAGGCAGGGATGGCAGCTTTTCCCTATGAGTCAGACTGATGCACCAGTTTGAGCAGAGGTGTCACGTGTGAAGCAGTCCTTCAGGAAGATGTGGGTGGCCATGGTGTACAGGACACACAGACCCAGTATTTCTGGAATTGACTTGCCTATCCCAGGACTAAACTCATGGACCCTTCACCCATGAGGAGCTTGAACAGCTCTTAGGGGGAAGGTGAGCATACACACTCACAGGACAGTGTTAAAAGGCCTTTGGCACATATCCAGCACACCCCCCACCTTTACAAAGGAAGAAACTGAGGCCCAAAGAGGTCACTTGCCTAAGGTAACACAATAGTTGACTGGAGTTATAGCTGGGGCCCCTGTATTCCCAATGTGTAACTGTCCTGACTCCTTTAAGTAGCTGCTTTTCAGGCTGCAGAGATCATGCTTGTCCTGCAGGAAACATAGGACTTCCAGCTCAGCCCACCCTATTCCCTATGCACAGGGAGCAAGGGAAATTAGCATTGTCTAAGAGCTACCAGGTTGGTTCACACTCCAAGTCACCGATCCCTGGAACTGCTGCAAGGGGAAGTTGCTGGCTCAAACCTGCCTTCTACTTTGCAGAGAAAGGAAAGCCAGAACGTATTTCAAAGGCCCAGGTCTTGCTCTCTGTAAGGGATGTTAGCACACGCGCAAGGTGGAGGAGCGGAGGTGAGAGCAGTAAAGCTCAGAACCAGGCTATTAGGAAACTGGAGTCCCTGTTCCCGTTCTGCCTCTTCTAGGTGTCCTAGCAACTGATTATTCCCTGCAGCCCTCATTCTCCTCCTATATAAAGTGAGACTGTTACATTTGATCAGTTCCTCAAATTTTGTGCCACAAATAACATTCTTTCATTATTTTTTTCTCCCAAACTCCATTATCAAACTACAGGGAAAGTAGTAATCTGTCGTGGCCCTGTTGTGAGTAAAGATATGTTCTGTTAGTTTTAAAGTGCTGGAAAACATTAGAATTCCTGGGCTACACCCTTTACTGACAGGTAACTGGTGGCTCCAGAGTTCAAGGCCTCTAGGACCCAAACTAAGATTCACACTCTCTCCAGCCCTGAGAGTTCACTGTTGAAAGAGAATTAAGACCAGGCCTCCCATCTCCCAGGGAAGGAGAAGCAGGGGCAGTGCACCTCCCAGACCCCACCTGGTTTCAGCGCTGCCTGGGAGGGCACCAGCTCTCTTCTCGTTGCCCAGTGCATCCTGCACTGGACCCTGCCATCCTCACCATTCTTTGGTTTGCTCTGACTGCCAAGACTGGGTCCTCAGACCTTTCGTGTCTTCTGTGGCTCTCCGCACTACCTCATCTGACCTTTAGGATCTGCCTGCCCACCAGGGCCTGGCTGGACTCCTGCCCTTCCCGGGCTCCCAGAGCTCTCAGCATCCCCAGGGACACGTGCCAGCTCTGCGGACGACCTCTGTCCTGCTGCAGCCCACACACTGGCACAGCACCAGGGGCCCTATCTTCCCTCATGTGGGGGAGTTACACAGACACCACACGGATGCCAGGAAGGCCTGCGGCAGACTCCCAGGGCCCTGGGACAGCCAAGACTAAAATGACAGCCAGTTCCCAGGGTCTAGTTCGGTCCCAGGGAGCTCACTCCACCCTCCTCACCTGATCTCCAGCAGTCCCTCTCTTTTCAAGGCGCTGGGCTTGGCATCTACTCTCTGCCCCCCTGGAACTTAGATTAACTCACAAGTACACAGTTACCAATTTTAAAAATGTAATATCTGATAAGGGTTATTTCCTCTACCCACAGACAAAAGAATGAATTGGAAGCTGGGGGTGCTTTTGCCAGTGAATAGGGAGATAAGCTCATTATAACCACTTATTCAGTGAATTAAGAAAGAATTCATGGGTGAAATGGGATTTCAAGATCGGTTTGAATAATAATATATTATCCCTATCTCTTCTGGAAGTTAAAGGCTTTGATTTAACCCTGGTTCATCTGTCTCCAAAACCCCAGAAAGCCCGACAGGAACTGAGATGAATTTGCAGCAGTATGGGCAGTGGCATCTTGCTTTCTCCGGAATGCAGCTTTCATTGACAGGCCGTTTCTGCTTCTGCAATCCCAGTGGCCTGCCTCGACCAATTCCAGACGTAGCAGACGTGCTCCAAGACACACCGGTGGCAAGGCAGAGCCTTTTCCAACCCACCGAGGCCTCTCATATCACGAGCAGCCACAGTAAGAAAGTTAGACACATGCGCCAAGGTCATGATCTCAGGGCCACCCTCCCTTCACAGTCATCAGATTTGTCCACTTCGATTAACAGCAGAGAACAACATGTAACATGTCATTTCTGTGCCACTGGTTTAGTGAAACTGAGGGGAGAACTCCGTGTGTGGCCAGGGAACCCTGCTGCCCTCATACGATGACAAAAGGCAACCTGCTGGGATTGTGGATGGGTGAGAATATGACCCCTCACCAGATCCCAGGTCCCAGGAGGGGCAAGGCTTTAGGCGGGGTTCTGCCTGCTCCTCCCCTCCATGGCCTCTGTCACAGTTTAGGAGAAGAGCACAAGAAACAAGCTTGTTTTTAGGAGAACTCAGCTACTTGGGAGCTGTAACAACCAGGCTGGCAAAGTGGTGGTGGGTATACTAGTGAGCCCAGGTTGCAGACAAAGAAAGAGGTTCAGTCAGAGGGCTGATAAGTAGTGAAATCACCCAGAAAAAATTGATAATAGCAGCATCACCCTGTGTGGCTTCCAGGGAGCCAAATTCAGATAAGTGAGGCGGGAGGGAGCACCTGGGCAGGAGGAAAAGAGGAGGTCCCCAGGAAAGACACTGGGCCAGGGTCTCCTTTGTGCTCTTCTGCAACTGGCAATACACTCCCATTGCACAATGCTTTTGTCCTGTTTCTGTGAATTTTAGGACTCTAGATGCCTCATGCCACACACAGGGAAATAGGAATCCAACCTCTCCTTAACTGGGCAGCTCTGGGACTCTCTCACTCCTGTTCACTGCTCTTTCTCTACACTGTAAGGTCTTCCTGGTATGAAGGAGAACCGGAAAGCTGTCCATTAGTGTGAAAAAATGACCAAGAGTAGAGGTGCTAGATCCGTTTGGTAAAAAACAAGAGCAAAATACCTCTTCCAACTCCCTGAATGGTGAATGGGTTCGGGGTTCAAAAACTTCACAGTTAGCCATCCGTGCTAGGAAGCACGCCAGTCTAGGGTATGTGATAGCTGAAATCTGATTTTTGAAAATCAAGAGGAAGAGATGTGATTAGGAGCAGACATTTCCTTCTGAGAGGGCTAGCCTGGAGCAGAAGAGCCAGAGGCAAGCTGGTCCTCTTAGGGGCCCAAGCGGAGGCCAGAGTGCCCCAGCAGCATCACAGATCACTCTGTCCTAGCCACACCTCTTCATTCCTTCCTCTGTCTAGAAGTCCCCATTGCTCTTCCAGATTTTCAGACTGCCTGAGAAAGAGGAAACCAGACCAGCTTCTCACACTGTAACCCCAACTATATGAGAGGCAATGTGGTCTAGAGAAATTCAGGCTCTATAGTTTGGGCAAGTTACTTAGTCCTTTTAGAGTTTTGTTTCTCTGTAAACAAAGTGAAGATAATAATAGCTCCCTTATAAGGTTATCATGAGGATGAAATGATATGAATGTGGGTCAATCTCAGAGTGTACACAATACAGTAAGTGATTTATGCTCCTTACCTTGTCTCCTTAATTTTCACATCTCTGCATGATGAGGTGAGAGGCATGCTCAGGTAAGTGTCTGATACATATGTACTGTAGGTGGATAAACTTCCACCTCCATCTTCCAGCTCACGTAAGTGTTTGATACATATGTACTATAGGTGGATAAACTTCATTTGTTGAACAACTTGATGGAACTCTGTCACTAACACCCCTCAGGGTGCCCCTCTCTCAGTCCCTACTGGCCACAGGCCTTTCTAAGAATTAAACCATCCATCAGAGAGGCAAGAATCCAATACTTTTATCACTGCAGCCAAGGGCAGGCCAACAGACCTGTAAGGACTTCTTCATAGAATCTTTGTGTCAGTTTGTTGAGAGGCCAAAGATCAAATCTGCGGCAAAAGTGCCAACCTGAGACATGTGGTGACATGGTGACATGCTGCTGTGACAGGTCACCCTGTCCCATGTCCCAGCCAAGGCACCCCTCACAACCTCTCAGCTGGTGCCAACCAGCTGACTACCAGTGGTCCCCGCTGGGGGGCTAGGAATGCAGGCCTGGGGCCCACTGTTTCCTGGGGAAGGAGCCCTCACTCACCACCCAAGGCTTGTCGCAGAAGTTGTAAATGGATTCCAGGGAGTTGATACTGGGGAGGCCTGCATACTGCATGCCAATGATCAGGTGGCGGAAGTCCTCGTTCTCTGCCATGCCAAAGGCATGCTGCCGGACAAGCACAAAGTCTGGGCGGAAGGACCTGATAAGAATGCAGAGGCAGGGTTTCCATCAGTCACAGCTCAGGTCACACGCTACTTTGTCTCCCATTTCCAAAGCTCTGACAAAGAGGAGATATCAGGGACCACCTAGTCATGACCCTCACTTTATTATTACTGTCCTTTCTGGACTGGGGTATCAAGCATTATGGTACTTTCCAAAGAGAGTGTGAGGAACAGAGTTCTAAAATTCTCCTATTTCTTTGTTCTAAGCCTTACACTTTTCTAAGTACAAATATCCTCAGATGGGAAGAAACACTTTTAGACTCTTACACCTTAAGTAAAAAGATGTCCCCTGAAAAACCTGAGGCACCATGTGGCTCCAGAGTTGGTGCTCAAAGCAGGCCTAGGAAACTCTGAAGACAGCATGTGAGGCTGCCTTTACCACACTGCCTTAAGGTTTCCGATCTGCGTCCTGTCCCAGCTCCTTAAAGCTGTTCCTTAAAATAGGCAATGCTCTCATTAGGCCCCTAGAGAGCATGGGGCCAGGCTGGCTGAGAGCAGATGCCAGACCTCCCAGCATTATTCTTCCAAAGCGGACGCTAGGGAGGGGTGCAAATATTTTTCGAAGCACTGAGGTTGAGCAATGGCTGCAGGAAGCACAAGTACAGAATGTTCCCATGCATGGGAAAGCTCCCGTTACACATCCAGCCAGCAAAACTCCTGGTTGCAGCTGCTTCACTGGGCCAGGGCTTATCTTTGTGCCTTAGCTTTGGAGGCCTTCCTGGAGAGGCAGTTTATGGCAGCATCTACCCCCAGGTTCCAAGGATCAGAAATTTCACAGCTTGTGCAGTGACTTAGCTGGTTCTCTGCCTGGGGAAGCCATCCAACCCCCGACCCAGGCCCAGAGATCAGGCCTTTGAAAATTATAGTTGCTTTCACTTATTAATTGTACAGAATCATGGGTTTCATCATGAGTTTCTATACATGCACAGAATGTGGACTGGAGACAAGGCTTTTATATGGGGGGTTCAAGGAGCTCTCCTTAGTTGCTCAGGGTTAATAATGATACCTACTTGGGCTGCTCTGACTGTTTTCCTAGGCTTTTCCTGTTACTCCCTTGGTCATGTTAGATGCTGGAAGCCTCGAGCTGTATGCCTGAGATCAAATTCCAGCCTCGTATCCCAGTATAAGAATGGAGCTCTAGACTTGTGGCCAGTCCCTGAGTTTCTGCACTGGGCACCTGTAAGGGCCTGCCTTACTTTTGCCAGATCCCTCCTGGCACCCTGCTGTTAAGCTTTTAGGTCACTACTTGCTGTGTGCATGTGTCTCCTACACACAGCTGGAGGAACCTGTCTAGTCTTTGCCATAAGGCTCTAGCTGAGCTCACGTCTCTCTCCAACCTCAGTCTTCTTTAGTCTTCAGAATGGGTAAGCTCACACTTCCCATCGGTAGGTCCCAGATATACCGTGGCCTTTCCTGTCCCTGACCCAGATCCTCTTGGACACTGAAATCCTTAGGGTCAGGGTACTACGGACTGAAGTGGGGGAGAGGGTGAAGTAGAACCACCTCCTGGAACATGAGTGAGCTCCTGAGAACAACACTGTGCAGACCATTTCCCCCATCTGGAATGCTCATTATCTCCTTCAAAAAACTCTTGTGTGGAAATACAATATCCCATGTATGAGGCACCAAGTATACCACCTGGTAATAACTGCTAGTTCTCTTCTACCCAGATAATCTATCCTCATCCCAGGTTTTCCCTTCAGACTTAGGAGTTCCTTGGGAATGAGGAATAAAGGAAGAATACCAGGCTGAGAAGCAAAAGAACTCACATGGAACACAGGGTTCTGTCATCAAGTCACCGGGCAAATTTGTGAAATGAAAAGGTTGGATTAGACAAGATGTTTTCAAACTTTTAAAAAAGAAATAGAGGCTGGGGATATATCTCAGCGGCACAAGCGCCTGCCTAGCAAGCGCAAGGTCCTGAGTTCGATTCCCAGTACCAAAAGAAAAGAAAAGAAATGGAACCTTGTTTTCTGGAGGATATATATGGAGAGAGAAAAGCACAAACCCATGCTGACTGAGTGGGAGGAAGACAGGAGTCCCAGGAGTCCAGTCACCCTCTAAGTGAGCACTTCTCAACCATTGGGCTAAGAGTTCCTCAAAGGCAGAAGAGCTGCCTTCCCTACCACTTCCACGCAACATACACCATTAAGTTCTGAATGCCGTATGCAAAGCACTGTTATCTCACTGCAATGTCTGGCTTTAAAACCAGCCTTTCAGGCTAGAGGTGGAGACTGTGATGGTGACCCCAAGGACAGAAGGGCCCGTACCGGACAACCTTTGTGCCATTCCGAAGCACCTGCACATCCACAGCGTAGGTCCCATCTGCGTGGGCCACCAGGTTGAGCTCTGAAAATTCTGCCTAGAAGACAACAGGGAGTTAAGTCCACGGTTTGGACTTGGCCAAGTTCCCCACAGCAGCAGCCCCACCACTAAACACATTACTGCTTCAAAACATTTTCACATGCCAGTGTCATCCTATTCTCATAGCAGCCCTGCGAGGCAGGTGGGACAGAGATGATTATCCCCATGTTTGTTTGTCTATTTGTGAGACAAAGTCTTGCTATATAGTTCAGCATAGCCTGAACTCACTATGTATGTAGGCCAGGCTGGCCTCAAACTCAAGGCAATCCTCCTGCCTCAGCCTCCCAAGTGCTGGGATTGGAGGTGCGCATCACCACACCTGACTGATTATCCCCATTTACCAAAGGAGGAAACTGTGCCTCAGAACAGTTAGGTAACTTTTCTGGACAAACAGTATTTACAGAGATAGGAATAAAACTCAGGTAGCATCTTTATGCTGCCTCTCCACAGTGAGGATGTGAACCAAGATGAATGTCCTCTTCCTTAATTTTAACAAAAAAATAAGAGGCTTAGCTTAGGTAATTGGGCTTTAGTTCTGCTCTGCTCTGAAGTAGCTAAGTAACACATCATCAGAATTACTTAGTCTGCCTGGGTTTTAGTTTCCTTGCTCTATAACATGGAAACAGTTTGATCCACTCTGTCTAACATGTTGTTCTAAGAACCAAATGTAAAAGCTCTACTTGGTGGAGCTTTCCTGTAATCCCAGCACTCAGGAGGGTGAGGCAGGAAGATCGCCACAAGTTTGAGGCTGGCCTGAGTCGTACAGAGAGTTCAAAGCCAACATGACCTACACTCTGAGACCCTGTCTCAAAAGATAAATAACATAAAATAATACAATAATGAATAGGAAAATACTCTGTAAACCACAACACACTGTGTAATGAATGAAGAGTAACTTCTATTAAGGAAAAACTATATACATTATTTAAACTGGACATCACCTCCTCCAAATGGACCTAGTTGATTAAATCATGAAGCGAGGGACAGAGAAAGGTAAAGAAGAAACCTTTCAGGACTTTGATGCGCACACACAGGGCGTGCTTTGTAAGCTTCCTCTGGAGGGTGACCTCAGGCCTGGTCGGCATCCACCACATGTGGCGGTGTGGCCTGAGCTGTTCCTCTACAGTCTTCCTCAGGGGAGCCCTGCACTGCAGAAGGGGCCTAAGAGCCACATTGCTCACCTCTGTACCAACACGAGAACTGTGAAAAGACCTCAAGGAAACGAAAAGCAGTGGCCTCCAGGACCATGCCTCACAGAGAAAAGGCCCTAGGGAAAAGGTGGAAGGGAGACAATGGAGAGCCCAGAAGCAGGAGGACACTGCACTCCACGCAGTAGAACTAGACAGTCCACTCTAGGGTGCCAGAGGGAGTGTCGATGGATGACGCAGATACAACTTGAGGCTCCAGGCTGCTTACCTGTTCCACCTTGATATCATAATCTCCAAGGACTTTCTTGCCCCGAAAGCACTTGGCCCTGGAGAAAGGGAAAAAACCCACACAAATTAATTCTGTACAAGTATTTGGAGTGAGACATTTACTCTTATGAAGAAGAGGACGACTGCAGACAGAAGCCCAGCATGAGAACCAAGAGATGGGTTCTCACACTCACTCTGCAATGACCGCACCCTAAGACACCCAGAAAGCCACGTCCTCTCTCTAGCACCAACTCACCCACCTGCAAAATTATATCAAGTGTCCTTTCTCACTCTGCCTTTATGATTTTATAGTGAGATCTCTGGTGTTTGGCTACCAAAAAAGTCTAGAAGTGGGAACTTCTTCAATGTTATTCTCAGTAAGACCAGGTCAATCTTACACATCTCAATGATTTCTTTATTTTCTGACCCTATGTTTCACTCTGATTTTCCAGCTGTTTTTTCACCCTTGGATTTTTAGTTTTTAAAAAACTTGCTATTAATACTTTACCACTTCATACAAAAAACACAAAGAGAGGAGGAAAGTGAAAAAAGCTACTACCACTGAACATAAAACCCATCCTGTGATTCTGAGCAATCACAAAAATTAGTCTAGCTGAGTTACACAGCACACAGTATCCTTACAAATTTGTCATGGACCTAGAAGCACCAAACATCAACACTAACGGCATCACAACCCTTATAAGCAGTCTATGTCTATGTCTGTATTTAAATTCATTCTTGGGGGCTGGGGATTTAGCTCAGTGGCAAAGCACCTGCCTGGCAAGTGCAAGGTCGTGAGTTCGGTTCCCGGTACCGGAAAAAAACCAAAAAAAAAAAAAAATAAATAAATAAATAAATAAATAAATAAATTCTTACTTTGCCTTTAGCACACTCCCCTCACTAACCTCTGCACACTTAGGCTGCTTCGCCACTTGTAAAAAGGGCCTTTCCACACTGAACCTTTCCAGACCTTTCCAGTACTTAACATCTCCAACTGGTATTTTTTCTTGGTTTTATGGGCATTTATTTCCAAAATAAATGAATAAACCTATTGCTTTAAAGGACATTTAATTGTCATGACATCTTAGGAGATAGGAAGATGGGTCTTCACTTTAGAAATAAGGAAGCCAAGACTGAGAGGAGGAAAATGGCATAGCAAGGCCAGTCAGCAAGTGGTGACAGAGCCAGTATGCACACCCAAGCTTTAGAACTCTGAGCCCAATGCCCTCCACATGGCACTGTCTCCCTCTACTGATTTATTCTTTCCGTCTTCTTTCCCACACTATGAAAACTGACTTGCCATGTGTGACGCACTGAAGTTTTTTTTCCATTTTCCTTCTCCTGCTCAGAAAGAACTTAATGATGTTATGAGCACTAATCGCCCCACTACAAATACTTCCTACCTTGGTTCCTGTCAACTTATCCGGGACCAGGCCAGGCTATTTCTTTTTCTCTATTGATTCTGGAACAGCCCATTTTAGGAAGTTGTCATTTATCCTCTCCAAGTCCCTGGCCACTCTGAAATTGCTCCTCTGAGGCACTCAGCCATCCTGAAGCTGGATCACTGAAGTCCATCCCCCCACCTCTGCCCCAATTCCTTACTAAGGCTCACGTCAACTTGCTTCCAGGACTCTGATCAACATTCGCAGCCCAGCAAGCCCTGCAGGCAGCGAGCCTGTAAATATGCCATCCCATCTATGTATGGCACTATTGCTGCTCTGCAGATCTTGAACTGTAGTTCTTTGTCCATGATTATGAAAAGGGAGAACTGGAGTAAAGGGTCCATGAGGTTGCTTTCTTTTTTGGGGTTGAGGCATATCTATGCAGCTATCAGAAATACTTTTCTGATACTTCCCCCTATCATCCTATCTCAAAATAACTTTCTTCTGGGAGATAAGTCTCTATGGTATTAACAATAATCTCTCATTCTGCACAAAGCTTTGCACCTTCAAAACACAATCCTTGACTTGTTTCTCACAACTCTGTGAAGGATCCAAAAGAAACAGTCTGTCCATTTGACTGGTGGAGAACCTGAAGCCTCTTCTGGGTAAATTATATGCCCAAATCACAGCAAAGTCCATAGGAGGAAAGCCCAGAACTAAAGGTTTACATCTAGATGCGCACATGCTGCCAGCTTTTCTACTTCACTCATTTATTTTGTGGGTTTTGAACACGGACACTGAAGCATATTTATAGATCCTGGCTGGGTTATCTGCCACTTCCTGCACCTGCCCACTGACCAAGTTGGCTAATGAAACTGTTTTCATGCCCTCCCTCTACCCCCGCCTCTCTAGCTATCCTAATGCCTTTTCCTGAAGGTAATTTGTCCACTGGAAATCTTAGTTTGTGTTTCCTGAACCAGGGTCACTGACCTCTCCTGGCAGAGCCACAGTCTTAGGGTGAAGGAGCCAGGGTGGCGGGCAGGTGGGGCACAGAGCCCTCTTCTGGAGAATGAGCACATTCTCGCAGTTCCTAGCCCTTGGACATTTTCAGTCCAGGCAATTTCATGAATATTTTATAAGTTGCTAGCAAATGACAGAAGTACTTCCTGATACTAAGAAAGCACCGGTAGGACACAGTGTGCTGGGATTCAGAGATAGGTTTTGGCATCTCCATCTAGGCTGTGAACCCTAACTGTACCCTTTCCTGGCTGAGCAACATTAGGCATTGAAAAAAAATTGCATTGAAAAAAAATAGTACATCATAGAGTTAAATCAACCATTCAGTCCCAAAAAGCACACAAAAGAATAAAATAAAAATAAAATGTTCTCTTTTGCTAGCACTCTCTTATCACACGCACTTCCCATCGTCAGTTGCAAGTACATCCTGCCAGCAGGGGGAAAACATGTGGACATGACTGCATGCGTATCTACTTCAAACACACGAATGTGGCCTCATGCTACAAGAACTTTTTTGGGAACCTTGATTTTTCTTTTTTGCACTTAAAATATGTCTTAGGGATTTGCTTTCAGAACACACCAGTGGACCTCTTTCTTTTTATGAACCGCATGAAATTCTCTTTAAAGGGCCTACAGCAGTTAGCCAATACTTATTGGCTAGTCACCATTTAGCATTGCAGGTCCTTGTTTTTGCAATTATACACAGTGCTGCAGTGGCTTAGATTTTAAAATATATCCATAGGATGAACAACTTATTGCAGAGTCGCTGGTATAAGGAACAGACACAGTTACGGTTTTTAACTGAATTATCAAATTACCCACCCAAGAAAAATATCACATCACTTTTATCTGGGTGTGAAAGTATCTTGTGAGTGTTATTTTGCCTCTGTTTCCCCATGTGGTCCCGTGCATAAGATGGGAACAGAGTAGAGGTTCAGTAGGGACTTTCTGATTGGCAGTGTTGTTAAGTGAATCAAACTCATCCCCTGTTCTCAATCCTAAACAGAATCCAAGATGTACATCCTTGAAGTACAGACTAAAAATATCTGTGGTGCCTGTGTTGTCAATTTCCCCCTATTGTAACGTTTTCTTAACAAGCCTAGCAGCTGAGATCTATGTGAGTTTAATGACTTGCAGCTTCCTTGATGGACCAGGTAATGAACCATCTCCCCTTATTGCTAAAATGAGTAGAGGCTTTAGATTTAACTGCTATAAACCAAGGAAGAGGATACCTTCGCCATTTCCCACCCACTTCCCAATTAAGGCTTGTGAGGCGGATGAGCACTATTTCAGAGACTTCCGTGCTGACACCATCTGAAAATGTGGTTCAGCCCAGGCAAGCTCAGGTAAGTGGCCCTTGTTATCTGTGGGATAACGGAGGAAAAGTTCTAGAAATAGCAGCCAGGGAACTGAATTCAGGCCCACTCGTACCCTTCGCAGTCATGTGACTTTGGGTAAGTAACTGCCTCTGAGCCTCAGCTTCCACATGTGAGCTTCCTCAAGGCCGCACTCGGGCTCATGTCTACAGTCCCAGCTCCCGAGGAGGTGGAACTGGGAAGATGATGTGAGTCCAGGGGTTTGGGGCCAGTCTTGGTGACTTACTGAGCCCTTGTCTCAAAAAGGAGGAGGGCTACTGATAACTTTAATAAAAAAATATTGAACACTTGCTGAGCACTCAATACTATTCTAAAGGTTTAATATATTTTACTTCACTTCATAATATGTGGCCTACAGGTCACTGTGAAGAGAGTGAAATCAGATGCATTGAAAGTGTTTTGGAAACTCTGAAATGCTATGGAAATAGGGAGTGTTGTTAGCAAGACGCAGCAAATGGGGCTGGGGATTTAGCTCAGCAGCACAGCAACTGCCTGGCAAGCGCAAGGTCATGAGTTTGATTCCCGGTACCAGAAAAAAAAGCCAAAAAGAAAAAAAAGACGCAGCAAACATCAATGCTCTTGTACTATTACTGCAGCTAGCATGGCTTTTTCCTCTTCTGAACAGTCATCACATGGACTATCTGCTCATGATGCATGGGTGGCATCTATGTCAAATACTACCTTTCAAAGTCAGCTGTGTTGTAATCTGACCCCCAACCATTCCAAATGCGAGTCCTGGACCTTCCAGAATATTCTGGATTAAATACTGATTATGTCCTGTTGTTTGATTAAATGCTCTGAGCTTAGTCAGGCCTGGACAAATACAAGCATCGCATTATGAATGTCCAAATACGGCACACAGATGTGTGTTACAATTTGCAGTGTGGACTTGCTTCACACTGTGAACTGCCAGAAGTAGTAGTTTGGACAGGACTGATACAGAAAACCAGAAGAAATCACCCTGAGACCGAGCAGACTGTATGCTCTGCAGGCCCAGCTATCTTCTCTCTCCTCAAATGTGCCAGTTCTGGAGTGGTGTGGCCTTTCCTTCCTCTCCTTCCCCATAAGAAAATCTACTCTCACTCTCTGAGCTGACAGTGTAAATTCTACTGAGATGACCAAAGAGCACATAAGGGTCAAACTTCAAGCTAGAGGCTGACAGCACTGGCTGGGTACCCCAGGAAGTATTTGGGGAGAAGCCTCTCTTAGAGCTTTGGAAATAGTCCGGCACCTAGTGGATTCCCATCGCTGGCGAGACATTTATGCGTAGTAGTGCTCAGTTTCTGATTCTCACTGACTCTAACTCAGGCTCCATTCTGTCCACAAAATATCGCAAGGCTTTAAGAAGTTAGGAGATACACTAGAAATCGCACGCGGTTCTATTTCCCACCTTCCACTGGAACAGCAAAGCCAAACCCACCTGTCTTAGTGAGTTTGTAAGCGCTTGCTGCCACCCACTGGTGACACATGTCAGCTCACCCACCCTGAGCCAGCAAGGCCTCCACACCTCAAAAAGCCCTGGGAGGTGCCTCCTTGCTGCTCTGAAAAACTGTCCTGGGGACCAGGTGTGGACCAGTGGTAAGCTTATCTAGTCTGCTTCATGCCCTGGGTTCTATCCCCAGAACCACAAAACCAAACCAAAACAAAAGCCCCGTGCCCAAAGTTTTGCTGTCTTCTAAAAATGTACATCTACCTACATCCCAAACTAGACTGCAAAAAGGCTGTAGTTTGTCAGAAAATTCAGCAAAAATTTACGAGCACCTGGTGGTAAGTGCCTGAAATATAAAAATGCATTAGCAGTTGCCAGACAGTGAAAACACAAAGGAGATCAATAGCCACATGAGTACCTGTTAAAGTCTCTTTCTAGTCTGAAGATTTGCACCATAACTGCTTACTCACACTCCCATTTTTCAGTCTTTTCCTTATAAACCAATTTAAGCACACAACTGAAACATTTCCTAATGCTCAGAAAAATGTATGTGAAAGAGAAGTTTCTTCTACTTTCAAGGTAGAAAAAGTAAGTTTCATCCACTGCACATGTTAGTGGGGAGACAGAAACAACAATAAAAGACTGTACATACAGTAGGAGCCGTAGAAAAAACCCAAACAGGGCACCTGGGGACCAGGAGTGGCAGTTCTGCCTGCCTGGAGAAGCCCAGGAAGGCTCCACACGGTCGGTGCTGGGGCTGGGCGGATGAGAAGGAATTTGTCAGTGCAGGACTCAGAACTGCAAAGTGAGGCTGCAGGCCCAGAGGTCTGAGTGAGGCTGGGGCACTGCTGCCTCCAGCTTGCTCAGGGGAGCAGTGAGAGGGGAGGCCCTGAAATGTCTGGCTGAGTACTTGGGACCTAATAGCCAGCCTCCAAAAGATACTTTATAAACTCTACCTTATGGAAAATTGTATCCTAAATAATCATCAACATTTTACCAAGTCTTTTCATATACACACTGCTGTTTTTGTTGCTTGGACTGTGGTTTGAGTACTTTAAAAACAAATCCTAAATGTTGTTTCTCCTCCCCATTTTTTAAGAATTAGCTCTAACTAGTAATAACTTAATTTTCTGTGCTATTGCAAAGTATACATAATAAACTGCATGGTAACTATTTTATAGCTATAATTCAATGGTATTAAGCATTCACAGTCCTGTGCAATCACCACCACTATCTATTTTAAAACCCTTCATCACCCTAAGCAGAAATCATCGCTGTCTTCCCCGAGCCCAAAGTAAATCTAATCTCTTTCTGTGAAATGGCCTAGTCTAGGCAATGACTTTTAAAATATATGCACCATGTCATCGTTTGTCTGAACAAAGTTAACAATTTTTATTAACATCTTTACTGGATCTATATTCAAGTTTCCCCAACTATCTCCAAGACACTGCCAAAGACTGTACACACAGAGGAAATGTGGTTAGATGTGTCTAAGACGTGAGAGACCATTTTGCCTGGAAGTGGAAGATACTGGAGGGAATGAATCAGGGCTGGACGTGACTTGAGAGCCAGGATAGGAATTAGACTCCAGGATTTTCCATTTTCTGGTACTCAGCAAACCAGTACTTACTGCACAGCACTCACCTGACAGTCACTTGACTGGTTAGGCCAGGGACTTTAAAAACTAGCTGGGACATGACTGTGACATTTAAAAATAGAATTTAATAAAATTATGGAAGGGAACACAAGACTCACAACTCTAGACATTCTGGGACAGAGATATAAATGGCACCTAAACCAGTCAGGTAGGGCCTTGTAATGGTGAAGGGGTTCTTAATTCAAATTTGGACTCATTCTCTAATTCGAGGACCATAAAATTTTCTTTCAGTACAAGAACTTTGTGTTATAGATAATTGCTTTAGGAATAAAAACAAAGACTAGGAAGACATCAGCACATGTCTGGATGAATGCAGTGATCTGCGGCTGGTCCTTGATGTTATTAACCTGGTGATTAAGTTGTTAAATGCTCTGCCACTAAGGCACTGTTTTCCAGAGAGCAAACTGCGTGGTGTCTTAGTGAACATTCATATAAATGATCTGGAAGAGAGTGCATGGGGAAACTGCCAGGATTGCAGATGGCATTCAGCAGTTCCAGAGATTAAAATGCCAAGCTGATTAGGGATAAACTGAACAAAGATGTGGACGTGGGCAGAAAAGTGGCAGAGGAGTTTTAATGTGACTAAGTGTAAGAAAACATATTCAGGGGAAATAATCTTATCAGAGGATTATGAGCCAAGGTGCTCAACTACAACTCGGTAAAGGAATCTGGAATGACAGAATATTGCTCCCTTAAGATAGTCCTGAGAGATGTCACAGAAAAAAGCACAAAGATTGAGAGAGTGAAAAGTGAACACATGTTATAACCCAGCATGAAGGAGTTCTCACTCTCTGACCTCATCTTTTCCGAGCTGTAGTAGTTCTTCATTTGCGATATAGTATATCATGTTCACTCAACTTAGCACAAATGACACAGCGAAGGTAGAGAAAAAGAATGCAATGAAATGTCTCTGATTTTAAGAAAGCTAAAATAATGTCTTCCTCAGTCTATAAAGGCAAACACCCAAAGAGGACACCTGGGTACGGACAGGAGGGAAAGAGAATGTGCAGTGACTGAGCATACAGTGTTGTTCACTTTGGATAACTGAAATTTCTCACGTGCTCCCTACAGGAAAGGGACAGCACTGATTTAGTAGGAAAATGAGGCTCAGAAGGATTAACTGACTTGCTTAAAAGTGGCAGTTAGTAGGGGGCAGAGCTAGTAAAATCAAATTCCATTTCTCCTGTTGTTCAAGGTTAGAGTATCCTTGTTTAGATGGAAAGTGTGCGCTATTCTTGCTTGTATTCTTGTGTTCTACCGTTTGACATAAAGCAGATGCTGAGAAAACGTTTATAGGGATACTGAATTGACTATAGCTAGATGTTCAGAAGTTAATACCAGAGAAAACAACCAGACTCAACCTGATACAGAAGACCCCTGAGGATGCCCACATAGTCCTTTTCCACGGTTTAGGAAACTCCCTCAGTGATCTGCAGGAGGCTTCAACAGCCTGGGTGGCAGATGAGGCCCCTTCCGAAAAACAGTAACCCCAAAGCTCTGAAAATAACTAATTTCCAAGTGAATACCCCAGCTGTGACTTCAGTTGAGAACAGCAAAACACTTTCAGAGCAGATTTCTGAAGACATCTATTTTGGGGAATAATTAAATGATGTAGTATCACAAGATAACAACATTTTCAAATACAGGAAAAGAAGAATTTTGTAGCTCAGGAGAACACATGATGAGAAGATTAGCTGCATTTGTCTGTAATTATAGTGGAGCTACAGAACAGAATGCTTTCGAGTCACTGGACAGATTCTCTTCCATGACTGGCTTATAAAATTAGATCAGGCTGATTTGATATTGGGACAAAGTGAATCACCTATAAAGTCTGCTTTGGGGGAAGACTAGGCAGATACAATTTTCAAGGGGCACCGATGGGTTTCACATAAGGTAGACAGGGTTCCCCCCTGAGAAACTCCAGTTCACACAAACCATCCCTATGACCATGGCCTCGACCACCCAAGCTGCACACTCCACCTTTGAGTTCAGTCTAGATCCAAGGAAGTGCTCCCCACGACCCGGCCCACTCGTCCCCTTCACTGAGCCCCCACCAGTTGGGCCTCCAGGGCTGCTGCAGAGACACAGCCCGCGTGGGGTTCTGGGAGTGCTGAGTAGCGTGTGGCTACGCTCTGGCGGCCCCGTCCCTGTCCTCAGTCACCTGTCCCTGTGCTGTGAACAACCTGCACAGCACATGCAAGAGCCCTGTCCTGCCCCACCTGCCCTGCAGTTTCCCAGCTACCACCCGGGCTTGGGTCCACACAGATTCACGCTTGCTCTTCACAGTCCAAAACAAGCTCTCTCTCCCTCAGGAAATCTTCCCTGACCTCTCCCCATCCCCGCACATTCTGCTCTCATGAGCAAAAGGCTTCTTTCTCCACTCCTGGTCCAAGCGCAAACCGCCCTGGCTCCGCAGAAACAGCCTCGTGTCTCAAGGCAATAACACTTTGGATTTCCAAACCCAGATCCAGGTGGCACATTCCATCCTGCAGTTTCCCAGCTGGCACTGTTCACCAGAGCAGCACTCAGGACAGAAGCTCGGCAGGCTGGGCAGGGCCTGGCACCATCCCAGGGCACCTGAGTTTAGCAAGATGCGGCTTCTCAATGGTGAAGCGATCTTAGACACTGCCCTCCCATCTTCATAGGTGGAGAAACCGAGACTCACAGGGCACAAGTGGGAAGAGCAGCCCAGGTTGTGCAGTGGGAGCCCTGCGCAGGTCTTCTCAGCAGTACACCAAGTTTAGTACAGAGTAGGAAGCTCATGTCTTAGTGCTGGAGTTCAAAGGTATGCAGTGCTGTTCTGTCGCTCTTCTCCATGAATCTGTCCACCCTTTTAGCCTCCTCTAATGATCCACTCAAATATTCCTCACATCCTATAAGCCCTAACTCATATTTTATAAAGAATGCCAGCATCCTAGGAGGCTGAGGCAGGAGGATTGCAAGTTTGAACCCAATCTGGGCAATTCAGTGGAACCCTGTCTCAAAATATAAAATAAAAATGGCTGAGGAAGCACTGTAGTGCAAAGGCTTGAGGCTCAATCCCCCATACCAAAACAAAGCAACCCAAATTTAACAGCCTGAAAACCTAGTTCATTTAATTCTTAGCAAGTGAACATACTCCTCTGAAAAGATGCCAGCCAAGCATGGTGGTGCATGCTTATAATCTGAGCACTCGGGAGGCTGAAGCTGGAGGATCACCGTGAATCTGAGGCCAGTGTGGGCTACACAGTGAGTTCAAGACCAGCCTGAACTACATAGTGAGACCCTGTCTCAAAAAACAAACAAACAAACAATAACAACAACAAAACCCTGCTGCATGATATCAACTGTTCAGTGCTGTTATCATGAAATATATTCTATAAACCTTAAAAATATTGTAATTCTCATTCATTTACTTGTTCAGCAAAGATTCACTAGATCAGGCACCTATTATTTGCCCAACTGTACGCAAGACACTGGGTAGAGGGTATGGGAAGGAAAGCCTTGCCTAGCTCTAACACAAAGAAGAATGAAAGCCCGGTGTGGTGGCACACACTGTAATCCCAGCACTTAGGAGGCTGAGGCAGGAGGATCACTTTGAGTTCAGGGTCAGCCTGGACTACACAGTGAGTTCAAAGCCAGCCTAGACAATATAGCAAGACCCTGACTGAAAGAAACGAAACAACCAAACCAAACAAAAAAATGAATGAATGAAAATAAATTGATGTTAAAGAAGAACAGTCAATTAATTATTCAGAGTATAAGCACTAGGATTATATTAACTACAATAAAATTAGTAATAGGTAAAATTTGTTAAGCATTAAGCACTAGTTACTGTGGTAACACTACACATTTTATTCAGTTAATCCTCACACTGGTCCTAGTAGGTGGAGAGCATTATCTCCCAATTTATAGATGTAGAGATTAAGTGACTGGTTCAAGGTCATACAACTACTGAGTGGTAGATACAGGATTTGAAACCAGGCAAATTGACTCCACCCAGAGCTTATTAACTACCTCATACTACTTCTTAAAAATGTGGCATTATACTCAAAAACAATTAAAGAGTATCCATTTAAAAAGTCTCAGGATGTACTAATAATTCTTGTTTTGGTTGATGTATTGTGTAATTTGAGGAGTCTAGAGGCTTAACTATGTAACTCAGCAGTTTTATATCCCGGTGTGAAAAGGACACTAATAATTTTCTAAATACTCAGCTTTATGCAAGCTTTCTATTTTATTTGACTTTTTGGATTAAATAAAATGTTCTGATAAAGCGACTGAGTGTAACAATTCGCATTACTATTTAAAAACATGTTTCTGTACTCTGGTTTCTCCTCAGATGGTATAAATCTTTTGCCATTTCAAAACACACTTCTAAGAAATAATAACCTTTGAAATAAAAGCTAAAGACAACCAATACCCTTAGGTATAATTTGATAACTTTCTCACTAATAGTGAATCTTTATAAATGTTAATCCTCTTTTTTCCCATAGTGCTTTACAAAAGAAAAATCTTTTAAAAATCTTTTTTTTAAACTAGGCTACGAATAACTCCTAAAATCAGTTTCTTTATAGCAAAGGCATGTATGCTTCAAAAATCTCTTTATTTATCACATCATGCATGACAAAATGTCTCTGTAAAATCCCTTGTGCTCACTGGGAAGCCACAATTTAATGGATATGGAGATTCAGTCTCGTAAAATGAAAATCTCTACAGACTGGTTGCACAATAGAGCACAAGTATTTTATGCTACCTAAATATACACTTAAAGATGAGTATGATGATACATTTGTATTATGAGTATTTTAACAAAATTAAACATAAAAAGTGCTGTACTCTTGTTAAGAGTCTTAAACTTCAAAAATATTTTTATTCTAGAACAGATACGGTCCCAGGAATTCTATAGAAGTAATTTTGCTACAGTGCAGAGAAAGGAGTGGTGAAACCTGATTACAGGGTGAGGGGGGGTGGGGGTTGTGCAGCTGAGGGATTCATCTGAATGATATTTGCTTCATTTGTAAGTGACACGATTTACCCACTTGGCTTTTAAAGGTATTTTAAGGCTCTGATGTGTGAAGACTTTGATATGTGATATAGAAAGGTATTTCAAGAGGCTCTGACAAAAATACTACGATAGGAAAGTGTAATTCACCAAGCCCTTGAAGGCAGGAGGATAGGCACACGGCAGAGAGGAAGTGGAAGGGCAAGGGGAGCTGAGGCTGGAAGGCTGGTGACGCCATTTTCTCCTGTGACCAGGAAACAGCCGCCACAGACCTGTGAAGCAGACGGCTTGGGGCTGGGGGAATGACGAGGGCAATTTCTACTCGAATGTGATTTGTTTTCTGGGTTTCAGGTTCTCTACCTGTGGAGTTCTCCTAAGATACATCCTGAGACCAAGAGTAGGTCCCTCCTTTGTGTCAATAATCCCGGATGTGGCTATCTTCACTTGAGCAGCTTACAGACTCAATAGTCTGTCTTTAAAATTCCCCTACACTAAATTTAAAACCAAATCATCAAATCCCACCTCACACAGCAACACAAGATCCTGCTCTACAATATTTATGACAAGGGGCCGTCAAAGAAATTCCTTAGGGCTTTTGCTTTTGCTTTCATTTTCAGATACTGCAGTAGATTTTCAAACTGGGCTGAAATTTCCCATTTAACGCTTGCTGTTTGGTTCTGGCTCTGGCCACATAAAACCAGTCCTCTTTTTTTCTTGTTCATGTCTAGCCCATCAGGGACAGTGAGCAGGTCCCTCTGTGACTTCATTTCTTCAGTCTACACTGTCCCTGTTCTTTCGGACTTTCCTTACATGACCCAATTTTAAGTCTCAGCCTCGAGCTTCCTCTATGAAAAAGTGCCATTTATGAAAAAGTGCCATTTATGTGTTCTTCCAGCATGATAATTAGAACTGCATAAAATTCTTCTGGATCAGTACTAGAAGCTGAACAAATGTAAGATTTTTATTGAGTATCGTTTTCTTTTAGCAAATTATCACTTAGGGGAAACATGACCTTGGAGAAATGCAAGTCTGTTTATTTCTTTAAAGTTACAGATTTTAATCAGACTCAACAGAATCTGTTTAAATTTGTGCCATGATTTTATACAATGCTTTACTATGGGAAAAAAAAGTAAACTAATTAGAATCCTCACCAAGCTATATATATTTCTTCAAGCTTAAGCTCATGATTTGTCTAAATGAGGAAAGAATTCAAGCACATAGAAATACTTAAAGAATGATATAATAAACACGTTTGCCAGCTAGTTTTGCCAGATCTTAATATTTTCTATATTTTTCAGATTTTTAAAATGAACACACTATTAACACTGTTGAAATTTCTTGCACACTCCTTCCAACCCAATGCTTGTACATCATTTTCTCAGGGATAACTATGTGGATTTAGTGCCTGTCATTTCTGAGTGTATATTTACATAGTTTTATTAATATATATACATCCATAAACTACATACTCATATAGTAGTGTCTTGCTTATTTTGGGACTTTGTAAGTGGCACTGTTCTATACCTGTGTGCCTATACTTTTCCTTTTCTCATTCAGTGTTACAGTTTTGACATGTATTCATGTTATTATACAAAACTCTGGCTCATCTCTTTTTATTTTTTATTTATTTTTTGTTTGTTTGTTTGCTTGCTTTTTTTTTTTTTTTTCCAGTACTGGGAATCGAACTCACGACCTCATGCTTGCCAGGCAGGCGCTGTGCCACTGAGCTAAATCCCCAGCCCCTCTTTTTATTTTTTAAACATATCACAATTTATCTATTCCATTATTCTGAATATTTGTTATGACAAATAAGGCTGAGTTGGTCTTTCTTATATGGGGTCCCTTGTACAACTCTTTTCTTTTTAATTATCTGGTAATTATACATTTTATTTCTATCCTTTCTCTGATTACCCTTAACTTTTTTAAAAAAATGATTCATACTTTGCTTACCTAGGGATAAATTTAATCAATAGCTCTACTCTCCTCCTTAATTTAGAATACTTTGAAACTGGTCACACCCCTGTTCCTCATGCCCCTCCTTTGTCACATATTATTATTGTACATTATTTTAACTCTACTTGTTTTTATATTTACTGAATTAGTCATTATTTTTGTTACTTTGCACAGCCAAGACTCTTCTGTTTTTGTTTTATTTTGCTTCAGATTTATTTGAATTGGCCAATTTCTTTGCTATTTTTTTTCATGTTATTACCTCCTTTTGGATTTATTTCCTACTTCCTAAAGGATACTCATTTTTTTCAGAAATTTCTTTCAGAAATGATCTGTACAATGTAAACCTGATGTTCTCAGCTGTCAAAAATGCCTCCATTTTGCCCTCACTCTTGAATGAAGGCTTAACTAACTGGAAAAGTTTAGAATGAGTGTTTCTTCCTCTCTTTTTATCAAGGACCTCATTCTTTTGTATATTCTATCCTTGCATCTCAGTCTAATTGAGATTCCTTGTAGGATATTTCTTTTGTTTTTGGATGCTCTTAAAACTGATTTTTTTTTTTTTTTTGTCTCTGCTGCCCTACAGTTTCACTATGATGCCTAAATGTGGCTCTATTCCATCCTGGGCACTCATAAATTTTGAGAAATGTCAACCATTCCTTCTGAGGGTTGCTTCTTTTCCATTCATGCTATTCCTTCATTCTAGGATTATTATGGACATTCTGTTCTCTGTGTCTCTTAACTCTTCTTTCATAGTCTTTCTGTTTCTTTAAGGAGCATCTCAGGTAATTTCAGCTGTACCTTCTTGTTCACCAATTTTCTCTTCACCAATGTCTAATGTCATTAAATAAACATTGCATTATTTATTTTAATGACAATATTTTTATTTCTAGAAATTCTATTGCCATATGTGCCTTATTTTCCTCATGGTATCTTGTTTCAAGTTTTTAATTATTTCTTGTCTTTAACAACTTGAAATATAATAGTTTTGTAGTATAGCTCTTTTATTATTTTATAGTGTAGCGCTTTCATCATCTTACTTCTTGTTTTCATATTTGTGCTAAGGACAGAACTGAGGGCATTGCCCATGCTAAGTGCATCCTCTCCCAGCCTAGATCTTTTATCATCTTAAGAGGGGTTGTGTCTTCTTCTGCTAAGCACTCAAGCTATCACTAGCAGGGCACACTTTTTAAATTAAATAATGAACTTGTGGCACCTCAGATCAACCACATAGTACAAATCCAAAAGCAAACCCAAGTGAAGGCAGTTTTGTGGTAATGAATTCTTAAAGGGAAAATTTTTTTTTCTATCTAGAGCAAAAGCTAGACAATAATAATATACATCACACAAAAATTATTTATTCATCTGTTCCACAAATATTTATTAATTTCCTACTGTAAGTGAGCTGCTGTTCAACCTAAAAATGGGGGGACAAAGACAGATTATCTCCTATGGAACATTGAATAGTGGAGAATCAGATAAAAAAGATAGAATATAGCAGAGACAGGCTAAAGTGATGATACTACAACAGAGGGAGACCACATAAGGTTGGAAACCAAGACAGCCTTCTTAAAAAGGTAGCATATAAGCTTAATCAGGAAAGATGAGCGAGATTTTCATAGACGAGAATGAGAAGGAAGGAAGCAAGCATAGAATACCCTGGGAGAAAATGGAGAACACTGGAGAGAGTGCAAAACAGAGCACAGAGGTAAGTTGTGGCCAGCCAGGGCACAGAGAGCTCTGAATGATGGATGAGTCCCAGAGCAGAGGCTGAGATGCATTCCCTCAGGTAGTGGCTGGAGGCCTGTGAAAATCAGAAGCTAATGAGGAAACTGCGGTTAGAAACACCCACCACCTCCAAGGGCTTGGAAGGCCCTGAAAAACACACCTGGCCATGGCATTCAGCTTGCTCTGAAAGACGCAGCCAGACTGGCCAAGGGACAGGAAACATCTGTGCCACCGTGACCTGCCCGAATCCGCTCTCTCCCTATCCTTCTTGGCACCACAAAAGCTGGGAACAGAACAAAGGCTGAGGCAAGCCCCAGCCTGGGCCCCGGAGAAAAACAATAACAAGAGGGGGGCCAACCTGATTTTCTAGCGGGGAAGGAGAGGTGGACTCTGTCAGATCTCATCAAGGAGAATACAATAAAAGACTCATTGTTACTGTTTCCTCCCCTTAGGAAATGAAGCTCCGACAGTAAATTGTGGCTGAAAGAATACTGACCTGGAAAGGAAGCCTGAGTTCTAGTCCAGATCCTGTTCCCAGCTTGCTGTGTGGTACTTGAGGTATGCTGTTTCACTCCTCCAGGTCTCTGCTTGGCAAGGACTTGAACTGGACTAGTGGTTCTCAAAACATGTTCTGTGGAACCCTAGAGGATCTCTAAGACTCTCTAATCCCATTTTTCACCAAAGCAGCCCCCACTCCCAGTTCTAAATTTATGGCTCTGCCTAAAGCTTTGCTTGAAAGAAAAACTTTTTTAACTTTAAAAATGTAAAACCTCCTGGACTTGAATTTCTAAAATACTTTCTAGCTTTAGCAGTCTGTGACTCTGTGATGTCAGGATGAGTTGCCATTAGGGTGGCCCCACCTTGAGGTCAGCGGGGGTGACTGCATGAGAAACTTGAAGTGAAGGGAAGGTTCAGGCAGAGCAGAGGTGGTATGAGGGGCGGTGGACGCGCACCTGAAAAGCATCAGAATCAGTCTCCAGTTAAGTATTTAGGCCTCCAGGTGTATCCCAAAGGCGCTCTTGGCAGGGATAAACAGTATCAGACAACCTGAAAGATGAAAGAAAGGTGGATAAGTCTAAAATTCTGGTTCTGTCTTCCTGTAAATAATTAAAACCATAAATAACAAATGTTGCCTCTATGTGCCACAGAATAGCACTGTACAAAAATTAGTACTGCAGAGAAAAGAGAAAAAATATAGATGTTGAGAAGGAAAAAAAAAGAGCTGGCAAGTTACCAAGAATAGCCTATTTATTGCCTTATTTAATTATCGAAAGTTTGATGAATTTGTCAGGGGCCAGAAACTGTTAGGTTGCTGGGATCACTGAAATGAATAAACACCATTCTAGTCCTCAAGGAGCACAAAATTTAGCAGGAGACCCATACAAAAAGTGAGATGAGAAGCTCAGTTCAAAAGAGCAAAAGCGGAAAGGGATCATTCAGGGGATCCTAGCTGATTTCAAATAGTAGCTGTAAGAAAAGAAGTATCATTATTATTATTATTATTAATTTTTGCACCTGACACTTAGGCAGAAAAGAAGACTGCTTCGGACTAAAGAAGGAGAAAATAGGCAAGTCCACAAAAAGAAAATAATGAGGACAAGAATGAAGGTTAAAACCCAGAACTGGAAAGGCAGAGAAAATGAAGACCATGGAAGGCTACACTGTCCACTACAGCAGCCCTCAGCCTCGCGACTACCCAGCGCCCGAGGAGCGGCCAGGGCAAAGGAAGTGTAGCGGGAGGGAACACATGCCCTATCGTGAAGATTTGGTATGGAAAAAAGATTACAACAATATTTCATTAATAATTTGTTTTATACTGATCACATGTTCAAACAAGAGTATTTTAAACGTAAGGCATTAGATAAAACACATTGTTAATTTGACTTGCTTCTGTTTTTTAGATGGCTACTAGAAAATTTTAAATTTTGCATTTGCAATTCATATTATATTTTTATTAGACATTGTGTTAAACCTTTGCCCACCCCAGTGAATAGTGAGAATATATTCCCACACCCAATATCCTTAAGAAGAAGTATGGACCCCTAAACTGCCTCACAGCCTTCCAAATACAATTACACAGGGCCAACAGCTTCCCAGTCACTTGAGAGTCTCAGCCTACACAGGGCCTACAAAGAAAGAGAAAAGAGAAGAAACCCAGGTTGTTCTGTGCCCAGACAACAAATGCCCATTTGATCACAAGCGTGGAAACTTTCAGCAAGGGTTTTCATTACTTTTCTTCATCTGTAAAATGGGACAAGACCACTTTCCACTTATGTTTGTATTTTAATTTGTGTTTTCCAAAGCTTTTCTTATAATATCTTGCTTGCCCTTGAATGTTAGGTAATCATTATTCCATTTGGGGTGGGGTTAGACAAGTAAACTGAGGTGAGAGGTTCATCTGCTCACAAACATACAACTGAGCCTGGAGCCCGGACCCCTTCCCCGTGAGACCCTGTTCATATCTCACACTACCTTTCACTAGACACTACCACTCCCCTGGGCCTTTCTGCTTTTGCTTTGTATTTTGTTGCTGCTGCGTATAATCCATGTCCCTAACCAGACTAAGTTCTCTGAGTGCACTATCCATGGCCTGTCACCACCATATCATCTAAGGTTCTTCATGAGTAGATTGAACGGTGTGGTATAGAGGGCCAAGAAAGGACGGCTTGGAAATGCCTGTTTTCCTACTCATTCCAGATAGACCAACTCCTGTATCTGGGGAAGATGCCACTCACTTCAGGCCCGAATCCTATCTCTCCCCAGAAAGCTAAAGGGCAGAAAACAAATAGACACAGCACAGAAGATTTCATACTTGATAACTCACACTGCACCTCAAAGCAGAATTTTGAACAGGTGATATGACAGACTCTGGCACCTCCCACTCTTGCCATCCAGGCTGCTCTTGGTTCCTGCTGCTGAGGTTATTAGGGAAGGTGGGCTGCGATTGTGTTATTCTTGGTAGCTCAGGGCCTTTCTAAACAATGAGTGATAAAATCTTACATGGGCCAGCACTGAGTGATATAAAATCCAAATTTCTCTGAAGATTTCAAGATCAAATTTAAACAAGCCAGGATATTTATTTTCTTAAGGATACTTGGTAAAGTATTATTAGGAACCAAATCTGTTTCAACATCGTATTTAAAGTACCTAGCAAAGCTGTCACTTGATAAATATATGCTGAATGACTCAGTAGTCATTACCAAAGAAACTGCCTTGCCGTTTTCTCTAGGAATAAAAACTGGATCCAGTGACCCAATATTTAAGCTTTGTGAATAAGGAGAAATCACAGTGATGGCAGATCCTAAATGAGTCTTTTTACATACCCATGAAGGTGGGGGAAGGACCACCAGTTCACAACTAACTGCACTGGTTTTACGTAACTTCCACCAGCTAACATGGGCACTGCCTGACCTTTAGTTCCCTCTGAGGTTAAGCCCCAGTCAAAAATGCCCTAGGTTCTAGCGCTTACAACATTTGTCAGCAGCTCTAAAACACTGAGAAGGCTTTGAGAATCTTTACTGTGGAGGAAGGGTGCTATTATTCAAAGCTTCTTTCTTTCTCCACCCTGCATGTAAAATTTACTTGGGATCCCAAGATCCTGCAAGACTGGAAAAGGGCTGTGAGAAAGGCAACAACTGAAGTCAAATCTCAGACACTGACTCTTTTGGCCACTGAAGAAACAGCTCTCCAGCAAAAAGTTCATTGTTATCTGTTTGCTGCCAGTTCACACTAGTGTGAAGGTGAGGCTACTTGTTTCAGGAAGTCTTTCCCTCCCTCTGAATTCCTTCTTTCTCTCTCCCAGTGTGCCCCTGACACTTCCAATCTCCTCCCAACCTTTCTCCAATGATGCTTACCCTCTCTACTGTCAATCTGAAAACTTACCATCCTCAAAAAAAAAAAAAAAGACAGAAAAAAGAAAGAAAAAACGAAAAAAAAAAATCGTATGTTCAAGTCCAGAAATTTGATTAAGGAGGAGTTTTTATTTCCTTTCCCCAGGAGTTCACCAAGAGCCATAATTTTTGTGTCTGAGAGCTGTGCCAGTCATTGATTGATCTAGGCCATTTCCCCACAAGAACAGATACACAGGCCATGAATCAGCTAGTAGGCTCAGCCTGTCTTTTCTGGGCTATCACTAACCCTCTGATCCTGACTCAATGACTCATTGAATGTTCTAACTCTCTTAACTGAAAAAGTGAGTTGTTAAAAGAACAGGCACAGGGCCGGGGATACAGCTCAGCGGCACAGTGCCTGCCTGGCAAGTGCAAGGTCCTGAGTTCGATTCCTGGTACCAAAAAATAAAAAAACAACAGGCACATGTCTAAAGTGAATTAACAACCGCAATTCAATCAATTCTTTGTAAAAATTATTAACACCCATGACATGCTGGGAGTTACAATAACAGGAGATGGGCGTCGGAGATGAGCAGTCCCACACCCTGCTCTATGGAAGCCAAAAGTGACCTGACTCATCAATGCTGCACATGCTGGGAACAAAAATTTTATTTTGGCAAGGAAGGTAGTATTTCCAAAACATAATCTCTCAAACTGTATAAAATTAGACAGGCAAAAATCAAAGACTTTTCCTTAGAACCCTATGGAACTTAAGTACCTATATAAACTGGAACATTGTGTCCTTTGCACAACTTTTACCAGGACCTGGTTGCTTAAAAAGAATCTTAGAGGGGGCTCCTGAAGGTTTCATCTGACATGTGGCACAAAATGCATGTTCACAGCCGAATTTCTTGGTGCTTTTTGTAGGTAAAGCAGAAAAACAATCTACAGATATGCAGAATTAAACTATCCTTATGCAGCCACTGAGAACAGTCTGTGGACTCCCTCGTCCCAAACGCTAACTTAACTTCACAGCTAGGTTAAAAAACAGACAGCTTTCCATGTAGCAGAGTGTGAGTAGCAAAACATATCCTTAACCTCTGAAACTCCACCATGGAGTTTGGTCCTTTTGGTCCTAAAGGGCAGCAGTATTAGGATTAATTGAATAAGGTACCCCAGGTTCAAGCACAGAGCCCAGTGAGTTACCTTCTGCCACATCTATCTTGCCCAGCATCTGCCTTTATCTCACATTATGTCTCTTTATGAAGCTGTGGAGAAGGTAGGTAGGAGAGGGTGCTCAAAGAGGAACCAGTAGGCTTCTGATTTGGACTTCTTCCCTTTGCAACATTTTATTATGGAAAACATCAAACAGCAAGCAAAATTGAAAGTTGAAAAGGCTTTTACGGAGAACCCTCCACCTATATTTTACCATTAATATTATAAAACTATACAAAATAGCTGAAATGGAACAAAGAGTAAAGGGTAAAAGTGTAAAACTTTTAGAACAAATGTAAGGGCAAATCTTTATGACCTTGGATTAGGCAACAATTTCTTAGATATATACCAAAAGCACAAATAACCAAAGAAGGAACAAATTGGGACTTCATCATGAATAATAAAAAAGAAACTTCTGTGCATCAAAGACACTATTAAGAAAGTAAAAAGAGCCAGGTATCATGGTGCACACATATAATCCCAGCACTCAGGATGCTGAAGAAGGAGAATTATGAGTTTGAGGCCAGCCTGGGCTGTATAGTGAGTTCTAGGCCAGCCTGGCCTATATTTTTGAGACCTTGTCTCAAAAAAATAAAATAAAATAAAATAAAATAACAATGTACAGAATGGGAAAAATGTTTACAAATAATATATCTAATAAAGGACTAGTATTCCAAATATAAAGAACACTTACAGCCCAACAACAAAAAGAACCCAATTAAAAAATGGGGAAAGACGTTAAATAGATATTTCCCTAAAGAACTCACACAAATGACCAACAAATGCATGAAAAGATGCTCAACACCATTAGTCAGTAGGTGAGTGGAAATCAAAATCACAATGAGATACTACTTTATACCCACTAGGTTGTCTGTGAGAACAAGAACAAAGAGATGGACAATAACAAGGTCGGTGAGCTGTAGAAAGAGGAACTGATGCATCACCGGGGGAAATGTCACATGGTACAGCACTGTGGAAACAATATGGTAGTGTCACATAAAGTTAATACAGGCTGGGCACAGTGGTATGTGCCTGTAATTCCGACTATTTGGGAGGCTGAGGTAGGAAGATCACTTGAGCCCAGGAGTTTAAAGCCAGCCTGGGGAATATAGCAAGACCCTGCCGCAAAAAAAGAGCTAAATGTAGAGTTACAATGTGACCCAACAATTCTACCCTTTGGCATATATCTCAAAGAAGTGAATACAGGTCTTCAAAGAAAAATGTGTATACAAATGTTAACAGTAGTAACATTTCTAATATAAAAGGTGAAAATATTCCAAATATTTATTAACTGATAGATGGATAAACAAAAGTGGTATATCCATATAATAAAATAGTATTCAACCTGAAAAGGAGTAAAGTACTGGCTGATACATTACAATATGAATGAATCCTGAAACCATTATGTTAAGTGAAAGAAATTATGCATGAAAAAGTATACCATGTGATTTCACATATATGAAATATTCAGAATAACCAAATCTACTGAAACAGATGGCAGATTACAGGTTACCACAGTTAAGGGGGAAGGAATGAAGAACAAATGCTTATTAGGCACAGAGCTCCTTTTAGAGTGATGAAAATGTTTGGAATTAGTGGTGATGGCTGCATAACTCTATGAATATACTAAATACCACTACAGTGTACACTTTAAAATAGTTAAAATTTGTCCAGGGATTTTATGTTGTGGAAATTTTACCTCAGTTTTTAAAATAAGGCGGGGTAAATAAGGCCTGTCTTCCTGAAGCATAATTCTTCCTCAAAGGTGTTTTTCCTTTTTGCTTCTTTAAAAATGGTTTTTATACTTAGCAGTTATAAATAGTACAGAGTAGGATTCAAGCTTTCTATATAAAATTCAAATCATAAGGTTTTAAAATATTTCACATTATGGCCAGGAGCTATTAGGTTACAAATGTACTCTCTTCTCCTTAGGAATACTATGTGATGATATCAACGCACAGAACTAGGATGCTGATCTGGCCCACAGTCATTCCTAGAGTGGAGGAGTGTCATCTTTAGAATGACACTCCTCAGAGAGATTTAGAATGACACTCATCAGAGAGATTACCTCACTGCCGCTGAGCTTAGAACCTGCACAAAGCCCTCTGCACAAAAATCTCTATCACTTAGAACAGACACTAAATACCTGTTTGACTGTTCTTCCATGCATTTAAGGCCCCAATTAAACCTTATCTACCAAGCCCAGCCTGGTCATTATAGCCCATAATTAGCATTCCTCTCGGGGAGAACTTACTATTTGTTTATATACCATACACAAACTTAACCTCATTCACTCCCCCACAACCCTGGGGACTGAACCTAGGCCCTTCACACCCAGCTGCATCCCTAACCCCTTTTTTATTTCTATTTTTGAGACAGGCTCTTGTTAACTTACTAAGTTGTCCAGGCTGATTTAACTCGTAGACCACTTGTTTTTTTAAAATGCATTGTAAGATATCCATCAAGATGGCTCAGACAGAATGTAATGAGTTTTTGCCTGGAGGCAGAAGAAATGGGTTCACTTTTTTTTTTTCTGGCACTCATTGGCAGTGTGTTGTGCCACTGGCTGGACACTTTCTCCTATTCTGACGTTAGAGTCCTTATCTATAAAAAAATCTAGGAATTAACAAAGACTATAAAAGAAATTGCAGCAAACAAAAGAAAATTAGGTGCAATATTTTGCCAACTGATGAATACTGCACAAATGTGAAGGATTAATAATTCAATTTCACTGGGTGAACAGACTTGCAGCTTCACTGTAGAACTTTTGAAAGCACGGCCCATATGTCTGTCCTCCACAGCTGCAAGGACAGGTGCCTGCAAGTACTGAACTGAACTGAGACCAAATCTAAGTAGTGCATGTCACAATCTAACTGACAAAAGAGCTAAACAGTGCTGATAAAGAAATAAAATGAATTGAATCTAAACATAAAGTTGCCAGGAATGCCCTCAAAGAGTATAGAACTGCTCTAAGAAGTGTAAAAATGGGTCAAGGGATGGCAGATGGCCTGCAGCACAACATTTCACCTGAGCACAGGTGCACTGCTTTCAGACCTCCAAGGCAAAGGCGGGCCTCTCTTCCAGACCCCAAGTATCTCTGGCAATCAAGCTTCATTAAACACAGCTCTTCTGAAAGCAGAGGTTCTGGTGAGTCCATACCAACAGCCCTCTGGGGTCTCATCCTGGGGTTCTTCTCAATGTCCTGAGTGATTTCTGAAAGTTTTCCTCCCTGAAGCCTGCCTGAAATGACCAAGATTCCATTTCATTTTATGAACTGGCACCATGATTTCTTCTCTCAGCCACTTAATACAAACAGATCCCAAAATTATACGTCACGGTACACTGGCCAAGGATCCTGAGTCTTTGGCATCAGTGTCTTCAGAGATGAATGCCCAATGAAAGAAACTGAGGGCAAAAAAATTCCAGGGGTTTAAATGTTAAAAATCAGCCCACTGACCAGAACCATTTGGTAGGCTGATAGAGCTGACAATAAAAGCAAAGTCAAAGCTTTTGGATCAGAAGTCCAATTTAAGATAAAGAAGAGGAAGATCTAAAAAGGGAGACCTGTTAATGATGAAGAACATTTCATCTAAGCTAGTGATGGCAAACCTATGATATGCATGCCACAGCTGGCTGTTACCATTGAAAGCTCTAAAAGGTTCGCCATGACTGTTCTAAATCTTGCGACAGGACTGCTTAGGAACTGCCAGTTCTGTAAACGTTCACACAGGGTTGCCTAAGGGCCTGGAGGGATCTGGATAGGAGGAAATGCTGCTGATAAGACTAATGAAAACTAACACGCATTGGGTGTTCTACTGTTCCAGATACAAAGCTAGGTATTTTCAGGCCGCAATTTACTCCATTAGGTAAATATTATATTCACTGCCATTTGAAAAAGGAAAAACACCAGAAGTTTCATTTAAAAACTTTGGTACCTCAACCAGTAAATAACAGGAGACAGGAAACAGACTTGGATCTGAATTTCTCCTAAGCCTATCTATCTTTAACCAATGGCCTCTTTCAGAGAGTCTAGGCAGGCAGAGCTCTCTCCTCTTATCCTCGAGCTACACAAAACTCAGGAGAGTTTCTCTACAGGTGGCCTTATTCTCTTAGACCTCCAGAGGAAAGAACTGCCACGGGAAGGTGAAGGAGGCTGTGTTGGGAAGAAAGGAAAGAAAACTATAATTTTTAGTGAGCTTTGTACAATAAAGCAAAAATTGTTTATTGGTTTTTCTGATCCCACTTAATTAGTGTAAACATTTCAAACAAAAAGGGAAAAGTAAAAAATTTTCTCAATTTCACATACCAAAGGTAAACTCCAAATGATTTGAGAAATGTCACATAATCATATGATAAACAGCCATAATTTGATAGAGGTAATTGTCATAATTCTGAGGATGGGTAGTATTACCTTCATTTTAGAGATTAGATAACCAGCTCAAAGAGATTAACACCTTGTCTGAGATGGCGTATCTCAAAGTGCTTCCCACTGCATGGCTTCCCGCTGCCATGCTTCGGCAGCTGTGTCTTCTATGCCTTCCTGTGTGCTCCTTGCTTCATGCCTCTTCTAGTGCCCAGACCCCCAGTCATATTCCTTTCCTGAGTCCAGGCTATTTCAATTTCCCGAAAATATTATTTCCTTAACATTACTTCTGATCATGTTACTTTCTGGGAAGAGAAAGCTAGAATGAAAAATCTTCACCATATAAAGGAGTAGGTCTTTAGGGATGGAAATACAGATTTTCAGTGGGTACAACCTCCACACCCGGCTTTGCCCTTAGGACCACACCTTTTTTCTTTTTAATTGTATATTAGGAATAAGAATCTGAGCTTTCTATATACAACCCCTCCTCCCCTAACTTTCTATCTCCTTCTTCCCTTTAAGTATATGGCTGGGAAAAACTCTGAGAAAAATGGCCCTACCCTGATTATAGTTTAAAACAAAACCAACCAAAAATCCCAATCACTAAATAAGTTTTGGAAGAACACAGAACCATACTTGGAATGCCCATTCCTCTCAGAGATATTAGAAGACAGTGGAATTAGTTCACACTAGACTCTGAGAACTTAATAACTGTCTTTACTCCTCATGGGAAAAGAGGGACAAGAGGCCCTTACTTTAAAAGATGTCTAGAGCTGGGTGTAGTAGTGCATGCCTGTAATCCCAGCCCTGCTGAGGCAGAAGGATTGTTGTAAGTTCAAGGGTAGCCTGAACTACATAGCGAGATCTTATCTCCAAAAAAAGTGTGTATTCAAAAAGAATGGAAGTAGAGTTGGAAAAGCTAACTATTTTGTGATAGTCTTTAAACAAAAAATCGGTATATACTCTACATAAAACTCCACACCCTACCTCATCTCCAAACTGAAACTCAATGTTGAAGGTATGGCCATCTTCAGAGAAAAAAAAATGCTTGTGGTTCATAGCAGTTTGGCTATGAAACGCACAGAAAAAAGAAACAAGATGATTATTCTCATCCAAGCTCTGCCTCTAATGCACAGTCCTCAAGAGCTTGTTTCTCCACTTGCTGAAAAGTAGTTCAACCAGATGACTGATGACTAAAGCTACTTCTAATAAAAATATGCCAATGTTCCCTAAGAGTCGGTCTGACTTTCTTAGATTAGGATGCGACAACCTTTCCCAAAATGAGTTCTGTGATTTACTGCAGTGGTGATGAACCTATGGCATGCATGTCACAGGCCACTGTCTGTATCACCGAAAACTCTAAAAGGTTCAGTATTACTGATTTATTGGATCTTCTGTGGTAAGACTTCTAAATGATTTTTTAGAAATGTTGAGTTAAAACCTACCTACACTGAAAGGTGAGAGATGATGAATAAATCATATTGCAGCCTCTTACATGGCAATCCAAAATACAACGCCATATTCCAGAAACTCCACGAGTCAGCTCAAGTGAACTGACTCCTCTAGACGACCATTAGCAAGTGAAGCAAGCAGAGAATTACATTACCCAGCCTAATTGCAGTGATATTATTATACTGGCATGCTCTCTGATGGTATATCCGCTAATCTGTTTTTCAGGAGATTGTCAATAAGGGCTCAGCAAATGTCATTATATCACAACAACACTACACATTACTCAAAACTGTAGGTTAATAAGCTACTTGAACAGGAAGGAAAACATGAGCATTAGATAATCCCAGGATAATAGAATTTCAATTTGAATTATAAATGTGCTTTAGAATCTACTGTGGGCATCTCTCTGGATGCTAGGAGGAAACAGTTACTCTATGATATCTGACTTGAAGCATTTTTTTCCTTTAGCTGGAATGCTTCTATGGGATATGTGGAATAAAAATGTATAAGACACATGGTTATATAATAGTGTATATTTGAACAGTTGACTAGTACATGGAATAGTAGCCCAAGGTAGTAGAACATAAAAGACTAATTCAATTCGTCCCTCCCACTACAGCACACACTCCTCACTAACTGGTGGCAGGGCAAAGATGTGAATCCAACTTTCTTTTCCTATTCCAGTTTTCCTTTTTGTATGCCAGAAAAAGTACCAAAGACATTTATGTGAATAAATAATTTGCAAAACTTGATTTTAAAAGTTTTTTTAAAACTAGAAGAGCCTATCTGTGCTCTAGGAAAGAGATTACATACAGAATTATACATTATTTTTGAAAAATATATCATGCTATATAATAATCATAATAGTAGCTATAGCCCTGAATTATATAACTCACTTTAAATTTATTTACCTAAATACTTACTAAAAATAAATTATACTATAAATTATATATGATGCCAGATACTAGGAAATTACATGAATGCTACTGTAACCCTCATACATAACTCCTATAACATTAATTTTTAGTCATTGAAAATGTAAATAGTACCAGTATTTACCAAGTGAAGTCTTGTACCAGGTATTAATTAATAAAATAAAATACAAATGTGGTAGCCAGAACTGTAAGATGGCTCCACATTTTCCACCTTAATTCCAGAATTATTGAATATGGCTATTTATGGCATAGCTGGCTTTAATGTAGGGAGATTATCCCAGGGGGCCCAGTCTAATCACACAAGCTCCTTAAAAGCAGAAGTTTTCACCTTTTGGCAGCTGAAGATAAAATCTGAGATCTAAAGCATCAGTGGGTTTACTATTGCTGAGCTGAAGACTGAGGAGGCACATGCCAAGGAATACAGACAGCTCTCGAGGAGTGGCATGTACCACTCACTGACTGCTAGCAAGGACCCAGGGATCTCAGCTCTGTAACCACAAGAAATGAATACTGCCAATAACAAGAATGACCTTGGAAGCATATTTTCCCCACACCTCCAGTTGACACCCTAGGCAGAAATCCACTCATCGTACTATATCAGACTACTGACTATAAAACTATGGTCTAGTAAACAGGCGTCACTGTGCAGCAACAGAAAACTAATACAACAAACCATCTCCAGTGTTGGACTCATAGAAACTTAGTGTGTACTAAGGTGGCAAGGTAGGTCTAGGTTAACATGTGGCCTCTCTTCAAGCCAGCTACTAGAAAAATTTCCCTATAGTACAAGAGAATCCATGTATTCTCATGAAATCTCAACAGAGAACAATTTTCTGGAGCTAAAAGTCATTGAGAACATCATGAATTTTGTTATGGTTTGTGTTTAGATGTCCCTCCCTACAGCCTCATAAGGTCATAGATAGGGCATTGTCACAGGTGGCTGGATCTAGAGAGCGTGTGATGCTAGAATCGGTTCCTGATGCAATGTTAAACTCAGACACTAGGATTAAGAGTGTGAGTGCTACCCCTCAAGCAGTCTGGATAAGATAAAGGGGGCAGAAAGATACTGTTAGGGATTGGGAAAAAATTTTAGCCAATTATCCCTTGGACAAAGGACTTCTATCTAGAACATATAAAGAATTTTTTAAAAATCAGCCCCCCAAATTCAAAGGCTCAATCCAAAAATGGGCATCTGAGATGAACACACACTTCTCAGATAAAGAAATACAAATGGCAAATAAATACATGAAAAAAGTGTTCAATATCATTAGTCATTTGACAAATGCAAATTAAAACAACACTGAAATTCCATCTCACCCCAGAAAGAATGGCTATCATCAAGAAATCAACCAATAACAAATGCTAGAGAGGCTGTGAAGAGAAAGGAACCCAACTCCACTGCTGGTGGGAGTGTAGATTGGTGAAACCACTGTGGAAATCAGTTTGGAGATTCCTCACAAAACTAGGATTGGAAGTCCCATTTAACCCAGCTATTTCCCTCTGGGTATTTTCCCAGAAGAAGTAAAGACATCATACCACAGCAATAGATGTGCGCCCATGTTTACAGCAGCACAATTTGTTATAGCTAAATCTCGGAAACAACCGAGATATCCATCCACTGAGGAATGGATAACAAAGATGCGGTATTTTTATACAATGGAGTATTACTCAGCTATTTAAAAAGATAATCTCAAGGCTTTTGAAGGTAAATGGACACAACTACAGACTATACTCATAAGTGAAATAGATCAGAGCCACATGTGTTAACACCATATTGTCTCACTAGTGTAAGAACCTGAAAGAGTAAATAAAATCTAAAAGGTACAATAGATAGTGTGAAAGGGAAAGAAACAGCTCAAGAAGAAAGAACAATTGGGATGAGGAAAAGCAGAAAAGAAAACAAGAAGGGAAAAATATGTATATATGTATACACAGGATAGCTAAGATAGTTGTACTACGATTTCTATTGCTTTATTGAAAGGAACAGTTAATGTTTAATTGTTTGATCAATCTTACATGCTTATATTTATTTATCTGAGTAACCAACTTGAAGATAATAATATGTAATACAACAACCATTGTTAATTTCCTATCACTTTGTCTGAAATCCTATATTGCTTTTATTGTTTTTGTGGTGTTTTGTTTATGTCTGTGTTTGTTAATATGTTTTAGTTTTTTTATCTTTAAAATTAAAAAAAAGAAAGATACTGTTAAAGTCACTTGTTTGCTTGCTTTACTGTCCTCTGCTTGCCATGAACTAGTTCTCCTCTACAATGCCCCTCAACCAAGCCATCCTGCCTTGCAGTCAGCAAATCATGAACTGAAGCCTCTACAAACTGTGAGCTCAATAAACCTTTCCCCCTTTGAGTGTCAGGTCTTTTGTCTCAGCAGTGCGAGAAAAGTAACTAAGACATAGTGTTTGTTTCACTACATGTTTGTGCTCTTTTCCTCCTTTACAAAGCACGAGTTGTCCTTGAGCAGTGGCAGTGAACCTATAGCACGCGTGCTATAGCGGACTGTTTGCATTATTGAAAGCTCTGTCGTTGTGTTTTTTCTTTTAATGTGTGAGTTGTTTTTTCTAAACTAAAATGTCAGTGTTCAGGTTTAAGTGCAGTGTTGTCACTTTGCAATAAATAAGTGCGTTTGGGTTGAAGTCTGAATGCTTGGTCACACTAAAAGGTCACTAAAAGACTAAAAGTCAGATGCTTGGTCACTAAAAGGTTCACCCTCAGTGCCTTAGAGCAAGGCTGTCTTCCTGCGCTAGGTTTTCTTTCATTTGCTCTCCTGGGACTTACAAGAAAAACACCCATGGAAGGCGTGGGTCTTCTCTTTTCTCTCTTTCTCTTATCTTCCATCACTCAGACATTTGTTAGATGCCCACCATATGCCAAATGTGCTTAGGTAAAAGACTGCAGTGACTTAGAAGAGGTGGTGACTACTTCTGGATACATGGGGGAATGTTCTGGCACACCAAAACTCACTTCACTAGGCTTTTTAGATATGCAAAGAGGTCTAAATTGAGGATCAATAATGCTGAAGGAAGGATTCTGCCTCAGAACTCCAAAACTTCTATTTCTGTTACTCCAGTGACTGAATGCAAAGTCCTTGTCTAACACTGCAGCCATTGCATGAGTTGGCATTCTCTTAATTTAGACTTGATGAACAGCCGACATCAGATTGCTCATACAATTCAATTATGCTGTCAAGATGCAAGCAGTTCCCTCTCAATTCATGACAGGGTCTGCAAATGGAACAAAAGAATGAATTTCAAAGGGATGATCAAGGCTTCAGAAACAGTGATTACATGCATTGTACTCAGTGCTAGTAAGGCTCAAAATCAAGAAAAGACTTAAAAAGAAAATCAAGTTAATGGTTATCTATATCACCATCTCTTCCTACTTATTTAAGTTTTATTATTTTGTTTTGAAAAATACTTTAAATGTGCTTTAAAAGGGTGTATGCTGTCTAATTGCAGGTACAGGATCTGTATATATGCCTATTAGATCATGCATGTTAATTGTGCTGTTCAAATGTTCTGTATCTTTCCTATTTTTTGATGTTTTATTATCAAATAATTCAAAAAGCTGTATGGAACTCTCCTAGCAAATATACTGCACTTAAAACTTTTTCCTGTAGTCCTATCAGTTTCAGTTTATATATTTTGAGCTATTTTAGAATAATTAAATCTTTTGAGTTGAACCTTTTCCCTTGAAATATACTTTGCTATTACTATAGCTACCTTAACATTCCTTTAATTTTTTTCTAAGCTTTATCAGGGTATTATTATCTTAACATTCTTATGTTTAGTGATTATCTGATACATTTCTTTTTTAAATTTTCATGCACTTATGTTTTGGGTGTGTTTCTTAAACATAAAATAGCTAAAAATCAAATAGTTCTCTCATTGAAACCCTACTTGCCAATGCTCCTCTTAACTGGCAAATCTTGGCCACTCATATTTGCCACAGTCCCTGTTACCCTTAGACTTGACTGTGTGCTTCACTTAGATTTACAGAAAGTTTTACTAATTTCTTTGCTCATCTTTCTTACATTTCAGACTTTCCTCCTAAGATTGTGAAGTTCTTTAAGCAAATCTCTGCCAAATGTCCTAATACACCAGTGACCAACTGTGACCCTGAGGAAATTCAGAAAATTTTTAATCCTCAATTTTCTCATCTATAAAAGGAAGACAATAATAGTACCTACCTTAGAAGGTAGTTTTAAAAATTAACAATTAATATAAAGCTCAAAGAACTATGTCTAATATATCACAAATTCTCAATAAGTGTTAATCATTATTATTACATAATTCTAGGTTTTCAGTTATTTTCTCTCATTACTTTGGAGATCTTTCAGTTTTTCTTGCTCCAAATCTTGCTAATGAGAAGTCTGGTACTGTATGTGTCTGTATCAAGTAGAACAGGCTAGGAATTTACATATATTTTAAAACTTTAATTCTAGCCTCACATGATATAATTTCATTTTCATATTTTCCATCTACTTATCTATGTGCTGTATTCTGGGTAATTTCTTTAGATCAGTAATCTATTAATTTTCTCCATGTCCTTAGCTAATCTGTTGTTTAAGCCAAACTACTGAATTTCTTTTTTCACTGATAATGTTTTATTAAATAGAAATTATTCTACTTGATTATTTTTCAAATCTTTCTGGTAATTTTATTATTATTATTATTATTATTATTATTATTATTATTTTGGTTTTTTTCCGGTACCGGGAACCAAACTCACGACCTTGCACTTGCCAGGCAGGCGCTTTGCCGCTGAGCTAAATCCCCAGCCCCTTCTGGTAATTTTATATTGTATTTCTTTAAATCATCCTTGAAATTTCTAACGCTTAAATTCCTTGGAAGTCTAAGTTTACCATTTATTATGTCTCACTTGTTTGATTGTGCCTTGTTATTCCAAGTGTTAAATCATCATTATAAATTCACATATGATTGAACTTAATTTGTAGGAATTTTAAAAAGCCAAAAATTAACTGTTTAGCCATGAATGTTTTCCTCCAGAAGAGCCTTTTGCATTTATGGATTTCAGGAGTCAGGGAGGTATTACTACTCTGTTATTATTTTGGCCTCCTTGAGGTATTACATTGATTGAAGTTTTATGGTCAGCAACTACCTTTCACAGAAGACACAAGGCTTAGGCCAGTGTCGATATCAGCACTTTCTCTAGGACTAACCCAACTTTTGGTTTTATCATTTACAATTCTCAGCTAGGTTTCTACTCACTTTTATTCTTCTTTCCTTCCTCTTTTCTTCATCCTTCCTTTACCTTTTTTTTCAGTCCATGGAAGGATGAGAAGAAGGGGAGTTTGGACCCTTTCTTTATGGGTTTTTTTGAGGGGGAGAGGGCTCTTTGGTGGTACTGGGGATTGAACCTAGGGCCTTTGCACTGAGCTACATCACCACCAGTCCTTTTTATGTTTTTGGTTTGTTTGTTTTAAGTCATTAAATGCCTGGGATGAGACCAAACTTCCAATCTTCCTGCCTGTCTCCCAGAGAGCTGGGATTATAAACATGTGCCACTGTGCCTGATATAGATGTGTATGTGTGTGTGTGTGTGTATATATATATATATATATGTGAGAGAGAGAGAGAGAGAGAGAGAGAGAGAGAGAGAGAGAGAGAGATCTAAGTCTTTTCCTGAAAGACAACAAATATGTTGTTTTTTCACCACTTTCAGAGATAGTCTATGCTTATATAGTAATTAAATTTACAATATTTACTGTTTTATATAAAAGTATCACACTGTATTCACTTCTCTCTCTCTTTCTCACTCTCTATCTTTCTTTAACATGGGTGTGCAAATATCACTGTGGTATGATGCTTTTAATTCTTTCAGGAAGATACCCAGAAGGGAAATAGCTGGGTCAAATGGGACCTCTAGTCCTAGTATTCTGAGGAATCTCCACACTGATTTGCAGAGTGGCTGTACCAGTCTACACTCCCACCAACAATGGAGAAGGGTTCCTTTTTCTCCACAGCCCCACCAGCATTTGTTGTTGGTTGAGTTCCTCAGAACAGCCATTCTTTCTAGGGCAAGATGAAATCTCTGCATTGTTTTAATTTGCATCTCTCAAATGACCAGTGATGCTGAACAATTTTTCATATATTTATTTGCTATTTGTACTTCTTCCTCTGAGAAATGTATATTCATCTCAATTGCCCATTTTTTGATTGGGTCTTTAAATTGTAGGTGTCTTAGTAATCCTTTGTTGGAGGAACAGCTGGCAAATTTTTTCCCACACTATGGTTGTCTCTGTCTCTTTTTTACTTTAAAAAAAATCTTGGAAATTGTTACACTTCCACATGTAAAGAGTTTCGTTACCTTTATATAACTTTATTTTTCCATTTAATGTGTCATATGAAATCCTACCCCTCTCTAAATGCCCTTTAGTGCTTCAAGAATATGTTTTCACAGGATTCCTTGCATTGTCCTGCCTTTAGAGCTCAGAGTGGCCTCTGCTCCTCTGTAGCTTCTAATATTGCCCTCACTCCATCTGCTGAGCTTGGCTTGTATAAAGCATCTTACTCCAGCCTCTACTTCAAGTTCACAGTATCAAGGTGCACATAAAGCTGAGTTCCATGACTTGTTCATTTAAAACATCCCAAAGAAAACAACTTTCAGTCACTGACTTTAGGAAAAAGAAACAATACATCCAAGAAATATGACCTGACTGTATCATGTTATGCCCAAGACCTTACATAAAGATATATTAAATCAATGATTCTGAACCTAATTTAGAAAAGGAATGGAGGTTGGAAGCCAAATAGTCAGTGAAGAGCAGCAGAAATGAAGATCAGTTCTGGTTGATGCAGTCAGAGACAAAGAGTATAAAATGTAGTACTATTATTTTTCTTCTATTTTAATAGGTAATACACAGACCTGGATAATAATAATCATTCTCCACTACCTGCATCCTTCAATAACTCATCACATTCTGGTCACATTCTGACTTTAGAATTCTATCTTAACAATTAGCTGCTAAGCTAAATTGTAGACTCATCTCTGCTTGCCCCATGTACTTAAAGACTACTGTTGATTAAGAGTCTTCAGAGATTTTGCTAATATCCCAAAAGGATTTAATACGTGTCCACAGGGATACTGTCCTAGCAACAACTCCATTCAGCCCCACCTTCACTATAAAGGATATTATATCAATTGACAAATGTATAAACAAAATGAGATATATCCATATAATGGAATATTATTACTTAGCAATAAAAAGAAATGAAGCACTGTACATGGTACAACATGGAAAAACCTTTAAAACATTATGCTAAATGCAAGAAACCTGCACAAAAGGCCTACACACTGAATAACTAAATATATATGAAATACTTCAAATATGCAGATCCATGGAGAGAAAACAGATTAGTGGTTGCAAGGGGCTGGGTGAGAGAGGAATGGTATGACACAATGAAAATATGATTTCTGGGGCTGGGGATTTAGCTCAGCAGCACAGCGCCTGCCTGGCAAGTGCAAGGTTGTGAGTTCGATTCCTGGTACCGGGAAAAAGAAAATATGGTTTCTATATGGGGTGATAAAAATGTTCTGGAATTACATATTGATGATGATTATACTTTGTAAATATCATATAAAGCACTAAATTTTATACTTAAAATAGATGGATTTTATAATATGTGAATTATCTTAATTTTTTAAAAAGAAGAAAGCAAAGAAACAATATAGGGATTTGTTTTATGGCCCTTAAGCATGTTAGAAAATATTTGCAAATCATATATCTGATACATGTAAACAGCAAAGAGAATATATACCAAGAAGTCTTAGAACTAAACAACTTATCAATCGAAAAAATAGCCAAAGAATTTGAATAGACATTTTTCCAAGGAATATTTACAGATGGTTGACAAGTAGATGAAAAGATGGTCAACATCATTTACCAGGAAGATGGAAACCAAAACCTAGTGAGATACTGTTTTACATCCCCTGGGGTTATTATACTAAAAAAGATGCACAAAAACCCATGTTGGCAAGGAAATAGAAAAACAGTACCCTCATGTACAGCTTCAGGGGATATAAAATGTTTGGGCCACTTTACAAAACCATTTCTTACCTCCTTAGATGATTAAACATAGATTTACCATATGACCTAGAGATTCTACTCCTTGGATGAACTGTTGGTATACATCTTCAGTTCAGTCAAGAAGTAGATACATAACATGCAAATATTTCCTTCCATTCTGTGGCTTATCTTTTTACTTTACTGACAGCGTCCAGTGAAGCAAAAAATTTTCAATCCTAATTAAATGTAATTTTTGTTTTCTTTTATTTCCTGCCCTCTGGTGTTGTATCTCAAGCTCCATTATCCAATACAAGGTCCCCAATACATAGTTTCTTCTACGTATTTTCTTGTTTTAGTTCTTACACTTAGGTCATAATCCATTTTTAGTTGATTTTTGTAAGATAGGGTTTTAATCTTGGATTCTTTGCATGTGGATATTCAGCTACACCAGAATCGCATGTTGAAAAGATTTCTTTCTTCATTGAATCACTCTGGCACCCTTGTCAAGCATCAGCTGACCATGGAAGTATGGGTTTGTTTCTGGATTATCAATTCTACTTCACTGATTTATATGTCTAGTCATATGTCAGTACCATACTGCTTTGATTACAGTAGCTTTATGATCAACTTTTGTAATAACTTTTAAAATCAGGAAATGTGAGTCCTCCAATTGTCTTTTTTCATATTGTTTTGGGTTTCCTGGATTTCCATATGACTTTAAAATCAGCTTATAATCCTTACAATAAGACATTGCATGGATTTCATTGAGTCTGTGATAAAATTTTAAGAGTAATGCTACCTTAACAGTGTCTCAGTCAATGAACATATTGTCTATTTATTTAGATCTTTAGTTGCTATCAATAACGTTTTGCAGTTTTCAGTGTATAAGTCTTATGCTTGTTTTGTTAAATTTATTCATGGTAGTTGAGCCTTTTTGATGCTATCATAAAATGGAACTGTTCTCTAAATTTTATTTACTTATTTATTTATTTTGGTTTTTTTCTGGTACCAGGAATTAAACTCATGACCTTGCATTTGCCAGGCAGGTGCTGCACCACTGAGCTAAATCCCCAGCCCTAAATTTTATTCTTATATTACTCATTGCTAGTGTATAGAAATATGAGTTTTACCTTTTATTATGGTTTATATCTAGATGTTCCCCCAAAGCTTCATGCAGTCATGGGGTGGGCTTCTAGCATTTGTGATAGATTCATGGTCCAATGCTGGGATTATGGGTGTGAGTGCTACACCCACTGCTGGGGTAGGGTAGCCTGCATACAACATAAGGGAGGAAAAGAGTCTTGCTCTCTCTCTCCTCCTCACCGCTCCTCCCAATTTTACTATTGTTGCTTTTGCTGTCATGAACTTTTGCCCTCTGCCACACCATCTGCTTTGGAGCCAGCTAAGTATGGACTGAAACCTCCACAAACTGAGCTAAATAAACCTTTCCTTCCTTAATTCTGGGCATCAGGTGTTTTGTCCCAGTAATGAGAGAAAAGAACCAAGACACATTTCCAACTGTGTGTTAGTCAGATTTCTGTTAGTAGCACAGAATACCTGAGATAATCAACTTGTAGAAAAGATTTGTTTGGTTTATCATTTCAGAGGTTTTAGTACATGTTGCTAGGCTCTGCTACTTTGTGCCTGGGGCTGCAATGGCACACAGAAATATTAAAATGATGCACAGGATTTGGAGGCAGATTTATTCACATCAACAGGCACTGATTGAGATTATTCCCAAAATATCAGGCCCTGATCTGTGGTGGTTTGGGGCTTATATGGGATAAGCAAGCAGGAAGTACAGAAGAAGAGTAGTTGGATGTCTTTGATTGATTCTTATACTATGCATCACAGTAACCAGCCATTTCTAGGAGACAGAAGCAACCAGAAACGTAAAAGGAACTATTACCTGGGCAACTAAGAAACTGAAGTATACTAGGGTGAGGGGGCATTTTCTGTTACAGGGTATCACAGTATATTATGGGAGGATTGTGGTAGAGGAGGTCTGGTCACATCATGGTAACAGGAACAAAGAGAGAGATAGGAAGGTTCCAGGGTCCCAATATTGCCTCCAAGGGCATACCTCCCATGACCCAATTTCCTTCTACTAGGCCCCACCTTCTAAAGGTTACACCATCTCCCATTAGTACCATAAGCTAGTGACCAACTCCAAGATATGGGTCTTTGGGGGATATGCAAGATTCAAACTATAACAAACCTAAAGGACTTCTGTTTAATTTTCTTACATAATTCCCCTGATTAGTTCTCCAGTAAAATACTGAATGCAAGTGGTGGGAATGGATATCCTCATTATGTCCCTAGACTTAAGAAAAAAACTTTCAGTCCTTCACCATGAGCATGGTATTAGTTGTAGAGCTTTTGTTGATGTCCTTTTTCAGCTGAGGAAGTTGGCTTTGATTCCTAGGTTCTGTCTACTTGTATTATGCAAGCGTATTGAATTTTTTCAAATAGTTCTCACTGTCAATTAAGATAACCATGCGTTTTTCTTTTGTTCTATCATTATGGTATATTACATTTACTGATCTCTGTCTGTTGAATCAACTTTAAGTTCTTAGACTAAATCTCATTTGGCTCATGACTGACATTCCTTTATGCATTTGCTGAATTAAATTTGTTATTACTTTGTTGAGGACTTTTGTGTCTAGGCTCATAAGAGTTATCCATCTATAGTTTTCATGTAATGAATTTTCCGGGTTTGGTATCAGGGAAATAACGACCTCATGAATCAATTAGTTTGTGAACAAGTTTATGAAGAGTTGATGTTAATTCTTCTTTAAGTGTCTAGTAGAAATGAAGCCATTTAGTCCTGGGCTTTTCTTATAGGTCTTTTAAAAATTACTAATTAAATCTCTTTAATTTTAGGAATCTCTTCAGATTTTTGATTTCTTCTTTTTATCTCTCTAAAGTGAACAATAAAGTCCCCTCTTTTTTTGGTCAGTATTTTATTGATGCTTTCAGAGAACAAATATTTCATTGATTTTTTTCTATTCTCTACATCATTTCTTTCCATTCTAAATCCTTATTTGTTTGGATTTAGATTTCTCTTTTATACTTTGTAGGGTGGGGAGTGAATCCACAGCCTTACTCATGCTAAGCAAGTACTCTACCCCTGAGCTATACTCTCACCTTTTTATTAGTTTTTAAGGTGAAAAGTTAGGTTACTGATTTTTATATTCTTTCTTTTTCAACCTAGGCACACACAGCTATAAATTTCCCTCTAAGCACTGCTTTTACAACATTCAGTAAATTTTGGTAGGCTGTAATGTTTATTTTCATTAATCTCAAAATATTCTAATACCCCTTGTGATTTATGCTTTGACTCATTAGTTGTATAAAAATGTGTTAATTTCCACATATTTGTGAATTTCTCCAATTTCCTCCTGTTATTGAATTCTAATTTCATCCCATTCCAGTTGGAGAACCCATTTTGTAGTATTTCAATTCTTTAAATTTTATTAGCTTGGGGGCTAGGGATTTAGCTCAGTGGCACAGTGCCTGCCTGGCAAGTGCAAGGTCGTGAGTTCAATTCCCAGTACCGGAGAAAAACCAAAACCAAAAAAAAAAAAAAAAAAAAAAAATTTTATTAGCTTGCTTTATTGAGTATCTTGAAGAATGTCCTACATGCATTTAAGGAGAATGGACATGCTACTATTATTGAGTATTCTATAGATGTGTTAGGTCTAGCTGGATTCTGGCTTTATTCAAGTCTTATATTTTCTTGTTGATCTTCTAAATCAGGCATGTCCAACTCCCAGCTCATGAGCTCATGTGGCACACAACAACTAGTAATTCAGATGCACAAAATCATTAACTTTTAGCAATATTATGTGATTTCAGTGATACTTTCATGTCTCGATTGTGCTGTGTTCAGACACAGACTCTGCAGGTGACAATGGAAACTGTGGAGGGGAGGGAACAATGCAGTGTTAACTCTGCCTCCTATGCCCACCACACACAGTCAGCTGAACCGCAAGTTGTGTGTATCAGACATTTCATGAGCTTATGTGACATGGTGAATTAAACACAGTGATTACTGGAAATAGTACGTCAATTTACCTAGATATGTGTTGGTGTAAGGTCTTTGTTTCATTGATCTTTTTTATAGTTTTCAGTCTGTATTTCATTTCTTCCTGTTCTGGTCTTTATTTTTTAACTTTCCTTTTACTGACTTTGGTTTTTATTTGTTCTTGTTTTTCTAGCTTCTTGATATGCAGATAGATAGTTTAAGGTCTTTATGCTTTACTGATCAAGGTGCTGATTGCTAGCACCTTAGTACTGCTTTTGCTATTCCCTTCTTTATCCATTCATTATTCAAAAGTAAGCTGTTTATTTTCCATGTGTTTGTACATTTCCATAGATATTTTTTGTAACTAATTCCTAGTTTTACTACATTGTGGTCAGAAAAGATACTTAGCATGATTTCTTTTTTAAAATGTATGGAGACTTGCTTCTGACCTATCATATGATCTATTCCCTTTTTTATTTTTGAAGGAAAATGTTGTTAGTTTAAAAAATAATTATCAGCTTAGAGTCTTTAAAAATATTATTTCTGCTCCCTTTTCTCTCTCTTTCTAGAACTCTCCTTGTTTTATATCAGTATACTCAATGGTGCTCTGCCAGGTCCCTGGCCTCTGTTCATTTCTCATCTTTTTTCTTTCTGATCTATATAATCTCCCCTGACCTATCTTCAAGTGTACTGATCCTTTATTACTATCTTTGCCTACTTAAATCTGTTGAATTTTTTATATGAAATTCTCATTTTAGCTATTGTACTTTTTAACTGCAGAATTTCTATTATGTGTGTGCATACACAAGTATACACTATAGATATATGTACAACATATAGATATATATATAATTATATACAACCATATATATCTATATATGATATATAGATATATTCTTTTTCTTGATGTTCTTTTGATATTCTACATTTGGGGAAATATCTACATATTTTCCTTTAGTTACTTAAGTTATTTAGACATAATTTCCTTCAGTTATTTGAACATATTTAAAATAACTGATTAAAGGCACAACCATAAGGAGAAACTGATGACTAAGAATGGATTTTTTAACTTAATCCAGTAGCAGAACTCTTATAACAACAGAAAAGTCATGTGCTTTCTTTCAACTTTGAGAAAATGTTACTTGGAATCAACTCAGTGAGAATATCCTTCTGGAGCTTTGGACTGATTATTAGGACACCTGGGTTCTCTTCTAAGCCACCCCCTACCCTGCTGTAAGATTCTGAAAAAGCCATCAAGAATCCATCTGTCAAAGTGAAATGCTTAATTTCATCTTTAACTCATACATGCCTTCTCAAATTTATATTTTTAGATTTCTCTTCCAGCTTTATGGAGAAAAATTTATGGTAAGGAAAGACAAACTAGGGAGAGTAGATAGGAAGGTACTTCAAGAGTCTGGGTGAAAACTGATGGTTATCTGGACTACAGTGAAATGGATGACTTCAGATAAACACTCAAGTGTAAAAGATTTGACTTAGTGTTTGATTAGATGTCACTAACAGGGAAAGGGAATAAAAAGTGACTTCAAAGTTCTAGCTTGATTAAGTGCATGGAGGCACTATTCATTTAAGAAGGAAAAATTTTGGGGAGGAGACATAATTAAAGGAGGAAAAATTTAAGAGCCCTGTATTAGACATGTATCTAAGACATGCAAGTGCAGATGTCAAGAAATAATTGAAATTCGAAGGATAGGTAAGAGTGGAAATAAAAATTTGGAAGTCATAAAATCAAGATGGTATGAGATCTATGGCAAATGGTTGAGGTCACCTGAAAAAGAAAAAAAAAAGACTTTACAAGTGAGAGAAGAGATACAGACTCACCTTTCAACCTGGAGGAATCCCAACATTCGGAGATCAGATAGAGGAAAAATAACCTAGAAAGGGTACCTAATATATACTACCTTTAAAGAAAGTTAATCCATAACGGACATTTCACAATGCCTAGTAAAGGGTATGAATTCAATCAGTGCTACATCCCTTATACTCTCTCACTCCCTTCCTCTTTGTTGCTTCTGGGGATAGCACAGTTACACAGGAATTTTAGGAATGAGCAGAGACTATTCCTTACCAAGCTGGGGTGTGGTGGTACAGCCTGTAATTCCAGCACTCAGGAGGCTGAGGCAAGAGGAAGGCCAGCCTGGCTACATAGTGAATTCAAGGACAGCCTGAACTACATAGTAAGACCCTGTCTCAAGACAAAAAAAAAAAAAAAAAAAAGGAAGAATAAGAAGTAAACAATCTATTTAAGGAGACAAAATGACACACAGAAAACAATGAGACAGTAATATAAGCATTTAATTACAGGACAAACATGTCTCAGAATTTTAAAGGAGAAAAGGCAGTCAAGGGATGGGTATGGGAGAGGGGCTTTGAAAAGGAACAATTAGAATACTTAGGGTATTAATAAACAGCACCAGGACACTTGGAAAAAAAGACATAAATGTGGAAAGGAACATAACATGCTCAGAGTACACAATGAGAGCAACCTGATTTCAGCAAAAGGTACTTATTTTTTCCCACATCAAAGTATTTTTGCTACTCAGGTTCCTTGTTACAGTTGAAGTTCCTGACAAAACAAAGGAAAACTTGAGCCCATTACTAAGAACAATTGCCCTTTAATGATAGCAGAGTGACCATTAAACTGTCTACCTACCTTTCCAGGGGAGGAGACCAAGACCCAGACTCTGACACACAATAGACAAAAGTAGCTCAGAGGCTGAAACGTCCTTTGAATACCACACTTGTCAAAATGGATTTAATGACAACAATCACCTTTTCCTAGCTTGCATTCTCAGTTGCAGTCGTTAACATTGTCAAACATCACCATTTCTTCATCCAAAGTTTTCCTCAAAAAGCCCACACAGATCACCAATACTAAATAAGCCCAGTGGGTCTGGGGCTGAGGTAAAGGTTTTATTCTCCAGAACTTGTCAAAAATCAAATTAGCTTTTGTGTCAACGAAGTGTCATACATAGTTTGCCCCATCAATCAGCAGAGCTTTTGGACATCATAGAGTTGGAGTTGGAAAGAAACTTACAGATTAATCTGATGCTATCTACTACTAAGAAGACAGAATTCCAGAGGAAGGAAGTAATAATTTCAAAGTCAAATGGATGCTGTAGAAGAGGAAAGTTCTTTAGAATGAATGATAGAGTAGTTCCTAATATGCATGAGATCCTGGGTTCTACCCCAAGTGCTAGGAAAAAGTATAGTGAGAGGCAACCAGCAGAGTAAAGAGACCACCTACAGAATGGGAAAAAAATTTTTGCCAGCTACTCTGAAAGAGGACTAACATTTAGAACATATAAAGAGCTCAAAAAATTAGACCACCCCAATAAAAGACCCACTCAAAAATGGGCAACTGAAATTAATACACTTCTCAGAAGAAGAAATACAAATGACCAATAAATATATTAAAAAGTTCAATTTCATTAGCCATTAGATAAATGCAAATTAAAGCAACACTGAGATACCATCTTACCTAGAAAGAATGGCCATCATCAAGAAATCAAATAATAACAAATGCTGGTGATGATGTGGGGAAAAAGGAACTCTTCTACATTGTTGGTGGGAATGTAACCTAGTATAGCCACTATGAAAATTAGTATGGATATTCTTCAAAACACTAAAGCTAGAAATTTCATTTTACCCAGCTATTCCCCTTCTAGGTATCTTCCCAGAAGAGTTCAGTCATCATATGGCAGTGATAGAGGCAAACTCGTATTTATAACAGCACAATTTATAATAGCTCAATCTTAGAAACAGCTGATATGCCCATGAATAGATGAATGGATAAAGAAAATACAATATTTATACACAATGGAGTAATATTCTGCCATAAAAAAGATAAACTTGAAGCACTCATAGGTAAATGAATGCACCTTGAGACCTTAATATTAAAGGAAATAAGCCAGACATATAAGTTTAAATATGGCATGGGTCCTCATATTAAAAACTTAAAAATACATATAAATAATGAGCAAAATAAAAGACAGACAAATAGGAAATAAAATCTTTTTCAAATTGATGGAGGAATAAGAGATGAAGGGACAGGAAGAGAGAGGAAGGAAAGGAAAAAAATGAAAACAGAGCTTTTGCAAATGGAAGGGAACAAAGAGGTGAAAAGGACCGGGAGGGACAGGAGAGGTAGAGAATGAAAAAAAAAAATTAAGGTATGTTATGTACATGAGCCAACTCCTCACTATAAATGCAATCATTATGCACTGTAAACACATGCTAATAAAATGGAATAAAACAAAATAAAGCAAAAAAAGGGAAAAAGTACAGTGAGGCACATTTGGCACTCTATAAAACAGTGAAGTAGTCTAAGCATTTTTTTTCCACTATTTCCTCACAGGTGAGCCTAACAAGTTCAAGTTCCAAAAAAGCCTATGGAAGCTTTAAAGATAGAACATGGGGGCAGGGAGAACGTGTCTTATTCCTTTGGAATAAATATTGACCAATGTATAGTTTTGTTTTTTGTTTGTTTGTGTTTTTCTCCGGTACCGGGAACCGAACTCACGACCTTGCGCTTGCCAGGCAGGCGCTTTTGCCGCTGAGCTAAATCCCCAGCCCTTCTGACCAATGTATAGTAACTCGCTCTAACTGTTAGTGTACCACCACCCTCCTTTGATAGTTAATACCTATTCTGTGAATTATTTTGTGAGTTGGCTAGTTAGTTCTGAACTCAAATTCAGAAGTTTTTATGGGAAGGCTGATGTTCATTTTGCAACAGGCACACCTGGCTCTCAAACAAAGACTAGCAAAGAAACAGTTATATGTAGGCTGCTGCTTTACGTTTATTTGATATCACACCATCTATTCCAACAGATATCCTGCAGGGATGTAGAGGAAGGGACTAGACAGGCTAGGCCACAGCTAAGTTACTTACTTACTTACTTACTTACTTATTTATAGACAGGGTCTCACTATGTAGCCCAGGTTGGTGTCAAACTCACAGTAATGCTCCTGCCTCAGCCTTCCAAATGCTGAGATTAAAAAAAAATGCTGGGATTATGGACACGTGTCACCACACCCAGTTCCCACGAAGTCCTGAGGCTTAGCTATACTGACAAAAGTAAACTGCTAGCATAAATGTTTGTAATCCCATTTACATATTTTTAATTCCCCAAATTGAGAACAGAACAAGAGCCCTGAGACAAATAAAAACACCTGGCTTCAAGTCCTAGCTCTTCTTCTATTACTGGATGTGATCTGAAATAAATCACTTCCATATCTGGGTCTCACTTATAAAAGAGGGATCACTTGCTGCCAGGCATGGTGTCACACCCCTGTATCCCAGCACCCAGGAGCCTGAGGTAGGAGGATCATGAGTTTGAGTACAACCTAAGAAGCTAGTTATATTGCCAAGGCCTCATAACTTATAAACACAGCTCAAACTGTTTTGCTTCTGTGTGTTTACTCCAAAGCAAATTCCTTTCCTACTACTGTACATCATGCTATCTCTCAAAAAGACCATGACAGTGAGACTCCACTTCACCCCCACACACACAACAGCTGATAATTCAAACATGCCCAATAGGCCACAGCAGTCTGAGAAGCACTAGCATTAAAATTTATCTGTCTGAGAACTGTCCAAATATTTCAGAGCAAAGTTGTCTTCTTCTAGACCATGCTCCTTAAACTGAAATAATGAGTCAAAAAGTACAGGTGTACCCTAAGCATGCCTGTGGAGGAGATTTTCTCCTCAGTGTCACAAAGCTGAGGTGTGGGGCCTCGAGAGGCGAGGCCTGTTCCCTCACAAGGAAGGAAGGTAGCTCTCCCCATAGAGCTGTCAACAGAGCTGAGCCTGGCTCCACCCAGCTTCTCATGCTTCTATCAAGCAACACAATCACTTGCTCCCACAAAGGCATATTCCTTTGGATGTATACCCAGGAGAACTGCTGGATCAGACAGTAATTCTATGTTTAGTTGTTTAAGAACCTCTCAACTAATTTCCAAAATAGTATACTATTTTCCAAAGTGACTATGCTAATTTACAACAGTGTACCAGGATTCCCTTTTCTTCCTGTCCTCACCAACACTTATCTTTCAGTTTTGATGACGGTCACTCTAACAGGTACGGTGTGATATGTCATGGTAGTTGTTTTGTTTTTTGTTTGGTTTTGGTGCTGGAAACTGAATTCAGGGACTTGTGCATGCTCTACCACAGTGATGCACCCAGAGCCCATCATCGTGGTTTTAATTTGGATTTCCTTGATAATTAGAGATGCTCAACATTTTTTCCATGTATCTACTGGACATATGTATGCTTTTTTCTTTTTTTTTTTTGAGAAATGTCTGTTTAGATCCTTTGCCCATTTTAAAAATTGATTTATTTGTAGCTACATGTGGTGGCTCACACCTGTAATTCCAGTACTCTGGGAGGCCAAGGCAGGAAAACTATAAGTTCCAGGCTAGGCTGAGGCAACTTAGTAACTTTGAGCCTCTATCTCAAAATAAAAAATAAAAGGGGCTGAGAATGTAGTTCAGGGCATAGGCCCTGGGTTCAATCCTTAGCATAAAAATAAAAATTGTGTCATTTGTTTTCTTGCTATTGAGTTGCATATATTATTATCAGCACACATCAGCTGTCTGGTTTACAAATATTTTCTCCCAACCCATGGGTTATCTCTGCACTTTACTGTTTCCTTTGCTGTGCAAAGCTTTTTAGTTTGATGCAATCCCATTTGTTTATTTTTTCTTTTTTGCCTACACTTTTGGAGTCCTAGCCAAAGAATCATAGCTCAGACCAATGTCATGTAGGTTTCCCCCTGTTTTCCTCAAGTACTTGTATAGTTGCAGGTCTTACATTTAAATTTTTATGTGGGAGGGGTGGGGTTCAGAACAGGGTCTCACTCTGTAGTTCAGGCCAGTCTTGAACTAGCCCAGGCTAGCCTCAAACTTGCAGATCTTCCTGCCTCAGCCTCTCAAGTGCTGGGGTTACAGGTGTGCGCCACTACAGCAGGCTACATTTAAATCTTTAAACCACTTTGAATTGGTTTTTGTAGGTGGCAAGGTAAAGGTCCAATTTCATTCTTCACACGTGGATGTGCAGTTTTCCTAAAACTATTGAAGAAACTGTCCATTCCCCATTGTGTGTTCTCAGCCCCTCTGCTAAAAATCTGTTGACAACAAATATAGTTTTATTTCTGGGCTTTCAATCCTGGTTCCATTGGCCTATGTATTTGTTTTCATGCCAGTATCATGCTACTTTCACAACAACACCTTTTATATTTTCAAATCAGGGAGGGCAATGCTTCCATTTTGTTCTTTTTGTTCAAGATTGCTTTAGGTATTCAGAGTTTTTGTGGTTCCATATGTATTTTAGGATTTTTTTTCTATTTTTGTGGAAAATGACTTTGGAATTTTGATAGGGATTACAGTGAATCTACAGATTGCTTGAGTAGTATAAACATTGAACAATATTAATTCTTCCAGTCCTAAATCACAACATATACCTACTTATTTGTGTTAGCTTGAATTTCACACATTTTTCTAGTTTTCTGTACATAGGTCTTTTACCTACTTGATTAAATTCATACCTAGGTACTCATTAATTCATACTTACGGGGCTGGGGATTTAGCTCAGCGGCAAAAGAGCCTGCCTGGCAAGCCCAAGGTCATGAGTTCGGTTCCCGGTACCGGAGAAAAACAAAAAAACAAAAAAACAAAAAAATAAAAAAAAAAATTCATACTTAGGTTTTTTTGTTAATATATATGGGAGTGTTTTCTTAATTTCTTTTTGGATAGGAAGTTAACAGTGGTTGTTGTATTACATAGTGTTATCTTTAAATTGGTTTCTTTTTTGATAGTTTGTGGTTAGTCTATAGAAACTACTGATTTTCTATAGAAACTATGTTGATTTTGTATCTCCATATTGTATTTCCATAGTCTATAGAAACTATGTTGATTTTGTATCTCATAGATTTGCTGAATTCATTTATCAGCTCTAACAGGTTTTGGTGGTGTCTTTAGAAATTTTTTTATGTCATTACTAGAGACAGTTTTATTTCTTTTCCTACTTAGACATCTGTTACTCGTTTTTCTTGCCTAGTGGCTCTGAATAGGATTTTTAGTACTATGTTGATAAGAAGTGGTAATAGTGGACATTGTTGTCTACTTCCTGATCTTAGAGGAAAATCTTTCAATTTTTCATCATTAGATACAATGTTAGCAGTGGGTTTGCCATATATGGCTTTATTGTGTTGAGATACATTTCTTCTATACCAAATTTATTAGTTTTTTCATCATAAAATAATATTGAATTTTGTCAACTGCTTTTCCCTTGTCTGTTGTGATGATCATATATTTGCCAGTCCTTTTGTTAATATGGTGTATCACATTTATTGATTTACATATGTTGAAACATCCTTGCATCCCAGGGATAAATCCCACTTGAACATGGTAAATGATCTTTTGAATATGCTGTTGAATCTGGTTTTCTAGAATTTTGTTGAAAATTTCTGAAACTCTGTTGATCAGGGATACTGTATTGTATTGTATTGTCTTTGTCTAACTTTAGTTATCTGAGTAGTGCTGACCTCATAAAATGAGTTTGGAGTATTTATTTCTCTTGAATTTTTGGAGGAGTTTTACAAGGATTGGTATTAGTCTTCTTTAATGGCATCAGCAAAGATGCCATCAGGTGCTCAATTTTCTTTATGGAAGAGTTTCTATTATTAATTCAATCTCCTTACTATTGGTCTATTCAAATTTTCTATTACTAATTCAGTCTTGGTGGGTTTGTATGCTTCTAGGAATGGACCCTCCTACTGGGTTACAAATTTGTTGGTATATCATTGTTCACAGTGGTCTCTTATGCTTCTATACACATCTGTGGATCAGTTGTAATGTCTCCTCTTTCAATTCTGATTTTGTTTGAGTCTTCTCTCTTTTTTTTCTTTGTTATTATAGTGGAAGGTTGGTTAACTTTACTAATACTTATTTTTAATTTCACTGTTTTTTACTATTTTTCTAGTCTCCATTTTATTTATTTCTGTTCTAATTTTTTATTATTTCCTTCCTTCTAAGTTTGGCCTTATTTTGTTCCTTTTTCTAGTTCCTTGCTGCATAACATTAGGCTATTTCTTCCATTTTTTAATATAGGCATTTATTGTTATAAATTTCCCCCTCAGGACTGCTTTTGCTGCATCCAGTAAGTTTCAGTATGCTGTGTTACCATTTCCATTTGTCTCAAGATATTTTTTATTTTCCTTTTAATTTCTTCTTTGATCCACTGGTTGTTGAGGACTATGTTGTTTAATTTCCATATCTTTATGAATTTTCCAAGATTCTTCCTGTTATTTCTAGTTCTATACCACTGTGGTCAGAAAAGACAGCTGATATAATTTCAATCCTCTTAAATGTTTTGACTTTAGTAGCCTAACATACTCATATGATCTATGCTGGAGAATGTTCCATCTGAACTTCAGAAAGATCTTTTGGTGTGGATGTAGTGTACTATATATGTCTTTTAGGTCTAAAGTATAATTTAAATCCAACATTTCCCTATTGATTTTATGTCTAGAAGATCCGTTCATTGTTGAAAGTGGAGTACTGAAATCTCATTACTATTATCTTGCAGTTTCTCTCTCCCCTCAGATCTTTTAATATTTGTCTTATATTTATGTGCTCTGATGTTGGGCATATATATTTGTTATATACTCTTGATGAACTGATTTCTTTATCATTAAATAATGACTTCTTTTTCTCATTTTAAAACTTTTGACTTGAACTCTATTTCGTCTGATATAAATATAGTTACCTCTGTTCTTTTGGCTTTTATTTGTATTGCCTATCTTTTTTTCATGCCTTTGCATTCAGTCTATATGTGTCCTTAGAGATGAAGTGTGTGTCTTGTAGGTAACATATTGTTGAGTCTTATTTTTTATCTGTTTAGCTCTTTGATGTCTTTTGATTGGAGAATTTAATCCATTTATGTTCTAAGTAATTATGTGTAGGTAAGAATTTATTACTGCTGATTTAATTGTTTATTAGTTGAAGTTAGGCCCTTTATTCTCCTTTCTTGATATCTTCCATTGTGATATGATGATATTCTGTGGTATGTCTGAATCCTTTCTTTTTAATCTTTTGCCTGCCTGCTAATGTTTCTCGGTTTGCGATTACCATGAGGCTTATACGCCCTTATAACACCCTTATAACTACCCTTTTAACAGCATATTTTGTGCCAATAACAAATGAATTTTTATTAACTTATACAAACTCTGCACTTCTTTTTTATGTCTTTGCTGTCACATTTTACTTTTCATATTTTAAATCCTTTAACAAATTATTGTAGCTATAGTTATTTTTAATAGTTTTATCTTTTAATCTTCATACCTCAGATAAAATTTACTTTCCCATCACTTTTTACTGGTGAGCTTTATATTTTTGTTTTCACACTACTACTTAGTGATCTTTTTCTTCTGCTTTAAGTATTCTCCTTAGCATTTCTTAAAAGGGAAATCTAATAATGGTAATAAAAAATCTCAACTTTTGTTTGCTGAAGAAAGTGGTTTTTTTATTCCCCCCTTCATTTTTTGAAGAACACAAATACTAGATATAATATTCTTTCTAGATTTTTTTTGTTTTTGTTTTTGTTTTCTGGTACCAGAAATAGAACTCACGACCTTGCACTTGCCAGGCAGGAGCTGTGCTGCTGAGCTAAATCCCCAGCCCTTCTTTCTAGATTCTTATCTGATCCAAGGACAAGGAGGAAAGAACTAATCAACTGATCAGCTAATCCTGATCAACTAATCTGCATATAGATTTAATGAATTACACTTCCCAGGGACATCTGTAGGTATGAGAGAATGCCAGCTAATAAAAAAGAAGAAAATTCTCTAATATATTTAAAGGGCTGTTATGGGGAGAAATGGGGTAATCCAAATGATACCAAAGAGATAATCAGAAAAATCAGACACATATTGGAGGAAAGCAGTTTTCACTTCATCATTATAAGGAATATTCAAAATGATGCCATGGCTTAACTCAAGAGACAAAAATAAACTCTCGATTAATGAAAAGTGTTAATTAAAACCTAGATGGCTACTAAGCAGATGTCTGGATGAGACTGTTCTGGCATTCTCTCCCCTTCCCAACCAAAGAACACTACTTGGTGTCTGTGGTTTTTTTCTGCTCCAAAATTTTGGTCATTTCCCACTTGGCCAAGTGTTGGCAACATATGGGTAAAATGGAGATGTGGCATTCCTACTAGGTAGACAGAAGGATTTGGCTTCAACCCCAATGAACTCCTGTATTCAGACAGATTATAACTAAGAGACGCTTAACCTGTGCCCCAACCTTACGAAAGAACACAAGTGAGCAACATGATGAAGGGTCACCTTTAGTGAGAGCAGCAGTCTTTATTTATAGGTTTTTTATGCTCAGCGAGAATCACGATGGTTTGCAAAGACAGAAGTTATAGTAACACAGGAGTTTCAGGAACATTCATGTAATTTCTATGTATTTTTCTAAATCTGAAGGCTAAAGTTTAATGAAAAGTTTTAGAAGCAAGAATATGAACGACAATTTTCTTTAGTTCTCTCTTACATATTCCCATTCCTCACTACCCCAACTGTATCAGCCTCAGGGAAGAAGATAAATTCAAACTTTAGCCTGCAAGATTTGTAAGCACCAAAACTGATGACAGGGCTATTAGTCATAGGAATCCTGGAGGCATCTTCTCCCAAAAAGGAGATTTATCCAAAAGATATACTTAGGAACAATAAGAATGGTTAGAAATTATACTAACAATTAATGTAATCAAGCAGACTTTCTCAAGGGGCATAAATATGAGAGGTAGAAAGAACCTCTGAGGTAAACAGGTTCAAGTCCTTTGTAAACACAGCAGAGAAATTACAGAGATAGGCAAAGGGTGACAACACTAAGTCAAAACTCAGGTATTCTGACTTCTAACCCAGTGCCATTCTCCTGTGCAAAAAAGGACTAACGTGAAAAACAAGAAACTACAAAATAGTAGACTACACAAGCCCCAAAGTCAGACAGTAGCAATTCATATGTCTTCTCTAAAACTTCTCATACAGGTTTTTATCCAATTTATTTGTAAATGCCTTTTAGTAATAATGCTACCTCCCTACTTCAGCTTTAAACAGCACTTCAGAAAGGTCTTCCTAAAACCATACTTTGTAGAAAAGGGTTAACACAACAGGCATGACACGTCTATCCTTAGAAAGGCATGTCTGCAAGGTTGGCACTGGCTGGCATCTGTGAACGTGTATCTCAGGAAGGTCAAAGATCATTCTCTCAACCTGAGAGTGGGTGACTGTGCCTAAATTATTTATACAAACAATGTGGTGTATGCTAAACTGGTGCTCTTCTTATGGGGGCCTGCAATTTGGTGTGCGCTAGGCAGAAGTTGACCACATGACCAGCTTGCAGGAAAACATTGGGGCACTGAGATTCCCCTGAGCTTCCCTGGCAGACAAGCTCTCTAACTTGTCATAACTTGCTGCTGGGGAAACTAAGTACATTCTGCATGCTCCCACCAGAACTGGACTCTTGGAAGCTTGTGATTGATCTCCTCTAGACTCTGCCCATATACTTTTTAACTCTGCTGATGTGCTTTGTATCTCCTCATGGCAATCCATTTAGATATGTGTATGACTATATGCTAGGTCCTGGGTGTTCTCTTTCTGAGTCATCAGACCGAGGGTGGCCTTGAGGTTCCAATGATAGGCCAAATTCTATCTTCCTTAGTTTCTGCCCATTGGTCCTTCAGTCTTATATCTTAGAACAAGTGCTAGTAAAGTTCATGAAAGAAAATAAGCATGAGAGCTGAGCCCTGAAGAAAGAATGACAAATGTACAAGTAGGAAAAGAGATTACAAATCAAGTCATTTAGATATTCAAGTATTCGGTTTCAACACAGAAAAAGGCCGCGGGATGATGGGGGAGGGAACATATGTGGTTGAAGATGGATTAGAGGACTACTGTGAAAAATACTTCTGATTCCCTAATTTTCAAGATTGGTTGGAAGTCATTAGTTCAATTACAGAACCTTCTTCAGCCCAGAAATGTATAGAACACATTCTTTGAGTCTATTACAAAGGTTTGATTGCTATCTGAATTGCTTTCTCAAGTACTTTCAGAACATTTGCTATTTGTGTTAGTGACAACCATCAAAAAAAAAGTAATTAAAGGAAGAGTATAAAAGCTCAAATATCTAAAACGAGCAATTTAATGTGTGCTAAAATAAGTTACACCAAAAAAGTAAATCCTTTCAACCACCTACTTCTCGCAGAAAAGCAAAATAATGTGGAACAATAGCTCATTCCTTTAGAAACTAAGGGAAGGCAGTGTTATTCCATCTTCTTTTCAGTAGCTCTTTCCATTTGATCTTATAGACACACTTGTAGCACTGTATTAGAAAAGATCACTGTGTGTGAATATATAAAAGGCAGGTTTTAACTTATTTATGTAATGACTATTTTTCAAGCATTTATATGCCAAGCACTCTACCAAGCTAATAGTGCAACTTAACCTTTTGACTAAGCTTTGTTGCTTCTTGTCTAAAAAAATCTCTAAAATCTAAACTCCAGATGTGAAATTTTCTCATCAGCAAAATACATTCATAGATGATACCATTTTCTTTCTTCATACTATGTAATAAGATGGTCTTTTTTAAACTATCAGCTCTCGAATTTTTTAACTTTTTATTTTTATTAGTGTATTTTTAAACTATATAATGATTACATTCATCATGGGGAGTTAGTTCGCGTACACAGCACATTTTAATTCCTTTTACATCCCCTTCCCTCTCCTTTTTCCCCCTACTCTTGGTCCCTTTCCTGTTTGCAAAAGATCTTTCTCCATGTTTCATATTATATATCTTCTATTTTGCTCTTTAATTTATTTATGCTTAGGGTTTCTCATATAAGAGAAACCATGCAATATTGAAGTTTATGTGTCTGATTTATTTCACTTAACAGTATGGTCTTAAAGTGCATCCATTTTCCTATAAATGACTCAAAATCACCCTTCTTTATGGTTGAGCAGTACTCCACTGTATAAATACTACATTTGCTTTATCCATTCATCTGTTGATGGACCTATAAACTGCTTCCAAGACTTAACTATTACAAGTTGTGCTGCTGTAAACAAGGATACACATGTATCATTGTAATATAATGTCTTTAACTCTTCTAGGAAGATACCTAGAAGGGGAATAGCTGGGTCAAATGGAATTTCTAGTTTTAGTTTTTTGAAGACTCTCCACACTGATTTCCATAGTAGTTGTATTAGTTTACAATCCAACCAACAGTGTAGAAGGACTGCTTTTTTTCTTACAACTTCACCTCACAACTTCTTTCCTTTTTCCTTACAACTTCATGTTTCTGATGATTTAATTTCTTGATCATAGTCATGATTTCTGGAGGAACATAGAATCGCAGTGTTATTCTAACTTGCATGTCTCTAATGGCCTGAGATGCTGAACATTTTTTCATGAATTTATTGACCATCAGTACTACTTCTTCTGAGAAGTGTCTAATCATTTCAGTTGCCCATTTTTGTTAGGTCTTTTATTTGGGGAGGGTCTAGTGGTTTTTTTTTTTTTTTTTGAGCCCTCAAATTCTTTTTTACTTTAAATTTATGGTTATAGTAAGAATAGCTAAGTGAAAAACAACGCAAGAGATGGTAAGTCACTGTATACATGATTTTTTTAGTTCTTAAATATACAACAAGCTCTAAAACATCACTTCATTCAAGCTATATGTTGCAAAAGATGTTATGACAGGGGGTCCAGATATTTTAACAGGAAACAGACAAGGGTCACTGTCATCTAAGGCACAAGAAAAGCTTAGATTTTGCCAGATTTCTTAATTCTAGCTGACATCTTTCCCTGTGGCCTTTGCTTTCAGCTCATTGAGTTTCTTTGGCTCCTCTTTTAGCTTCTGCTTGAAACCCCCATCTCCTCTTCCAGCCCCTGGCCTTCTTCTTGGGCTGTTTCAAGGGCTTCCTTCTTATCACCTTTGTGGCTGGTGCCAGTTGCCCCTTTCTGGCTCTCCTCCTTAGTCTTCAAATCCCACCCCTCAACACTGGGAATGGAACCCAGGGCCACACACATGCCAAGCAAGTGCCTTACCACTTACCTGTATTTCTAACATTCATCTTTAAAATTCTTCAAGATGAACTTTTTTCTTCCATCACAACTGGAAGAGCAAATAGCTTAAAAATGTGTTTGCAAGGCTTGATTTAAATCTATGGCCACGCTTACAGTTATCTTTATATGAATTTTCCTGGGAATGAATCCATCTTAATTGTGTCACTAACATCAGGGTTGGTGCTTAATTTAAACTAACTAGCTCTGGAGATTATATTAGAGAGGAGACACTGTGACTAGACTGTCCATGTCTGAAAACCTGCAGGGGATAGTAAAATTAATCAGGAAAAGGTCAAAGAGGAAACTATAACTCTATTTTCAACACTTATCCCTCTCTCAGTTCTAGCCCATTGGCATGCAGCTGGTTCAGATTTTCCTCAAGACCCCTTCCTCCCCTGCCTTATCTAAAATCATGCAGTTTGCCTGGAGAAAGTTGACTTTCGTCAATCTCATTACTCCAAACCATCTGTCACTACAGAGGTATTTGACATGTTGTCATTCTCACATCCCTAGGCTATAAAGTGACATTAGTTTGTTTCCAGAAGCAGCATAATGGAAGGTCCAAGAGCTTGGTAATGACAGAGACCTGGGTTCAAACATAGCTCTACAATCAGGAAGCAGCATGACAGGAGACACGTTATTTAACCTTCCTTATCTTTGGAGAGCAGTAACACGTAATGGGAATGTTGTGAGGATGTGAGGATCAACTAAAACAAATGAAACATTTTGCACAGTGTGTGGCATCTAGTAATTATTGATAAATGATGACTTGGTATTAGTATATTCTTGAAATTATTTTTCTCCTTTCTCAATTCCCGTGGTGGTCATATTACCCTAATCACAAAGTGGTACAGCTAGTCTAATAAAACATTATTCTACATTCAAAGAGCAATCTGGGAAATATATTGTACACACCCAAACACTGGAGTTGGCTTACCATTTTCAAGGCTCATGCTGACAAGCAGACTATTTGAAATTAGTCCTGAGAAAATTCAAGAAATAGAGTAACACAACTACATTTAGTCTACACATCTCACACTGGTACTATTTTATTCACCTTCTTACTAGCCTGCTTTTCCCCTCCTATAAAGGCAGCATGGTAAAACGAGAAAACTTTAAAGTGAATGAGGTGTATATTCTAGTCCTGGCTCTAAAACTTACTAGCTATGTGACCTGAGTTTATGTAGGGACTTTGACATGAGGAGAGCCATTTTGAGTCATAACCATGGTGAGCACTTCTAAATAACCCTGGTCAGTTTCCATACATAGTTCCCTGGCATATGATAAAAGTAGCATAATATAAGAAGCTTTATGGCTGGATCCTGGTGTTGTCAGTGCCAGGAATGTGCATGATGTCTTTGATATTAGCTTACGATAAACTAGGTATGTTCTAGCTTAGAAGTCACTTTTCTCCTAAACATTATAAGCACCTTCTTCTGACCCAAACTGTGGGAATCTACTGGTCTTGCTGCCACCCAGAACTACACGTAATTCTCAGAATTCTCAGTAATTCAGTAATTCTCAGAAATTAACTGACATTCCCTGAAACCCTAGACTCATCTGCCTCTTTCTTCAGTATCATGGTACCATTGAGATAAGGTTGTTCCAAAACAGCTTGCTACTTACCCTTTTGTACTTCGATATCCTCATCTATAAAAGAGAGCTAGTAAATTTATTAGAATTGTTGTGAAAATTAAATATATTAATGCACATTCCATAGTAAATACAATGGTGCCTGGAAAATATTAAGTACTCAAGGAATGCAGGCTGTTCAGGTTACCAACTCTATGCTCTTTAAAGACAATGACTGACTCATTGTTTAAAAAATCTCACTGGAGTCCTACTGTTAAAAATAGGCATTATTTCTAAATTATTTCTGCAAAAATAATTTGTAAAAGCATTTATATACTTCTATGAGATTTTAGAAATGGAAAACATCTTTTTAAATCACTGGCCAAACACAGAAGAAAACATTATCTTAGTGATTTGTAGTACATAAATAATTTATTATTAGGAAAAGGAAGAAAAGTAGAATATCTTTCAAATAGTAACCCAGAAGGTTTATTTTTTTTTTAATTTTAAGAAAACTGCAAGCTGGGTGTGGTGGTATAACCTGTAATCCCAGCACTTGGGAAGCTGAAGAAGGAAGACTGTGAGTTTGAGGCCAACCTGAGCTACACAGCAAATTCACACACACATAGTGAGACCCTGTCTAAGACAAGAAAAGAAAAAAGAAAGAATGAAAGAAAAGTGCAAAGCAAGAAGATAGAACTACTTGGAACTATGTATGATTCTAGTTCATAGCTTCCAAATACATGAAGTAGAAGTTCAAAGATTTGCAAAGAGGAAATGACAAATCTACAATTGCAGTGGTAGATTTTAACAAACTTCTCTAGACAAGTGATAGGTTAAGAAGTAGAAAATTAGTAAGCACATAAATATATATATAATTTTCAAACTTGATTCAACAAATGATTAAAATATCAACAATTTTAAAACATCTTCTTAAGTACATATGGAACAGTTATAAAATTCAGTCTATGTAAGGCTATAAAACAAGCCTCAAAAAGTTTCAATAATTAACTTCTGTCTTCAATGCACTAAACAGAAATCAGTAACAAAAACTGCTTGATATTGTGTCCTTTAAAGATGACAGAATGGACACAAATATCTAACTCTGTTACTTCCAGAAATTCAATTACTATCGCATATGTAAAATATTACTTTTATTGGTGGTTTTCTTTTCAGGTATAAACCCATAATGACAAAAAAAGGATACCTACAAAACTGTGGATATTGGAAAATGGAAGAAATTGTGACTAATGCCAGATCTGAGAAAGATACATCCTAAGTGAGGCATGGGGAAAGCAGAGATGTAGTCTGGCTTATGCAATGGAGTCCCCCAAAGTCTCTGAAAGACGCTATTACAGCTACAGGTAAGCAGCTAAGCTGAGCATTAAGAACCATGTAGGCCTTTATGTCATCTCTACTACTGTACTTAGTTGGGTAACTCGTTCCCCTTAACCTCTTAATCTATGCAAGAAGCAAGAATTATTCTCTGAAAAGGTAAAAATAGGTTTTGTGTGTGTGTGTGTGTGTGTGTGTGTGTGTGTGTGTAAGGCCCAGTATGCATACTTGAAGATAGGGATACTTAATTGAAAATAGATGGGAATAAGGTTAAATATCCTTTCTATCTGTTGAGAAACCCCAGCCTATGTCATATTGAAGTTTCACAATGCTAGGAGCCATGAATATGTCTTTCTAGGAAGAATAAGAGAGTCTTCTGAGCTGTTAAAAAAAAAAAAAAAAAAAAAAAAAGATGCTGACATACTAATAAGGTCTACTGGATCACCTGACAGTGAATTCCACAGTAGATAAGCTCTATCCAAACACATACAGATCCCAGTCACTCTTCAGTGCCCTGCCTCTACACCTGAGCAGAGAGTTGAAGATAATACACACTTTAGTAGACACCACAAAATGAAACAAACCCATAAATGGGAAGAGAAGTAACCTGGAAAACAGACTAGGTAGGGAAATGAAAAGGCCACTGTTAATATCCTCAGAAAGATTAGGACGTATGATAGAAAAATGGGATGAAAAGGGGAATCATGGGTAGCAGGGAAAGAGTCCTTGGAAGCTAAAAATATAAATAAGAGGAGCTCAGAAATAAACTCTCACATTTATGGTCAAACTTATTTTTGACAAATGTGCCAAGACAAACAAATGGAGGGAAAAATGAGTATTTTCAAGAAACAGTGCTGAGATGACAATATATGATATACAAAATAATGAATTTCAACCATAACCTTGTATTAAATTCAGAAATTGACTCAACACAGATCACAGATCTAAACAGAAAAGGTAAATCTATAAAATTCTTTTTAAATTTTTTTTCTTTTTTTTTTTCTGCTACTGGGAATCAAACTCAGGACATTGTACTTGCCAGGCAGGTGCTGTGCTGCTGGCTGAGCTATCTCCCCAGTCCTAAAATTTTTAAAAGAAAAATACAGCTCTAAACCCTGAAACCTTGAATTAATACATCTAGCCTCAAAACTATAATTAAAAAAGAAAAAAATAATTGAACTTCATCAAAATTCTTTTTTTTTTTTTTTTTTTGCTTTAAAAGATATTACCAGCTAGGGGACTAGCTCTATGGTAGAGTACTTGCATAGCATGTGTAAGGCCCTGGGTTTTTAAAAAAAGGGGCTGGAAATTTAGCTCAGGGTAGAACACTTGCCTACCATGTGCAAGACCTTGGCCTAGATCCCTAGTACTACAAACAAAACAAAGCACTACCAATAAAATGGAAATTCAACTCACAGAATGGCAAAAAAAAAAAAAAAAAAATTTGCAAATCATGTATCTGATAAGAATTTTGTGCTAAGAATACATAAGATAATTCAATAATAAAAGACTAATAATCCAATCAAAATGGTCGAAAGATTTGAATAGATGTTTCTTTAAAGAATATACATATATATAACACACCCACACATGCACACACAAGACATACCAATAATACATTATTAACCAGCAGGGTAATACAAATAAAAACTATGGTATAAATTCATAACCACCACAATTAATGTAACAAAAGACAGCAAATAACAAGTATTGGTAAAGATGAAAAGAAATTGGAACTCTAACAAGACTGCTGCTGGGAATAAAAAAATGACGCACTGGGAAAAAGTCTGACAGTTCCTCAAGAGGCTAAACATAGAATTACCACATAAATTAGCAATTCCACTCCTAGACATACCTGAAATTATTTATTTATTTATTTTGGTTTTTTGGTTTTTTGGTTTTTTCTGGTACCGGGAATCAAACTCACAACCTTGCGCTTGCTAGGCAGGTGTTGTGCCGCTGAGCTAAATCCCCAGCCCCTACCTGAAAGAATTTAAAACACATGTTCACATAGTTTTATGCAAATGTTCACAGTACCATTATTCACAACAACCCAAAAGGTCAAGCCCAAAAGTCCATCAGCTAAATAAATAATAAGTGGATAAATAAAATGTGGCACACTCATATAATAGAATGTCATTAAGCAAGTAAATGTAATGAATTAGTAATACATGCTATAACATGGGTGAGCCTTGAAAATATGCTAAGTGTAAGAAGCCAATCACAGGGGACCACATACTGTATAATTTCATTAATATAACATGTTCAGACAGTACTCTGTAAAGAGAGAAAGCATACTAGTGATTGCTTAGGGCTGCGAAGGTAGGGGAAATGGAGGTATGAGTGTTAATGGCTTTATTTTGAGGTGATGAATTATGTTCTAAAATTAATTGGTGTAAATATACTAAAAACCATTGGGTTATATACTTTCAATGGGAAAAGTTCTTAAAGAGAAAAAAAATTATACCACAGAAGGAAAACTGAGTAGAAAGGTTGGGGGGAAAAGTTAAGAAAATTTTTTTAAAAATATATTTTTTAACCCAGAGATGGAAAATAGAAAAAAAAATAAAAATTAATTCATATGGTTTAACCTTCAAATAATACTTTCCTTTGGGGAGAAGTGAAAAATATGGATTAGAAACTGACAATGAAAGATTAAAGAAAGTGTCCCAGAATCAGAGGGCTGTTTTTCAGATTGAAAGGAGTCCAGGATGCCAAGCACAACAGATGAAATAGATTCTAACCAAGATTCATCATTATAAATTTCACAAGAGCAAGAAGCCAAAGAGAAATTTCTAAATGCTTCCAGGGAAGAGAATAGGGGAAGATCACATCCAAAAGGCCAAGTATTCAAAGGGCTTCAAACTTCCCAGAAGAAGCAATACTAAAAGCCAGAATATAACTAAGCAATGTCTTCAACATTGTAAGGGAAAGTGCTTAAATCTAAAATTCTAAAGCCAGCAAAGCATCAATTAAGTTCAAGGGCAGTATAATATTTTCAGACATAAAAGCCAGAACTTTAAATATACCTAGGAAAAGATATCAGGTGGTAGGAACATACCTGATACACTTACTACCTATGAATTCAAATTTTAATCTAAACAATTTAAAGAATGCTTGAGAGGTGCAAACATGACAGAGTTTGAGAATCTCTCTCTCTCTCTCTCTCTCTCTCTCTCTCTCTCTCTCTGTGTGTGTGTGTGTGTGTGTGTGTGTGTGTGTGTGTGTATGGCTGATTAAGATAAGGGAGTCTGGACCTTGCTTGTAATATGTGGATGGAATGATTCAATGGAGGAGAAACAGATACTATTTGGAATACTCCCTCCATCAGCTCTGTGACCCTTCATTTATAGCAGCGTAAATATGGAACCAAGCAGATACCCACTGAATCTCTGACAATTCTCTGAACACCATCAGCAAACCCTTAGGTTGTATCTCTGGGCCTTCATACAAACTTTGCTGTTCTAAAGCCGCAAAGACCATGAAGTGAATCTATCTATGAGGTTAATGCTGACAGTGCTTGAAGAGCTAAGAAGCAATCACTGTGAAGTACTGTCTGGGGGCAAATATTGTATTGATTCTCTGACTGCCGTAGGCAAGGTATGAGCATGGCTGTGGTGCTTGATACTCATATTGCACACCAGGAGCTCCACGCACAGCTTAGCAACTTCAACCTAACACTCCAGCCACCCAAGCTCTCAAACATTAGTTGTAGAAAGGACAGCAGCAATCAATAATGTTGAATTTAATTTTTAAACAGAAAACCAGAAACAAACCTCAGATGTAGAATCAGAACTGGAACTCAGAACTCCAAATGCAGTGCTCTTACATTCCACCTACATTGCCTTGATGACAATTACAAGCCATTGTTATATGCCACTTCCCCATGAATACCTGACATGCTATAATACTGCATCCATGTATACACAGAGGTTACACTAACTTAGCTGATTAAAGGACCAAATAAAGCATTTGTGATTTTGGCATAAGTGGAGTCATTTTTGCCAAGGCCCTATAGGTAGCCCCAGGAAATGTGCCTGCAACATAGTAATGCCCGCATCTCTCAGTGCTATGTGAAATAAATGCATCTTCTCACCTTTTAGCAAAAATAGCAGTTGGATCTCAACTTTAAAATCTCAATAACATCCAGCACTGAGGAGGCTGAGGCAGGAGGATCATTGCAAGTTCAAGACCAGCCTGGGCTACAAAGTGAGCTCAAGACCAGCCTAAACTGCATAGTGAGACCCTGTCTCAAAAAGATTTTTAAAAATTTCAACAGCAATGACCCTACATACAGGAACAAGAGACTTAAACCATTAAAAATTAAAGTCAGACATGGTGGCACACGCCTGTAATCCTGACATTCTGAGAGGCTGAGGCAGGATTACAAGTTTGAGTCCAGCCAGGGCAGCAATTTACCTAGATGTTATCTCAAAATTTAAAAAAGGGTTGGAGATGTAGCTCAGTACGAAGGCCCTGAGTTCAGCTTTTCAGAAAATGACTAAGATCCTAACAGCTATTTAGCTGTGTATAAGATGCTCAGCACGGTATAAGAATATGGGCAATTTCTGCTTTCTGGGGGCTTTAAAATAGCAGGAAGAAATAAAATAAAATAAAATAGCATGAAAAAAATGACAGATATACTTACTTTATATCAGGAAAAAGCCCTAGAAATCATATAACACAATTCTTTGTTTTTGCAAAACAGGGATATCAAGGCTAGGAAAAGCTAATAGTCCTATAGTGACCAGCTGACACTGGAATGCAAGTCAGAAGACTTCCTAACTACTTTTCTTGCTCCACCAGCTATAACCACACACCTATGAGTAAAGTAATTTTAATGTTTCAAACCTTTTGCAAAAAAAAATGAGCGCACTATCCAACACATATGCTAAAGAAAAATAAAAACCAAGTCAAATGGTGTTAAGGCAAGGAAAATAACAGCAGCAGAAAATAACAAAACCAAGAGTAACAACAATATAGATGTAACCATCCTATATACAGTTGCTAGTGATGGACAATATTTGTCATGCAATTTCCATACAACAAAGCAATAAAACAATTAAATGTGGAACAGATTTTAATGAAGCTTGTGAAGAGGTTCTTGAACAGAACTGCTCTACATTCTGAATAAAACTGCCACACAACCCTCTGTGATGTTGGGCACATTTATTTTCATACCCACCTGCTATAAGTAGCCTGACAGAAGTACACAAATGTTAGGGTGGCAAGGGGGAGCTATTTGGGCCAAAAAACTCAGTAGCTGTGTATGTATAATATTCAATTTATATAACACGCAGACAGCTTTTCTATCAATATCTCCAAGAGTTGGTGAATATATTCAGTTCATGCCTTGCAGTTTCATAACTTGATTAGATAGACCCCTCTGCATCTATTTTTCTAAAGCAACTGGTTACAATTATCCCTGTTTTTATAAGCGATCGTTTGTTTATTTTTACTCCTGATGTTGAAACATGCTTTCATTCTTTAAAACTAAAGTTTATTTTTTGGGAATTTTAGATTTACAGCAAAATTGCAAAGAGAGCGGAGTTCTCCTAATCTCCAAACCCAGCTTCCCTATCAACACCTTAGAGTACCACAGTACAATTGTTATAATTAATGAACTATTAACTAAAGTACATCTTTTTCAGGTTACTATAGTTTTTCTTGTCTTTACTGAGGTCTAGTTCACATACAATAAAGTTCACGCTTTTGAAGTGTGTAATTCAATGGGTTTATCTAATTCTATAATATTTTTGTTACCCCGAACAGAAAGTTTGCATTCATCTCCCTAAGTGCCCCCATTCCCACCTCCAGCCCTAGGCAACCACGTATATGCCTTCTGTCTCTGCAGAGTCACCTTGTAGATGCTTCATATAAATGGAATCATACAATATGTATGTGATCTCTTGTTTCTGGCTTCATTCATGTAATGTAAGTTTTCAAGGCTCATCCATGTTGTGGCAAATATCAGAACTTCATTGCATTTTATTGATGAGTGACATTTTGTTTATCTATTCATCAGCTAACAGACATTCAGGTTGTTTCCACTTTTAGGCTATATGAATAACACTGCTTTGAACATTTGTGTGACAGTTGTGTTTTAAGTTCTCTTGGGCACACCTAGGAGTGGAATTGCTGGCCTACATAGTAGCTATATACATAACCTTTTGAGGAAATGCAAAGCTGTTTCTCCAAGTATATCATTTCACATCCCCAACTGTGGTGTAAAAGAGTTCTACATCCTTACCAATACTTGTTATTGTCTTTTTAATTATAGTTATTCTAATGGGGATAAAGTTGTATCTCACTGTGGCTTTGGTTGTTGTTTCCTTTCTGATTAATGCAGTTGACCATCTTTTCATGTATACTGACTATTTTTATGTGTTCTTTGAAGAAATGCTTTTTTTTTTTTGAAGAAATGTTTATTCAAATCCCCTGTCTTTAAGAAAACTTGTCTTTATTGTTGAGCTGTAAGTTCTTTTTATATATTTTGGACACAAGACCCTTCTCAGCTATTTTTCTCAGTCTATGAACTCTTTATTGATAATACCATTTCAAGCACAAGTTTTTAATTTTATTTCTAAGACATTTCTTGTTTTTATAATCTTAACAGCTTTAATAAGTATTGGACAAACATTTGGTAGAATGTCCCTCAGTTGAGCCTTACTTAATATTTTTCTTAAGATTAGACTAAGGCTATACCTTTGGGGAAGAAAATAGAAAAATGACTAATATAGAAAACTGATACCTAAAACAGGGTCACTGCTGTGACTGTACCTGACCATGTGGTGTAGAAGCCATTGGAACTTGTTTGTGGAAGTAGTTTGTAAATGTTTGGAGAAGCGGGCTAGAGAAGCCATAGACTGATATATAAGCAAAGCTTGATGGGTGAATCTGGTTGAAGCTCAGAAGATCAGAATGCTGATAAGAATGCAGACAGTAAAGGTCAAGCACAGGAGTTTTCAGATGGGAACAAGGACTACATTGGCAGGTGGACTACAGACTACATGTGTTACACTCTGGCAGAAAATTTGTCTGTTTTTCCCGTGTCCTGAGATTTTGAGATTAAGGCAGTGGACTAATTAATCCGACAGAGGAAATTTCAAGGCAATCCAACATTCAGGCTGTAGGATGGGTAATACTGGCTGCTTTTAACCAGACCTACAGTGAGAATCAGGAGAAAAGAACAAAGTTGAATGACTTAAAAGGCTTGCAGTTTCACCAGAAAGGAAGTACCTGCAAAGTTAGGGTCCAAGAGAAGATATTGTTGACAATACTTTGCATCAGGACAAAGAAATCTCAGGAACTGGCCAGACCCCACCCATTGTAGGCACAAAGGTGTAAAATGTAAACTTTTTTTAAAAAGTGAGTCCCTGGCCCTGCTGCTGGAGAAGAGCCATCTACTGGGTAGGCACTGGTGGTATATTGGTAAGCATAGCTGCCTTCCAGAAGACTCTACTGACATCCATAGTCAATTAAGTCAGCACATTTTTCTGTCACACAATTTGCTGAGGATGCTTTTATATTTGTATTTTGTCACATTCTACATTCTATCCTGGGATCATTTGACCTCCTAAATAATTCTTTTAACTTGCAAACCTCATGGTCCACTCTTTATGTCACTGAGTTCCACAGATTGTGACAAATGCAATGTGTCATGTATCCACAATTCAGTGTCATATAGAATAATTTCACCACCCCAAGAACTCCCTGTGCTTCACCTTATTAAAATCCTCCTCTCTTCACTTCCCCTGGCAAACACTAATCTTTTTTTTACTGTTACGACAGTTTTGTCTTTTGCAAAATGTCACAGTAGACTCATATAACATACAGCTTTTTCAAGTTGGCTTCTCCAGCTTAACAATATGCATTTAAGATTCATCCATACCTTTTTGTGGCTTGATAGCTCATTTATTTTGATCACTGAATAACACTCCATTTATAGATGTTGCCTGGTTTGTTTACCCATTCACCTATTAAAAGACATTTGGTTGCTTCTCCTTTTTGTTGATTATGAATAGTTATTATAAACACATGCAGGTTTTTGTCTGGGCATATGCTTTCAAATCATTTGGGTAAATACCTAGGAGTATGAATGCTGAATCATATGGTAAGATTATGTTTAGCTTTGTACAAAGCTGCCAAACTGTCTTCCAAAGTCTACACATCTTACTGAGTTTTAGAATTCTTTGTATATTTGGATACAATTCCTTTGCAAATATTTTCTCCCAATCTGTGGTTTGTCTTTTAATCCTTTCAACAGTGCATTTCACAGAACTAAAATAATAAATTATAATAAATTCTAATTTATCATTTTTTTCTTTTATGAATCATACTAATAATGTATCTAAAAACTTGTTGACAAAACCAAGGTCACCTATATTTCCTCCTGTATTTCTAGAATAGGTTTACAGTTTTACATTTGAAGTTTCAATTCATTGTCCATTTTGAGTTAATTTTTGTCCAAGATGTAGGGTTGGTGTCAATGTTTACTATTTTGCACATGCATGTAGATTTCTTGAAAAGACTATTGTTTCTCCATTTAATAGTCTTTGCTCCTTTGTCAAAGATCAGTTGACTACATATGTATGGGTCTATTTCCAGACTTTCTATCTGTTCCCCTGGTCTATTTGTCAATTTTTCATCAGTACCACACTGCTTTGATTACTATACTTTATAAGAAGCTTTATAAGAATTTTGAAATTAGATTTGTGAGTCTTTCAACTTTGTTCTTCAACAAGAAGACTATTCTAGGTCTTCCGCCTTTCCATATAAATTTGAGAATTAGTTTCTTGATCTCTGCAAAAAAAATGGCTTGCTAGGGTTTAGACTGGCAGTCCACTGAATCTATAGGTCAAGTTGGAAAGAACTGACATCTTAATGTTCAATCTTCTAATCCAGGAATAAGGAATTTCGCTCTATTTAGATCTTTGATTTATTCATCGGGGTCTTACTTTCCCGTATATACATCCTACACATATTTTTTTAGAGTCATAGCTAAGCATGTCTTTTTTCTTTTGTTTTTGTCATACTATTGTAAATGGTGGTTTTTAAAATTTCTGTTCATTGCTAGTATGTAGGAAAACAACTGACTTTAATTATTAACCTTGTATCCTGCATCCTTGTTCTACTTGTTTATTAATTCCAGTTTTTTCACCCAGTAAAATGTTGAATATGAATGGTAAGGAAGGACATCTCTGCCATATTCCCAACCTTAGAAAAGCTTGGTTTCTCACTGTGTAATACAGTGTTAGCAGAGAGATTTTTGTAAGATATTTTCCAGTGATGAAATCTGTCTCCATTTCTTGTTTGCTATGAGTGTTATCATATATGCATGTTTCATTTTTGTCAAAGGATTTTTCAGCATCCATTTCTGGCCTTCAAAGATCTCCAAATATTTCTCTTGTTTCTTTACTTTCTGATATTCTAACTATACATGTTATACCTGCAGAAAATGCCCCCATGATTCATGAATGTTCTCTTGTTGTTTAAAGATTTTTTTCTCTTTGCAGTTCTGAGAAGTCTTTATTGACATATCTTCAAGCTTACTGATTCTTTTCAGAGTTATGTTCAGTCTATTAACAGCCCCCTTGAAGTATTCTTTTCTGTTATAGTGTTTTTACTTCTAGCATTTCCTTTTTCATTATTTCCTATAGTTTCTGTCCCTCCATTTATATTATCCTTCCATTCTATCATGTTACTGTATCTACTTTTTCCATTAGGATGTTTAGTGTAAAGATCATGAGTTTTAAATTTCCTACGGGATAATTTTTTTTAAATCTGTGTTGCATCTGAGTCTGATTCTGATGATTGCTTGGTAAACACTTCAGACTGTGTATTTATCCCTTGTAGCAAAAGTTAGAATTTTCTGTTATAAGCCAGATCTGATGTATTGAGAACAGGAACTGGAGTAAATAGGCTTTCAGTGTGAAGCTTCATTTAATCTGCCTAGAGGTTTGGCTGTGTTGAATATGTGTTATTGCTATGAGTGCCAGAAGCTTTGGATTCCTCTAGCATCCCTGTTTGCATCTCCCAGTGGTCTTGAGCTTCCCTAAGAACTCCTCCTTAGGTACAGTCTAATGTTATAATTACAACTCCGTAATTATAGTAGAGACCTGTTGGTATGGTAGTCAAATGTGAGCAAAAGGGATCATTCCATAATCTTACACTTAAACCTCAGAACCTTCACCTTTACAAGAATTTCTGTTTCCTCCTTTTCTCCACCTTAAGTGAGGCAGTAAGACTAGAGGGAGCTGGAGTCAGAGAAATGCTCTTACTCAGGTGGGAAAATGCCCTGATAAATGCTTTTCCTCTGGAGAACAGGTCTTTGTTAAGGAGAAGGCTCTGGATATACTGTACAATGATAACTCTTCCCCTCTTTCTGCCAGAGCCATGATTTTTTCTTGGCTCTTCCCAGTGAGAACCCAATGAGTTCCCGAGGTAAAACTTATGAAGCGTGAAGCTGCTCTGAAGACAGCAGCCTCCAGGGGTTTTGCACTCTCAAGTTTCTCCACACTCAGCCTGCAGTAAGTCAATAAAACTACTGCTTAACTAAGAATTCCTACCAGCTTATGACTCTAGCAGCTTCTGTTCTGAGTAAGTAGATCTCAGTTGTGACTTTCTGGATTTGTCTTTCTGTATTTCAGGGTATCAGTTCGCTCTGCAACCTCAGGTCTCTGCTGGTTCTAAGAAAAAATAATGATTTTGTTGTTGTTCAGCTGTTTTCTTGTGTAAGGATGGGAGCAATGACTTCCAAACTTTTTATATGTTGAAACTGATACTATATTTTCTTCTTCCATTTCCACTCTACGTTTAATCAATTCTTCTCTTGAAGAATCACTGTGGCAATGTATCACTTGGGAAGCATACAATTAGGGAGGTGGATTTAGGTACAACTTAGCGGTGGCATCCAGTTTATGGCCAAATATTAAGGCTTCTTTGTCCAAATTGGTGGTAATATGAAGCTTGAATGTTATTGCTAGGGGATGGTTTTATAATATGAAAAAGTAATTGGAACCAGCATGAAACTAGAAGAAAGGACTCTCAGGAGATAAGGGAGACGAGGGCTCCTTTAAATGTCATTCCCAGCACTGACCACAGTCTCCCACAGAATCTTTTCAGGAGGTCAGAAAGCACAAGACATCTAATACCTCTCCAATACTTATGTTTCTTATGGGTTTTTCTTTGCTTAGCCCTCTCCCCCTATCCAGCCCTATCTCCATGCTCTCCTTATTCACTGGGTCCACTTTGACATGCTAGTGCCTGTTATCAGAAATGCTATAAATAGCAAAGGCAAATTTTCCAGCACTGAAAGGAACAGTTTACTTAGGAGATGGAATAATCACTTGTCAGGAAAAGAAGTAAATTACTATTATCTTACATCACACAGATGTAGGAAAGGTAATGACTGGAATAACTGACATTCACTCTGGAAAAAAACCTGAGTTCTGATTCTTTTTTTAGCCATATGTGCACACAGTAAAACAGCATATCTTAATTTAATGTCTTTGACAATGTAGCTGAGAATCATCTAGAAATCATTATGATCATTAAAGGTATCATTAATTTGTGGGAAAATGTATTTATGCTACACTGTCAAGATCTCTAATGAACATCAGAAGTCTATTGCTTCAAAAACATTCAATGGGGGCTGGGGATTTAGCTCAGCGGTAAAGCACTTGCCTGGCAAGCGCAAGGTCGTGAGTTCGGTTCCCAGTACCGGAGAAAAACCAAAAAAAAAAAAAAAAAAAACATTCAATGATCTACCAAATCAACTTACAAATGGTCCTGATAGCCATGACATTCATATATGACAGTAGATTAAAAAAAATATACAGACATTTAAAAAGGGTAAGATTCAAATTCTACACATGTGCACTTTTTTTAAAATATGGAGATTCTGATTGAGAAAGGTTAGTCAGAGGACCACACTTTAAAATACTATGCTCTAAAGTTACCAAAATAAAGAATATGCTTCAAATCAATCTATATAATTTTTAGTTTTAACACCTTTTAAACTCTGAATGCAACTAAATTTACTTAAGTATTTTCACTGTATTTTTCATAAAATCTTCCTTGATTATTCCACAGCAATAGTAAGATGCATGCCAAAGGAGTGGAAAAGCAGAAAGCTGAGGACAGTGGAAGTTAGCACCCTGTAAAGTCTACTTTGAAATCAGACAAAGTTTGGGCTTAAATTCCCGCCTTGCTACTCCTTACCATGAACAAATTATTGAACTTCCAGGAGATGTAAAGCTGGGATAATTAGTTTTTATTTTATCCAAGAAAATATCTGTGAAATGCCCTAATATATAATAGCAGGTAGTAGGCAGAAAAAAAAAATTTAATATATAAACTTCCTTCTTTCCTCCTCTCTGCCCACTAATCTTCATGCTCATTAGTTCAGACCACAGAAGACATTTTTTTCTTTAATCTCTATATTGTAAAGTAAAATGAAGGTAAAGAAAGCCACACCAAAAAAATGGACTGTTTGGTGAGCTTAATGAGCTGTTCTAAAGTAAACACCCACATATCCACTACCAAGGTTAAGAAACAGAACTTTACTGGCCATTGCAGCAGCAATTTCAGCACCCTATATCTCAGCCTTAATCTCCTCCCTTCCCTCAAAGCAACTATTCTCCTGACTTTTACAGCAATCATTTCCTTATGTTTGCATCCAAAATTGCCTGTTAAAAACCAGCAACTTTGTGTCTTTAAATCCTTTTTAATTCATACATTTGCTCCTTCAGCCATTTCTTGTCCTTAGAGTTGACCTGCTGAAGAACAGAGAGCATCTGACCCATATGGAGAGGTACATGCAGCCCAGGTTTTGCTGATTGCATTCTTGCAGGGAGATCAACATGAACCTCAATTCTTTATGCTTCCCACAAATTGGCAGCTAGATCCAGAAACTTGATCTGATACATGTTAGATTGCTTTATGTTCTTTTATCAGGAGCTCATAACATCTGCTTGTGTTTTTGTTTGTGATATTAACAGCTATTAATATTCAATGTCTAGATGCATAATTCACTGAGAATTGCTAAAGAGTAATACTCTAATTTTATCACTTTAAGACAACATTTCTTTTTATTTCTATATGTCAGAAACCAATAAATAAAAAATGAAAATCAGAGCACACTATTTTCTTGAGACAGGATCTCCCTATGTAGTTCATATTAGCCTTGAATTCAGTATGTAGCCCAGGTTGGCATTGACCTTGCAGCCATCCTCCTGCCTCAGCCTCCTGAGTGTTGGGATTACAGGCATGCCTCACTGTGCCTGGCTTCAGAGCATAGTATTTATAATAGCACTATGAAAACCACCAAACACTAAGGGATAAAAGCAATGAAATATGTAGAAGATGCACACAATTTAAAAAACACAAAATATCATTGAGACAAATTATAGAAGCATCAAATAAATGGTGTGATACACCATGTTCATGAACTGGAGATTCATAATCACAAAGATGTAATTTCTCCCAAAATTGATTCACAGACTCCAGGCTATCACAGAATCCCAGCAGGTCTTTCAGTGTGCAAGACTCCTATGGGTAATCTTGATTACAGCAAGCTCTATTATAATACACTAAGCATTGGCTTGTGAGTCGAAAGGCTTGGATTCCCGTCCAGAATTTCTATTGATTTGCAGGACACCCTTTGGTAAGGCACTTATCCTTCTGCCATTCTATTTCTGGGTCTCTGTTTTGGGTTTTGGTTTGGTTTGGTTTGGTTTTTGCTTTTGCTTTTTATTTCCCCTATATTTAAAATGAAGAAGTTAGATGAGATTATCTCAAAGATCTTCTCAAATCTACAGATTTATTAAAATCACTCCAAACAGGAGCTATCTTTGTCAAGCACTCCATGTAACATGAAGTGGGTAACTTGAATTTAGTCTGGTTAACCTTACCATTCTAAGATTCTTGCAGAAAATTATATTAATAGCCCAGGAACTGCTGAGAATTGGGGTGCACTGCAAGGTTCTAAAGCCCACTTGGAGCTCTTCAGGTACTGATTCCATCACTACCTGGTCTCTGCCCTTCCATTTCTCTGCATGAAAGCATGTTTGTAAACCTACCTACCACCCAGGCAGAGATACAGTATATGGGTATACACACACACACACACACACACACACACACACACACACACTGGATATATGAATGAACAAGAGAAGGATGTCATGGCAGAAAACATCACAGAACTGCAAAACAAAATGAGTTCTTAATGATGGTTTTCATTCAACATGTACCAACGGCTTTATAGGAATTTACTATACCATTTCCTATATAACCCCCAAGCCATTTATAGCACTCTGATAACTAGACTAGGACCCATGTCTCTAAACTTTTAATGTTATGTTCTTTCCACAACTCCTCTCTGCTTTTCTTTTCGGCTTCAATGCTAATTTCCCCAAAGTTATGCTAAATAAGTAAGCATTAAAACTGTTTTACTTACCATTATGCATAGCACAATGTCCTGGCACAAGCTAGGTGTTCGATAAATATTTAAGGGATGAGAAAGACGGGTCCATGAGTATTCCTAAACTTTAAGTACCTCTAATTTCACTATGTCTCACCCGTTTGTTCACAAAACTCTGACAATTTCATCTTACACAGTACTCAAAAGACTGGTACACAGTTTCTCAGGGCTCATGTCTCTCTGATTATAACATTCAGAAGCCAGCTCACACAATGACCAAAAGTACCCAGTGCTGTGTTGATTGCTCTCTCCAAACTAAACACAATGTTCACATGTTGCCTCCTTAATATCTCTGACAGCCAAATGAGAAAGGTATCAGGACGTTTTTCCTGTGTCACAAATGAATGCAATCTCTGTTTTAACTAACCCTTAGATGAGCCTGATGTACTCCAAAGTTTGACAATCACTGTCTCTGTTCCTCACTTGCTTCTCTATTCAACTTAGACTCCCTCATCCAGTATTTCAATATCTAAATTCCCTTTGCCTTTCATTCTCTCCAACTAATAAAATCCTCAAAACCCTTTGAAGCTCTGAAGTATCTACCTTCTGTGTGTCCAAGCTGCTGAAATTTCATTAAAAAGTAACACAGTACAGCAGACCATCAACTCACAAAGGCCTTCAACTCATAATAAGTCAAATATCTGTGTGGTCAAAAGACAATGACAATTTCAAATCTTGTTCATCCCCCTCAAATAGCAGCCTTTCCATCGACCTTCCTTCTTCTCAGTGGTTGACCTAACCTCCTACTTAACAGAGAAAATAGAACCCACCAGATGGATGTGTCCTCAGCTTCCCACCAGCCAATCTACAAACTCTCTCTTTCCTTGCCCGCAGTCTCCTCCATCTCTGTTAAATCAAGTGTCCTCCTCTTATGTAAGAAGAAAGCCACCTGTGAGCTGCATCGCACTCATTTCTTCTTTCTCTTAAAGGGAATTCATCAAGAATATCAAGTACTGCTCTCTTTCCATATAATTTATCTTTTCCTTACATGTATTATGGAACATGGAATATACAATAAAAGGCCAGTCATGAGAAAAGACTAAGGAAGTATTTTTCTTATCTGATGCGGGACAGTCATGGAGTACAATATGCTCACCTGAAGCTCAAACGCAAATACCCACTGCCCACAGACAGCCTCTCCTAGGATATCTCATAGGTATTTCAAACACAGGAAGCCTAAAAACACACACCATCTCCCCCTAAATCTGTCCCTTCAGGATCCTCCTGTTCCTCAGGTCAGTAAATGGCACCTCTAGGCACTCAGCTGTGCAGTCAGAAATCCAGCTGCCATGCCTCGATACCTTCCCAACAGTCTCACCTAGTGAATATCTCTTCCACCAGTCATCCTCTCTCCATCTGCACTTTTACAATCTTTGTCCAGGACACCACACGTCAGCTGAGCTTCTGCAACAGCCTTTCAGGCATTTCCCAGTGTCCAGTCTCCCCCTCCAACATCAAGTCTCCTCAGAGTGCAGCCCGGGAAGTCATTTCAGACAGAACATCTAACTGTGGCTCTCTTTTATCAGAGTTCTTATGTACCTTCTACTTTCTATTAGAATAAAATGATGGGGCTGGGGATTTAGCTCAGCGGCACAGCACCTGCCTGGTAAGCACAAGGTCATGAGTTCAATTGCCGGTACCAGAAGAAAAAAAAAAAAAAAAAAAAAAAGAATAAAATGAAAAGCTATAAGCAAAGCCTCTAAGCCTCTGCTTTATTTAACCTTTCTTTAGTAAAGAGAGGTTAAATTTCACACCACTCTGTCCCTCTGTATGTTCCAGTCACACAAGAATGTATTTATTCACACTATGTTCTTTCCTTTTCAGAAGCTTCGTATTCCTTCTCCCGGAGTGTTTTTCTCCTTACTTGCCTAGTTCCTAGTCATCCTTCAGGTATCAATTTAAATATAATATCCTCAATGCAACCACTTCCAGTCCCTCAGATTCAGTCGAGCTGATTTTAATTCCCCCATCCAATCTACCAGACATTCACTCAACAAAAATTTATTGAACATCTAAACTATACCAGTTGTGCTTGGTACAAAGGAAATAACTGTGAACACTGACAACATTTTTTAACTGACAAAGAATATCCTAGTAGAAATATAATCATTAAGTATCTAAAATTGTAAGGAATACTCCAAAAGGGAAGTACAATGTGCTTTCAGAATGAATGGATGCCTGGTAAATGAGAGAAGTAATTCAAATCTAGGTCCTGATTCCACATCCCATGCTATAGTAGACTATAAATCCAAGTTTCATTTTTATTTCTAACCATAACTGACTTTAGCCATTTTCTCCCTAACTCCTCCAGAACCAAATTCCATATAATTCTCTCCTGTGCTTCTTGGAGACACCCCTGAGCTCCCTACTGCCCAACATGGTGATACTTAACTCCACAGGGACCATAAATCAGCTCTGCTCTGGGAGATGGTAGTGGGTCAGGATCTAGTACAGTGTAGAAGCATGTTCACGGGACTATGCAAACACAACAGATTCTGTCTGCAGCTATAACACACATGAAAATATTCTGTAAAACATAAAACACTACTCAAATGATTGTTACATATTAGTGATGGCAATGGTGGGGTGACCTAAGTAATAGAATCCCCCAAGAAAAAAAAATTAACCTATTCAAATTGAAAGAGTATAGCCATGTGTTCATCTAACCCATAAAAAACTTAAATCATTCCTACTCATTCATTCTTAACATCTCATTTTTACTGTTTATATTTTACAAACAAAACTACTTACAACTAAGGATAAATTAATTTATGTGCTTTACACCTTATCTGCTCCCTTTTATTGCATCAGAAAAAAAACCTTAAATGTCTTACATTTCTCATTTATTATAATCACATGTCAGTCAGTAAGCAGTCACCGAAGACAGAAAAAACAAATGCTCAAATGTACTAAATACAAGAAACCTCATTTTCTTGCTACACCACACATTCTTCCCCCTAGTGGTGTCACAGTGGAATGACATGCATTAAGAGACAAATTTTTTTTTAAAAAAAGAGACACAAATTAAAAGCCCAAGATGGTTTGAAATCTCTGTAATCTTTAAGGCATACTATCAGATTTGTAATGATTATAGTTCTGTCATTCTTAGCTGCATGACCTTGATACATTTCTTAACCTCTCTAGTCCTCAATTTCCCCTTCATAAAATAATGACAATTACATCTATCTCATAGGGTAACGGGATTAAATAAAAGTATATATCTAAAAAGATAAACCCAGTATATAGTACACAATTAGTACTCATTTACTTTGTATTCTATTTTTTCACTTTTTTGTTTGTTTGTTTTGTTTTGTTTTTGTCTCTTGAGACAGGGTCTCACTATATAATTCAGGCTCGTCTTGAACTCACCATGTAGCTCAGGCTGGCCTCAAATTCATGGTAATCTTCCTGTCTCCACCTCCCAAGTGCTGGGATTACAGGCATGTATCCTACTGGCTCTCTTTAAGCTTTTAAGTCTTAAGAATTCTATGAATCTAATGCCATGAAGCACAGTAAAATATAAACAACCTATACTGAGGGAACTGCTCTTGCTCCTCACCCACAGGAATGTGATGTGTCCACAGCTACAGCTGTGAACTATTACTGCATTCAAGAAAGGCTGCCATGGACACTTACAATCAAAAGGGATGCCAACTGCTCATCTAGTGATCTGAGTCCTTTCACATACTTCTATAGAACTAAATGACTACAACCCAAAATAAAAGGACTTCCCCTATTTTGAAAAATTCTAAGGTTCAATCAAATGTCTTCATCAGGCTATTTGTTTTGTTTTGTTTTGTTTTTATTTTAAAGAGAGTAGTACATGAGAAACAAACAAACAAACAAATAGAACAGTAGCAGCATACCAGTATCATGAACATAAACAAATCAAAGCAAGAACAAAGTGATACAGGGTCTCAAGACAAATTAATAGAAATCAACAGTGGTTGTTACATTGCATACCGCTATCCTCAACTACATTGCTCAGATTCATCAGGCTATTTGTAACCATTATCCTAGTTCCTTCCTCCGGGGAGAATGGGAAATACTTGCGCAGAATTATTTTGACTACAGAACAAAATAATTTAAGATAATTAAGTTTTCAGTTATAGTTCTAGAACCCTTTACTTTTCCACAAGGATCTTATTTTAAATCTTCAAATATCCTAATTAGTCATAAAGTAGCAAAGACAAAATGAAAGAAGCTATTCTACCTAGAGCTAAGTAAGTTCAGTGATGGCAGAAGAACTTCCATTTGCATGTGCTCCTGCTGTCCATATTCACGCCTCTCTCTCACCAGAGTCCTACCTGTCATTGAAGGCTCCATCACACCTTTCTGCTGGCTCTGATTTCACTCCATCATTTGACTTTCTGAGTTGAGTAAGATGCTATCAGCAGTAGGAACTGAGGCTCAGAGGCTAAAAGACTTGGCCAAGTTTACACAGCTGCTAAGTGATAGCAATACAGTTTTATAAATCCACTGAAACATCAGTGGTCATGGTAGTCAGAGTTAACTATGAAGGAAACACAATAACAATCAGAAGCACCAAGAACATCTAGACCACCAATATGGATTCTTTTGATGAAAAAAAAATATCTTGTTCAGCTTGGAAAACAGGTATTAAGGCAGAAGTAAATCTACCACTTAATGAACTCAGCATACGCATTTTTTTTTTTTTGCATTTCAATAATTTTATTGAAAGGTGTATTTCTTAGTACCAAACATAATGGTAGCTGGTTAGGTTACCTCTGCCAACTCAAAGTTAATACGATGTATGCAAAATATTGAAATATATCAGCCTTTTGGTAAAACTGAAGTTATCCATAAAACATGGTTTACAAAAAGTTAAAGGTAGAATATACTATGGTTCTTTGGCTCACTTTTCAATGCTTATTTATCTACGTGATGTCAAAATTGGTTATATCCATTCTGGATAGACTCAGGCTTTAGGCCTCACTGAGTTACTGTTTACAGTGCTAACAATATACATACACCTCCTTACATTCATTGGCTCATATAGAGAATTCCAAACACTAGCATACGCATATTAAAGATGAGAAAATAAAGGCTCATTGAAGTTTGTCTAAAATTATTTGTTCAGTTAGGACTCATCCTCACAAGTATAAACTAGTCCAGAAATAATTTATTAAAGCACATATCAGAAAAGTCTAGGTTTAAATTAGGTTCAATAGAGTTTTGGAGTTAAAAAGATCTAGTTGTTCTTTGTGTCTTCTTTGCTTCATTCCCAGGCAGAAATTCTCCTGAGGACCCCAGCCTTGCATCCTCCTAGATCCGTATCCAGAATAAAAAGAATATATCTCTTCCCTAAAAATGTGATCAAAAGTCAAAACAGATTTCAGCTGAGATTGGAGCATACTCCTTAACCAAGCTCTGTGACCGGAAGGTAACACTCTAGTTAGCAGCACATAAATCATACGTCTATCCCTGGTGCCAGGAGTAAAACAGGCTCTGTCCAAAGCACAAACCCTGAGTTCTGGGAGCATCTACTGGTCCTAAATCTGGATACCAGTACGAAAAGAGGGGAAATAGATACTGAGAAACAATAGCAACAAAAGGCTGCCATAATGATTTAACTACTGTGATTAGAGCCAGATCTGGGCAAACCAGATATGAACTGAGAGTCATGGGGAGTCACAGTGACTCTCAATTAAATGTATTCTATTACATCATGCTATTCCCCTGGAGGAAGAAACTATACAAATGATCTGACTAAGCTCTCAGCCTTGAATTATATGAAGCTTAAAATATTTTGTTTTTCTTCCTTAAAAGCTATTTGCATGGAAAAAAAACATCTTTACAAACTCTCCAGGAAATAATCCTGGTCATGTAGAAAGTTTAGCATCATCGTTCAAGATAATCTTGGTCTTATGATTTGCAATACTTTCTCTCTATACCTAGAACTAGCCATGAAACATAGAAGGCAACTACAGGGTTGAATATTAAGGGAATAAAAAGGCTCCCAACCCAGACCTCAACCTACTTGTTATTATGTTTTCTAAATCTACCATAAAATTCAGCTGGACTTGGAAGGCCACTAGGCTACCTATGTTCACAGAAAATATACACATCCTAGGAAAATAAACACCTTTAATTTACTCAATCAACATTCAATTAATGCAAAGCAAAAAGCAATGCATTTTGGATATAAAATGAACATTTGGGAAAGAACTCTTCCTTTTGGAGAGCCTGCAGTTTGTGGAGGAACATGATTATAATACATGATGAAAGATTTACAACCAATTTCTTATAAAGTGATATGGAATAGAACATATCAATCACTTCAGAATAGAATTAAGTGACAAGGACAAGCCATAGACAGGATCTGGAAGACATCATGAGGAAGGATGCAACCAGGAAAGAAGACAGAAAGAAACCAAAGAACTGACTTCTAAAGGTTGGCAATGGTGAAGCAGGGGAGAGAAAACTAAATTCAACAATTAATTAGCAGATGCTGAGTAAGGACTCCTGGCAGATAATATGGAAATGTAACAATGAACAAGACAGAGCTTCAATCCCAGAAGACCTATCATAACTTAGGCAGACAAGAAAAAGCAGAAATCAAAATATAAAAGATAGATTGCAATACAATTGGAGCATATAATCTGCTGTAGAGTTTCAGGCACGAGAGAGAAACAGTGACAAAGAGACAAGAATATTAAGGAAAAAGGGATTAGTAAAGAGGTGTGACTGTGTGGGAACTGGGGAATAAGTGAAGATGTGAAGAAGACAGAAAAAAGATTGTACGAGACAACGGTCATTATTCCAACCAAGCCAGCATGGACAGACCAACACCATTCGGTGTGCAGTCAATTTGGGGGCCACAGAATAAATTCTTCAGGCAGTCAGGTGAAGAAGCAAGTATACAGCTGAAAATAGAATGAGAGCTTTCTATTTTATCTATGGTTTATTTTCCTAACCAACAAAATATGGGTACCTAACCTCTACCCACATAAGGTTACTGGAAGATAAAATAAAGTAACAAATTAAAGTTCCTAGAATATGCCTGGTAGAATAGGGAAAACTTTTAGAAAGTGCTAATTTCTCTTCCCTTCTGTTTTCTAGAGTTGTCATAAGAAATTGCCATGAACTTGGTAGCTTAAAATAAGTGAAACTTACTCTCTGACATTTCTGGAGACTGAAGTCTGAAATCAGGATATTAGCAGGACAACTTTCCTTTTGGAGGTTGTGAGAGACTATCTGATCTCTGTTTCTTCCAGTTTCTGGTGGGAATTGACAATCTTTGCTGCTTTCTGGCTTGCAGCTAGGGATGTGATCTCTGCCTCCATTTATGCATGGCCTTATCTCTGTTTCTCTGTGTGTCCTCTCTTATAAGGGTACTGGCCAGTGGATTTAGGGCCTACCTTAAATTTAGGATGATTTAATACCAACATCCTTAGTTACTTACACCTACAAAGACCTGTTTCCAAATAAGGTTACCTTTTGAGCTCCTGTTTAAACTGGAACAGGGTTGGAGGACTGCTCCACCCACTATACCTTCCTTCTTCAGGCCCATTTGCATTTGAAACACTTGCAGGGCTCCTAACTGCCTAGTTTTCAGGAAGATATTATCTCTTCATTGAGCTCCCAGGATGTGTCCATGGTACTGAGCTACAATATCTACTATCTCTTAAGGAAAACTGAGATTTTTAAAAACCCAAAATCAAGCCAGTATTTTCAACAAAACCAAAAACTGCCCTCCAGTCCTGTCTATATTACAACTGTAAGATTCAATTTCTTCACCTTAAATGTGATTATCACACAATATGGAGGACAATCAAGGAAGAGGACAAATATGAAGGCATTTCTGAACTCTGAATGATTTACAAATACTGGTTATTATAAAACTTTTGATGTTTAATTATTTAACAATGTACTGAAATGTGCCAGTCGTTATCTTAAAAACCTTGAGGAGATAAGAAAAGGAAACATGTTCTATGACTTCACGGGTCTCACAGCTAACACTAACACACAAATTTTAAAAATGACATAATTTACCACTAAATAAATTTGGAAATTACTACGTGTGTGTGAAAGAGTAGAGAAGATAGTGGTCCGTTCTAGTTTGAGGAAGGAAGCAGGAAGAGAAGAAGGAATGTCTGGGGCACAGGGTGCAGGTGGAAATGCACACTGCATCTTGGGCACACAGAGGAGACTGGCCTGCAGGAGCAGGTGGGGATGCTGGGGAAGAAGATAAGACATAAGGCTAGATGCAACAAATCTGGAGGCTAGATGGAGCGCCTGGACTTCATGCACAGTGGCAGCCACTAGAGGTACCTGAATAGAGAATGCCACGAGGAAAGCAGGGATTTGGAAGAGAAGAGCCTGGGAGCACTTACAGCCTAAGTTGGCAAGGCAGACATTAAAGGCAAGGACACAAACTAATCCAAAACACGCTCATCTTCCCCAGGTACTAAAATTGCGACTGCCAGTAAGATCTGCAGTTTCTGGAAAGCTCCTTATTTTTTAGACAATAATTCTAAGCCTTTCCAGGGATTTTTTTCCTGTATTAACCTCACTAAATCAATCACTGGATTATACAGAAGCCCTCATTTCACATCTCTCATAATCCCAAGACAGAAAAGCAATTTGGAGAACACATAGGCAGCTCTACTCAAATGTCAAAGTTCTCTCGAAAGATGGATGGAGGAGTCACATAGCCTCTACTTAAACATTTTGGCTAAGAAATGTCCATTTCACCTGTTACCATCTTAAAAACAACCAAGGTTGAACACATCAGCTCCTTATAGGAATACTTGGTCTGCCTGTGTATTAGGCAGCTCTTCACCTGAGGTTAGAGTTCTCTACTGCTAGAGTAGAAGGAGGGACATCGTGATCCTGCAGCTTCTGACAGAGATGCAAGCCAGACCCAGCGGTGGCTGGCTGCAGGGAAGCAGGTCTGAGTCAATCTGTCAGGCAATGAAATCCTCACTCCATCTGCTCTCAGTTCTCTTCCAAGTTTTGATGCCTGGACACATGAGTTCCCACTCCCACTTCCACACCCACCACTTTCTCCTCTGAGACGTAGAAACAGAATCTGCTGCAAAGCTTCATCTTTATTTCTGTTCAGCCTCCAGTTCTAAGAAATTATCTCTCAGTTATAAGTTATAGACAAGAACGGAGAAGCATCTTCCCCTAATAACTCCAAGAGGACCGCAATGCAACTGACACTGCACAATGATGCCTGGCCTTCCGTCGCTAACACATTAGTTTCTCGCTGGGAATGGATCCTTTTCTTTTATCCCTTCATCTTTCTTTCTTTTATCTCCCCTGTTTTTGTCTTGCAGATGAGAAAATGAAGCAAAGATACTTCAAAAAATATATCTTGATTGCATGGCTCTTATTTTCTTCCTGTAGGGATTGGTTCTTCAAGGAGAAGTGAGGCAGAGCTAAATAAAGCAATTGGCTTTTGAAGGTGTATGATAAATGATTTCTGATAAAGCTAGCTCAATGTATGCAGTAACAGAACTGGTCCTATTGTGGGTATGATCGTGAACTAGAGATCTTGTATAGGGGTTACTGTATTTTTAAATGTGATGTATATGGAAGTCATAAAGACTAGTAATAAAAACAACACTCATGACCTGCCCTCACTTTACAAAGTAGACATTTCAGATACTGTTGAAACTTTCTATCACACCCTCCTGCCTCACAATGGTTTCCACCAGAAGCAGTTGCTGTGCAGAACCTTGTGCTCACCATTCTTCCTTCCTATTCAGAAAACTAAATTAACTCATTCATCCAAAGGCCTCCACATTTTCCAGTTCAAATCTACTTTCACTTCCATTTCTGTCTGCAGCTACTCACTCGCCAGCCCGTCTCTCAAATTCTAGTCATCTCTGGGAAGCTGAGCCACCACCAAATCCTAGTTCATGATAATCCAATAGTTGAATACCATGAGGTCTGTCTTCAAACATGGACACACATCTCCCAAATCACCTACTGTGTCCCAAATTAGTATTCACCTGCCTGCCTCCTTCTTCCCTCCTGCCTTCCTTTTCTCTTTCTTCCCTTCCTCCCTTCCTCCCTTGAGTCCTTCCTTCTTCCCTCCTCTCTTCCTCCTTTTCTCTCTCCCTCCCTCACTCCTTTCCTTCTTCCCCACTTCCTTTTTTCCTTCCTTCCTTTTTCCCTCCCTTAAGAGATGCAGTCTCACCATGTTGCCCAGATTGGCCTTGAATTCCTGTGCTCAAGTGATCTTTCTGCCTCAGCCTCCCAAGCAGCTGGGACTATATGCACAAGCCATCAAGCCCAGCTAAGTGAAACCAGCATAGTCCCTCCATACTTTACTATACTAGGTATACAATGAGTATTCCAGGCTTTCCTGACACCAGCACTTACTCAGCTAATGTGGGCCATTGTTAGAGGCCCAGAACCTCACTGTAGAGCGTATATGTCATTCAGACTAGATCATCAAACACTTAAAGGCAGAAAATATGTCTGAGAGAGGCTCTGATTTAGAGATTAAGGCTTGATCCTATCTGACCTCGAAAAGGGTAGCCATGCAACTAGCAGAAATGAGCTTTGCTGGACATAAGGTAATGCACACCCGTAATCTGAGTTACCTGGGAAGCTGAAGCAGGAGGATTACAAGTTTAAGGCAAGTCCTTGCAACTTACTGACACCTGTCTCAAAATTTTAAAGATGTTAAGAGGGCTGGTGTTGCAGCTCAGCATTTCCTAGGTCGATCTCTAGTACTACAAAACAAACTTGAGTGTCTTCCTCTCTATTCTCAACCCTAACCCCTATATAAGATCTCTAGTTCACGATCATACCCACAATAGGACCAGTTCTGTTACTGCATACGTTGAGCTAGCTTTATCAGAAATCATTTATCATACACCTTCAAAAGCCAATTGCTTTATTTAGCTCTGCCTCACTTCTCCTTGAAGAACCAATCCCTACAGGAAGAAAATAAGAGCCATGCAATCAAGATATATTTTTTAAAGTATCTTTGCTTCATTTTCTCATCTGCAAGACAAGGACAGTACCACCCAGTATACAGCTAGGGTTAGGTGTCCTCCACTTAGCCCAAAGGTAGAGTTTAATAATTTAATATATATGAGGCCTTTATCATGGTGTTAGACATAACAGTTACTAAAATAACATCAGATGTCTTTCATTTTTCTCTGTAATAATGTCAGAAAATCTCCTAAATACACTTCACAAAAAGGTTTGGCCACAAATAAACCGCTACCAGACCAAATCTAGCAATACATAAAGAGCATTACAGAGACAGCTGACATGTATCCCTGCAAATATCTGTTCAACATATGAACATCAGTCTATGTGACATACCATATTAGTAGAAAAGAACAAAACTTGCATGATCATCCCAATAGACACAGAGAAAGCATCTGATAAAATCCATCACCTTTTCATCAGAGAAACACTCAGCAACCTGGGAATCAACACAATTTCTCAACCTAACATTACACTAATGGTGAAAGGCTGAGAGCTTGCCCAAAGATCAGGAAAGAAACAAGGATGTTCAATCTCTCCACTTCTCAACATTGTGCTGGAGGTCCTTCCAGGACAATTAGGCAAGAAAAAGAAAGCAAAAGCATCCAAATTGGGAAGGAAGAAGCAAAATTATCTCCACTTATAGATGACATGATCTTGTGACTAGAAAATTCTAAGGAATACACAAAACTAGATGGCTCATATTTTCCCATTTTTGGGGGGTTGCATTTTTTTTTGAGACAGAGTCTCACTATGTAGCCCAGGCTGGCCTTGAACTCACAGCAATCCTCCTGCCTCAGCCTCCCATATGCTGGGATTATAGGCATGAGCTACAATGCCCAGCTTCAATTTTAAAACTCACTACAAAGCTACAGTAATGAAGGCAATGCGGTATTAACATAAGTATAGAAAATGGATCATTGAAACCCATTGAATCAATAGAATAGGTTTGAGAATTCAAAAAGTAACACATTATTCTATAGTGAATTGACTTTTGACAAGGGTGCCAAGACAATTCTATGGAGAAAGAAGAGTCTTTTCAACAAGCAGTGTAGGGAAAAAACAGATACCTACATGCTAGAGAATAAAGTTAGACGCTTTTTTCAAACCATATACAAAAAACAAGGCAAAATGGACTAAAGATCTAAATGTAAGAAATGAAATTATAAAGATCTTAGAATATACACATAAATTTTTGTGAGCTATGGTTACACAACAGTATCTTACACATACACAAAAACAAGTAACAAAAGAAAAGAACATAAATTGAACTTTATTAAAATCAATTAAAAACTTGGGCTTCAAAAAATGCTAACAAAAGTAAAAAAAAAAATCACAGAATGGGACAGAAAAGCTGCAAATCATATGATTGGTAAGGTATGTGTATATAGAACATATAAAGAGCTCTTACAACTCAAACAATAAAAAAAATTAAATTAACCCAATTTTTAAAATGGGGAAAAGGATGGTGGCACATGCCGTAATCCCAAAACTCAAGGGGCAGCCAAGGCAGAAGGATAGAGTTTGAGGCCATCCTGAACTACATAGTGAGTTCAAAGCTGGCCTGGACTATATAGCAAGACTTTGTATCCAAAAAAAAAAAAAAAAAGGAAAGGCATCAAATAGACCTGTCTCCAGAGAAGACATACAAGTGGCCAATGAGAACATAAAAAGATACTGAACATTATTCCTCACTAGAGAAATGCAAAGCAAAACCACAGTGTGATTATTCTACTTCACACATACTAGATGGCTGTAATTAACAAAAACAACAAAATAGGACAAAAAAACAGACAACAACTGTGTTGTCAAGCATGTGAGACAAGCAGAACGGTCATAGATTGATGATGGGAAAACAGTCTGACAGTATCTCAAAAAGTTAATCAGTGTTACTACATGAACAAAAAAAATGTCTCTCCTGAATATATGCCTAAGAGAATGGAGGGGGCTAGTGGTACAACTCAATGGTAAAATACTTATCTAACACATGAGACCCTGGTTCAATATTTAGCACCGCATAAACACAAGAGATATGTTCACACAACAAATTAACAAGTTGAATACAAATGTTCAAAGCAGCCTCATTTATATCTTTAAAGTGGAAGCACTCCACAGTCCATCAAATGATCAGTGGATAAGTAAAATGTGGTATAGCTACACAACAGAATATTGTACACAAAAGAATAAAATTCCATATAAGGGAAAGAAATACTGATGTGTTAAAATGTGGATAAACCTTTAAAAAGTTAGACTAACGTGAAAGAAGCTAGACATTTAAGGCAACATACTCTATGACTCCATTTATATGAAATTCTAGACTAGGCAGTTCTTAAAGACAGAAAGTAGAATCAGTGGCTGTCTAGGGCTAAGGGAAGGACAATTGAGGCATGACCACTAGTGGGTATGTGGTTTCTTTTTTGGGGGTGATAAATATGTTATACAATAAGAGAATGATTACAGTTTCACTTTGGAGTACATTAAAACCAATGAAATATACACTTTAAAATAGTGAATTTTATAGTAGACAAATAATATCTCAATTTTCCAAAAAGCCCCATTTAGAAATCATATCAATCTCTTGCACCCACTCTGTCTCACATCTAGAAATTATCTAAATTTACCACTGGTCACAGCATAATATGCTTCATTCCAAAAGTGGAGAAAGTACAACTGCCTATACCTCCTTATTCTGTATACTTCTTCTGATAGTGGTGATTTCTCCAAAACCTGTTTCCTGACACTGATGCCTAAAGTCCTCAATCTAAACTTTTTCCACTGAGCTATGAAATGTATACTTAATAGTACAATTATCCTGCTGTCAGTTATGAAGTAGAAGAGACATGATGTGGTAGATTAATTAATGGTCAACTTTTGACACCCAGCTGAACTGAATCAGCATGGTGCTGGGTGTGGATGGCCCACCTGAGGACTGTTGCCAACAGCATAAAAAGAGAAATGGAGGGGAAGAAGGTGAGCTGTTGATCCTCTGAGAAGTTTGTTGTGCTGGTTTTCCTGATTTGAACTCAGCTATTTTCAATGTCAGAGGGGTTCTGGTCCTTACTGTCGCTGGGGATGGCTGTGGTTCTCTTCAGGGAAACTCTGGTCTTCATCTTGAGCACTGCTTCCTGGCTCCAATGCAGATCCCTCAGCCTGCTGGCACAGATCCTTCATCCCGCTGGTGCAGACTTTCTAGGTTTCACCACAGACCTTTGGGCCTTCGCAGTGCAGATCATTGATACAGACTTGCATGAGACATTGTCATGGGCTCTAGGCCTCCAGTTGGACTTGTGGAGGACATTGTTATGGGCTCTAGGCCTCCAGTTGGACTTGTGGAGGACACTGTCATGGGCTCTAGGTCTTCAGCTGGACTCATATAGGACATTGCCATGGGATCCAGGACAGATCTCCTGCACTCTTTTGCATTTGATTTTTTTAGATGAATATTATAAAATAATCCTATAAATTATGTGTTCTGTATTCAATATTTACCCTTGTAAACACTGACTACAATGCATGGGTTTCAAATTCAGACAAAAATTTAAATCATCAATCATTCCCTTCATGTGTATGGGGGTAGTTATTTAATCCAGTTCTCAGATGAAAAATGGAGAAAATACCTTTTTGAAGGTGTGAGGATTCAGGGAGATAACATAAACAACCTGCTAACGGTAAATTTCCATAAATGTTAGTTCATGTCTTTTCACTGTTTTGTAAAATATAATGATATTTGAACCCCACTCTAAAACTTTCCTTAACCAGGATAGGGATCTCACGGGATCTAGGGACATGTCAAGATTACAGACAATGAAGTGGAGGTTAATGGGTGAAACATCCTTCATACGTGTTTAATTGGAACTCCTATTCCAACCTAATGTAATTAATAGGCTCGGTATGTAAGGCTCTAAAGCTCTCTAAGCAGGAAGAAGGGTGCTTGACAAGAGAATGAAAAGGCATATTGTTCCAATTACCACAAATGGATATGCTACAAATAAACATGTTTCTAGGGATGGAATGAGAGGATCTTTTAAGGGAGAGAGCTGAAGAGGCTGAGCTAGAAAGTCTACTCTTAATTTTTCACACAGGAGATAAAATTACAATCTTGCCACTTCCACCTCTGATGATAAATGGCAAGGAGAGCACTGAGTTATTCCAGTAGAAGACTTGCTGCCCCCCACTAGAAACTTCTCCACTCACCTGCCTGTTTGTTTTATGCAAGCATTACACAGGTTCAATACCCTTGGGCCAACTAAGAGCAAGAAATTATAGTAGACCCCAAGTCACCACAGCTCTCTCTAAACAGAATCACTGCCTTAGTAAATACCCAAACACTCCTGCATATGTCAGGGGTCCTGAGTCTAGAGGAGCTCAGAATTAAGGCAGTGCTATCCCAGACAGTCTTCATTAGTCCTCACCACTACAACATTTACTCCTTTTATGGAGTGGCTGGTGACCCCTAACCTCATCTCCTAGTATTCCTCACTTTTTTCCTTTTCTTCATACACAATGTCCATACCAAGAACATAGTATTTCCCAAACAGCAATGTCTTTTCATTTCCTCTTGCTTTATCCTTCTGTATGAAAAGTCTTATTCCTCCAATCTACCCAGTGAACTTCTATTCTTCCTTTAAGTCAACCTTCTATTTCTCCTCTTTTGTTAATCCTTCCCCAACTTCCTACTTTAGGCAAATTAATTTAATTATATCCTCCTCATTCTCTTAAGGGGTCAAAAACCTGTGTATATATGCAGAAGATTTTAAGGGTAAATATGTTGCTCATTTCAGTTTTGCCATTCAGAGTCCTTCATGAAGTTGACAGCACCTTTATTAGAGATCCAAGAATATCATTTATTACATAATCCTTTGCTTTAAGTAAAATCTCAAGAAAAAGTTCAATACATACACAACAAATAGAATCAGAGCTACTCTGGTTGCAATAATATACAGAGGACCCAATGCTTTTCCTACTTGGGTCTTCACCCTGGAGATGCTGAGGAAGGCCATGGAGCCACTGACCCCAATCCAACACGCTCTTTGTACAAGTCAGGGAACCTGCGCCAAGAGAAGGGAAATATGGTACTCAAGGTCATGCAATAATAGGGCCATGACCAAGGTCTTCCACCTTCTAGCTCTTTCTATCATGTCATTCCTGTTTACCTACTCTTGAGAGAGGGAAAAGCTATATGAAGACCAGTAAAAGAAATAAGAGGCTTGGTTAGTGTTAAAAATTCAATGAGAGCTCTTTCGTCAGCTTGCCAGCTGGAGCGGAGGATGTGCCAGTATAATATCTACCTTGAGACAGTCTTAATGACTGGCTGCTAAGAGATTCAGCAGAGAGGCAGAGAGAGCAGAGGGTTGTGGGAAGTGTGTGGCTAGGAGACTGCTATTTGCAAGCCCAGGTAAGCATCATATCTCAGAAGGGGAGCACTTGTATGATGGGATTCCTGGGTCATCAGGAAGAGCCCCATCCATCCATCCCCACACCCAAAAAAGGCAAATATGCACCTTCCTGACAACTGCAATTTCTATGTGGCATGCCTGGTTCAGACTCAAGCAGATTCTAGGTTGGATTCTGGATGCCAAATACAAATTGCCTGACTAACCTGTAGTCTCAGGTTCCTGGCCTATAAAATCAACAGTAATACTGATCCTACAGTTTACATAAGTATCAGCTTGATTAAATGAGACAATGTAAATAGAAGCACTCAGGGAGTATCTGAGTAAGCATTCAATAACCAGGAGTCCCTTTCTTCCTTTACATTAGGCACAGCCCTCCTTGCGCAAGTTTCTTGTAATATAAAAGCCTTTGAAATTTGAAACACTGACAATACCAAGTTACTATGGCCTAAGTGTACGTTCCACTCCCAAATCTGTAAGTTAAAACCCCTATCTCCAATTGTGACAATACTTGGAGGGAGGGCCTTTGGGAAGTATAATAGTTTAGATGAGTTTAGGAGAATATATTAGTTTAGATGACTTTAAGTTTCTGAGGACACAACCAGGATGGGGTTTGTTGCCTTGTAGGAGTATGAAGAGACAAAATTTCTGTCTCTCTGTCTCTGTCTGTCTCTGTCTGTCTGTCTGTCTCTTTCTGTCTGCCTGTAGGTCTGTCTGTCTCTCTCTCTCTCACCTGCATCTCCTGGAGATCATAGCCACAAGGCACTATCTACAAGTCAGGAAGAGAGCTCTCTCTCATGAGAGCTTAATCATGCTGACACCCTTAGCCTCTCAAATTTCCAGCCTTCAGATCTGTGAGAAATACATTTCTATTGTTTAAACCACCACAACCAGCTTACTGAGAGTGTGTTGGTACAATCTCTCTGTTAAACTGTTATTACCTACTGAAGAATAAATATGCATATGCTCTATAACCCAGCAAATTTCTCAGTATACACCCAAAAGAAATAAGAATTTATACTCACCAAAACATATGTGCAAGATGTTCATAGCACTAGTACTTATACAATAGTTCTAAACTGGGAATTTAAGTATCCATCAACAGCAAAATGGATACATAAGTAGTGAGACAGTCTTACAATGGAACACAAGTCAGCAATGAAAAATAAACAAATGGTACATAAAGGAAAACATGAATCTCATGAACATAATGTCAAACTAAAGAAGCCAGACACAAAAGAAGTTATGCTGTATGATTCCACTTATATAAAACTCAAAAACAGACAAAACTAGTAGATGGTGAAGGAAGTAAAAATAGTGGTTACTTGTTGAGTGGGAAGACATAATAATTGAAAGGGATGTTACAGAAGGTTGGGAAGTACTGGTAATGCTGTTTATCTTGACTTGCGTTATATTTTATATTTGTAAAATTTTTCATTAAGCTATGCAATTATAACTGGGTCTTAATTTATGTATGAAGTTTTACACTTCCAATTTTTTGAGATTGCAGAGACAACAGTCCTCTAGGAGACATAGCAGATTGAGGGTCATAAGGTCCCAGAGCTCCTTTAGTCAAGGACTATACTCTCTGATTCCCGTGTTTCCGTCCCTTCTCTCCAAGGCCACGGTTCTATTTCAAGCTTCTGGTAACTCAGAGATGGACAACCGAAGAACATTCCTAATTGGTCTCCTGGGCTGCACAAGTTCTCTCTCCTCCCATCTGCTACACTGTATGCATAAACCTGCCTAAGCTTCATGTTGGGTGAGTCAGTCCCCTGACCAGAACAATCAGTACTGTCCACCGACCACAGGATAAACTGAAACTCTCTGGGCTTTGTACTTCAGGTTCTCCTCATCAGATCCCAACCTACTATTCTAGGATCAGCTCATGATTACTCCTTGTCCTGACCCACTGTTTCAATTAGCTAAAACAAATGAATCAAAACATGGCCCACACTCTGCCTCCCCCTTTTCACTGACCTAAGAAATGGACTTAAACAGAAAGAAGCTAGTTGTTTACTAACGTGATAAAAGTGTATATATTCTCCACAGCTACCTCTCTATTTTCCCTTCTTCCTCAATGTTCCTGTGGGGCTATACTTTAGAAACTTCAATTTACCCTCAAATGATAAGGACCAGTTGCAAAACACAAAGAATAAACCTACCTCCTGGCAAACAACGGAAGTAATTTAATGCCTCTATTCCTGGGTTTCTACATGATAAGGATGGTTACAATAACTTTCTATTTATATAGCACTTTAGAGTTTATAGAGCATTTTCATAACCTACTCTATTTCAATTAAGTCTCACAATAACCCTAGAAGAGAGGCATTCTTGTCCATATTTATCCATAAGGACACCAAGGCTCAGGTGAACATGAAGGCCAGTTCTTCTGTTCCTGGGACAGCACAACAGACGAAGTATAGTCCGACAGCTCCCACTTACTCTTCTGAGAACCTCTCACTTCCCCAGTGTGAGGTGTGCATTCTGCTCCTGCAGGTCACTGCTCTCTTACTGTGGTATAATCTCCCATATGTTACCTGAGAGCACCACATTTATGTTCCTATAGGTATTAACTTCCTAGAAGTCTCCCAGATTAGAAAGTCTATTACATTCAAACAACCAAATGGTGACACAAGGCAACCCAATATAGGCAACCCAAATAGGCAACCCAAGAAGATATGGGAGAGATATTTGGAAAAGACTGTCCAGAACCTCTGAGAACTTTTCCTTCACAGTTTTTGAGGTCCAATATCAGCCGAGCTGCTAAATGGTGAGAAAAGAATAAAACCCAGCCTCTGCTCTAGGGGAACTCATGGCCCACCCACATTTGTAAATCCTACCCTTAGCACTCACTGAAGCTTAAACGTAGAGTCCTTTCCTTGACACCACAGACTTTTTTGCCGAGTTGTCACAAAACCCAAGGAGATATTTTAGCCACTGCCATCCATTCTTCCTCACTGACAATCAATGTTCCATTCAAAATCAAACCACTGTGTAAAGTGCCACAAGTTAAGAACAGACATGGGGAAAAATTTAACCTTTGACTGGTTAAAATAGCCTAGAGGCATGTTCAAATACTGCCTTACACTTATCATATTAACACTTATGAAGATAATATCATGTGCAAGAAAGTGAGGTGAAAATGACTGGTGGCCAATGAATTTTTAAAAAACCTTTTATAGAAGTTTTATAGATATTAAAATACAATAATATCTAGCAAACGATATATAACTCATAATAATCTGGCTTTTAAGAATGTACTTTTTTGGGGCTGGGGATTTAGCTCAGCGGCAAAAGCACCTGCTTGGCAAGCGCAAGGTCGTGAGTTCGGTTCCCGGTACCGGAGGAAAAAAAAAAAAATGTACTTTTTTATAATAATCTTTGATCAAATAGTTCCTCTCCTGAAAACTGAGAATGCTATGTAACGATGAAAAATTAGAAACCAACACAGTTCTTGGGGCTGGGGATTTAGCTCAGCGGCACAGCACCTGCCTGGCAAGCGCAAGGTCATGAGTTCAATTCCTGGTACCGGAAAAAAAAAAAAAAAAGAAAAGAAACCAACACAGTTCTTCAACAGAAATGTAATTTTGTTTTTGTTTTTGTTTTTTTCCGGTACCGGGAATCAAACTCACGACGTCGCGCTTGCCAGGCAGACGCTGTGCCGCTGAGCTAAATCCCCAGCCCCTTCAACAGAAATGTAATTGAAGAAACCATTGTGGACTGGGTGTGGTGGTGCACACCTGTAATCCCAGCACTTGGGAGGCTGAGGCAGGAGGATCGCCATGAGTTCAAAGCCAGCCTGGGCTATATAGTGAGTTCAAGGCTGGTCTGAACTACATGGCAAGACCCTGTCTCAAAAAAAAAAAAAGAAACCATTGTGCATCAGCCATGAAAAATATTATTATTAAGGTTATATAACAATACAATTATTAATATTCTGATATTATTCTACATAATTGTTAAGGATATGTAAAATTGCATATTAATTACATTAAAGTTAAAAGTGAAATAATAGACTACAATCATAATTATATAAAATATGTTCATATTTGGACAAATGTTGGAACAGATATGGAAAAATGTGAAGGCAGCTGCTCTATTGCTAGGGTAAATTTATGAGAGAAACATTTTCTATTTAAAATTTCTTTTAATCATATTGGTATAACAGTAAACCACACTATTATATTGCTTGTCTAATTCTTTGTCTCCCCCATCGAACTATAAGCTTTGTGAAGACATGAACATGTCTTTTATGCTCAGTATTACAGCATGAGTTCCTATTGAATAGTTAGTTCATGAAAGAATGGATGAGTTACATGGGAAAGTTCTGAGTAAACACCCCTCAGAAGAGAAAAGGAGGTAAACCATTAGAAACAAATGTTTTATCTCTGTATGTCTGTTTCTAAGATTCAACTAAGGCAAAAACAGAATCAACCCACTGAAGACTCTCTAGGGAATCTTTCTTCCTGCAAAGTTACTGCCAAGATCTTTGCTCCTAAAGGGTCTGGAGAAAAACACAGCATTTTGTAAGTGGTCAGCAGGAGGCTCCAGGATTTTCAGGGAATACTTCCACTAGGAAGATGAAGAGCCTCAAATTTTTTTTCTCTATCCCAAAACTCACATTTGACTACCAGAATCTTCTACATATCTATCATTAGAATTAAGGGGGGAAAGGAGGATGTATCAAAAGATATTGGCTATGGGGGAAAGGGGAGGGCATGAAAAATATCAGCACAGAAAAGTGTTTTTATTAGGAATTTAAATCTGACACCACCCTGAGCTGTGGCTAAGAAATAAATTTTGAGGTACAAAGAAAAATAAGAAGCTTTAAGGAACTGAGTCCTAGAGTGAAAATCCCCTTTCCTGACAATTTAAAATTAGTTTGAAATATATCAGAGGCACCAGAAGGATGCCTAAGTCATGAAGTATTATAAGAATTAACAAAACACACAGGAAAAGGAGACAGTCTTTAAGTTATTTTTCAACCAACCTACGCAACACCTGTCACAAACCATGCAGGCTTTTCAGTTTAAGCAATTTTTTATCCACCCCTGATACTTCTACGTAAAAGCATCATCAGTTGACTAATGCACAGCTCAGAAAGTTCAGCTGCATGAAGAAAAGGGGCACTGAGTAAGGAGAAAGGGCATACAGTAAATAGAGTCTAGATGTCAGATGCAGCCCTACCTATTTTGATGTTGCAACTTTAAGCAAACCACAATTTCTCTGAGCCTTGGCTTTCTAATCTAAACTGGGAATTATACCAGTTTATCACAAGGTGAAAGTGACAATTAAATGAGATTATACATAAAGTCAAAGGACATAACAAATTGTAAAGTCATACTTAAATATATTAACTTAATACAGAATTACAAATGTTATGATTATCTTCCAAGGTAATGACTGAGTGCATTTTTTCAACTAAAAATTCTCCATAAATCATCTTGAGATTGCAGGAAAATCAGTGTCTTCCTACTTTGCCAAGTCAACCGCTGGTTTACTCCTTCAGAGCAGACTTTTTGTGTTGGTATGTTGCAACAAAGAATAGTTCATATTTTCCCATAATTCTAGCCTTGAAATTCCACCAGTAATGACTTAAAAGCTTGTCTATTTTTCAGCTCTTTCTATGAAAATGCAAAAACCTGAATAAAGATTGCCCATAGCAACCCATAGTTGAGCTAAGATTAACTTAGCCTGATAAAAACTAAGTGCTATGAGACAGGGATGCCAACGGCAGTTTGTCCTACATTTTCTCAAAACCTACCAATTTCAAGTTTTTAGGCTCATCATCTCCAGTCACCAAAATTTCCCCTGATTTCAGCATCTAAAAATCTTCCAGGCTATTACTTGCATGGAAAACAAGACTTCATGTCCCAATTTTGTTTCAGAAAATATATTCACCTCTGGAATAGCCCCAGGTCATAGGACAGTGATGCTGAAACTTTTCAGGCTTTCAATGATAACAAACAGCTGGCTGTGGCATGTGTGCTGTAGGTTTGCCACCATGGTCAAAGGATCTATGTAGGTAGATAAAAAAGCAGAGGTACCAGTGGGGAGAGAAAGCACAGAAAAATTTCACTATTTCCTCAGCTCTAAATAGAATTAGCAGGCCAGATATTAGGGAAAAAAATCTAATTTCTCCCATGTTCTTATTACTAGTAACTAGAAAAGCTGTCTATGACCATATTTAAATGGAAACTAAACAAATAATTCCTTCTCATATCTATTCTCAATCCTGCTTGTGACTATAGTTTCAGCATATACTATTCCGAGCATTGTGTATGCTATAGTATGCAAAATCTGTCTACAGACATTATCTCATGAAGAAAGCACGTTTACTACTCCAATTGTAAGGATGAGGAAATGAGATTTGGACAAAGGAACAGTAACCTTCTATGGCATGAATTAAACTGGTCTCAATCTTTCCATCACTACCTTCCATGGCACTGTTCACTGGCTTTTTGTGTCAGAATCCAGCAATCTCTGAAGAGAATTCCCAGCTAATACCAAAGGTAAATAATTAAGCTAAATGCCCTTGGGAGACAAAAGAATCTATAAAATGGCTTGAAAAATTAATGTTTCTGTCCAGTTACTAAAGTTTTCAATCAGATTATCTAACTGCCTACTTCTTTGGAACCTAAGATTCAGTCCAAGAAACCTATCAAAATACACAGAAGATCAAAGTCAAAGACCTGGGTTTTTAGCCCTGAGCTCCTCAATTCCTGGCTGTTGGACATTCAGTAATCCTCTTAACTTTCTCAGATCTTAATTCTTTCATTAAGTAAAATGAGAATAATATTGATCACTGCACCTCAGTACCTCTGTGTGGAGGATTAAATATGGCATGGATATCATAGTGCACAAAGTCTCCACAAACAAGCGAACTTAAAAACATATTCACTGAACTCTGTTTTAAAACACTAGTAATCAGTGTTTTCTAAACTATGTACAACAACTACTCCAACAAAAATGAAGGAATATTCATGCAGGTTTGTTCTACTTTTCAAATTTTTTTTAGTGTCATGAAAACTTCTCTACAAATGATATTATTTGGCTTGAAGACACCTATAATTACTCATGTAAGTTGTTGCCTTAAAGCTGCTCTGAAAATCTGCTTGTGAAGGTGGGATATTTACTGAAACTCCCTCATATACCAGTTAGGCATTTTCAACATTTATTTCAACTGATTCTTATAAGAGCACTCTGTGTTATACTTTATCTCCTTTTGATAGATGAACAATCTAAAATTTAGAGGGAATAAGAAATTGCCCAACATTAATCATATGCCTGTGTCAATGAGGAAAAGAAACACCTTGGTGTTCAGGCAAACAGAAATCTGTAATGCTGTTATCTGGAAATCTAGAGTGTGGAACTATCTAATAGTTAACAATAGTAATAGATTTAATGACTTAGTAAGTTAGTTAATACACTGACTAAAAGTAGTGCCAACCTATTGCATAGTACATGCCCAGTATTACCATCACTTCAACCACCCTGCTTGTCCAAATTTTTCTCTATTTTTTCCTTGCCTAAACCCTTGATGCCAACTAGTCTAAATCTGCTCTATGCACATCTTACTCATTTGTTACTACACTTTTGCTTTTTCTTTTCTCTTCCTTTTAATTGAAATGTCTCTCTCCTTGCTCAATAATCTAATCCCCCTCATCCTTCAAAGCCCAGCTCAGATCTGCCTTTTGTGAAACAGTATCTAATTTCTCTAGTCCACAATATCTTCTCCTACTCTGAACAACTCTTTATACTGCCAAACAATACAACTTTTAGAAAGCACTCGATTTTTAGAAATCACTTAATTTATAAGGATCTCTGAAGATAGAAGTTTGGCGTATATCCCTAATTTTTGAAATAGAAATTGAGGCTTTAAGGGTTAAATTGCCTATGGTAACACAAAAAGTTAACTGGCAGTGTACAGACTTGAATCTAGATGTCTTAAGTATTTGCAATGCTCTTCCCACTATATTACCCTAATTTTGTCTTTCTTGAGATTCTATATGAATTCTCAAAACTGAAACCATATATTCCATATTTATGCAATTCCAAATATTTCACTGGTGTTGTAGACTGCGTGGCAATTAACGCACTGGAATTAGTAGTTGTTGGCTCATTGACTAGTTTATCAACCTTTCATTGGCACTTTTTTATCCAACAGTTAAAATAAAGTAATGAGTAAACATAGGACTCGGTAGAACTGAAATCTTCAACAAGAACTATTCATCGGAAGATAGGGACTAAAGAGGGCCATACATTCAGATATATCCCTGGAGTTACACTAAAAGTAGAAAAAAAAATTCATTCTGTCACTAGAACCTAGAAGTATAAAAGAAAAATAGTTTTCTGCTGTGTTATTATTACTGGAGTCTTTCAAAGATTCAAGTCCATAATTGACAAATGGGACCTCAATTTCCTTCTACAAAGCCCAAGCCTCTTTGTGCAAGATTAAATCACACTGAAGTTATTGTATAAACTTGTTAGGCCCCTTGAACTGAAAAATAGATCAAAGGTATAGATCCTAGAAAAGGAGTTATAATTGTGCTTGGGAGGACTGGAATAAAAGAATGGCCCTGAATAGGAAGAAGAAAAGAAAGAACAGACCTTGAAACTTGAGAAAGGCTCCAGTAAACAAAGATATCTTGGTGCCTCAACTAGGAGAGGAAAAGAAGCCTAGAGCATGACAGCCGTTCTCCCAAAGGTGAGAGCAACCATGGAGTGGGTATGCACACCAAAGAGGGACTCAGAGGGAGGTGTAGCAGGTACATCATCAGCCTCAGCTAAGGGGAAGGGTACAGGAAATGCTAGATAGTAACAATAGTCTTTGCCTTTATATTATTTTACAGTTTATAAAAAGATTTTAACTTCCTATTGACCACTCTGGTTACTGCAGTTGTCATTTCGCATATATGTAATATATATATTTACATATATTAAATGTAATATATTTATATATTAAATATGACATATTTAATATATTTATATTTATTTATTTTTAGGGAACTAATTTATTTATAGGGAATGTAAGAGTCATTTTTACTAATCACTGATATAGTCATGATTTTTTCATGATTAGTTTAGAAAGTAATTTCTGAAAACCTTCTTTCAAAATGCTGAGGATACTGAAAGAAAAGTTATGGTCACTGTCCTCACAGGGCTTACAACAGTGTTGGAGGTGGGGAGATGAAGAAGACAGACAAATAAACCCTTGCTGTAATACTATGAGTTAATGCTATGAGAGATATGCAAGCAAATGATGTTTTTTAACATAAAGCAAAAGAATTAAAGGAAGGCGAATCTCTAGCCCTGACTCTAGAAAAGACAACAACTAAATTTATATATATATATATTTTTTTTTAATACATCTTAAGCTGAGTGTAGTGTCACACATATGTAATCCCAGCTACTTAGATGGCTGAAGCAGGAGGATCACTAGTTTGAGACCAGCCTGACAACTTCCGAAGAGTCTGTCTCAAAACAAAACCCTATAAAGGGCTGCAGGCACAGCTCAGTTGCTCTGCTCAGAGTTGCTGAGGACCAGACACTACTTCGCAGTACTATGGGCTAGTATGGCTCTCTCATTCAGAGCTAAATCTCTAGAGATTTGTGATTGACTTAGAGTGTTTGAAAATTAGTACTTAATTAATCTTTCAAAAAATAGAAGAGGGAAAGCATTCTAAAGTGTATATCTGAAGAGAATAAAGATGATTTTCAACATAATAGCATACACCTCTAATCCTAGAACAATTCTTTCTTTGCTATTCCTTTCATTCCTTTTCTCGTTCTTTGAATCTCTCTCTCTCTGATCAATTGCATACAGTAAAGATGCATTGACCTCAAACTACGTGTCAGCATTCTGCCGGACACTGAGGATACTAAATCCATCCTCAAAAGAATTCAGTATTTAGTGATAGACACACACATGAACAGATAATGGTGTTGGGTCCAGTAATAAAAATATTCATAGGCCTGCAAAAAGGCATGGACAGGATATAGATGCCCAATGCAATATAGAAATTTGGAGAAGGATTTCTAGAAAAGGAAATATTCATCTCAATCTCAAAGGTTGAATATGAGTTTAATGAGGAAAAGGAAAGAAAGAAGAGCAAAAGTGATCCTAACACTGGTAGATGACACAGTAAAGACAAGGAGGAAGAAGACCATATTGTGAGTACAGAACTGCAAAGAGTTCAGGATTACTAGAAAATAAAGTTTGTGGATAGCAATGATGAAAAGGAGGCCAGGGAAGAAAGCAGGGGTCAAATCACAGGAGGGCCATGAACTTTATCTATAGAACATAGGACATCACTGAAAAACTTTAAACATATGAATAAAGGGGACAAATTTTGCATGTTAAATAGTTTATTTAACTTAAGTGAAAATCATGAGATTTGCAGACATTCTAGGTGAAAGCTAATAATAAGACCTTGAAACAGGCATCCATTAGGTGTCACCAGTTCAGACAATATAAGAAGAGCTGAAATAGGAAGGAAAAACAAAGAATTCAATATTGGATCAAATGACCTTGAGTTACCTTTAATCACCCAGATGGAAATGCCCACCAGGCAGTGAGTGACCATATGTCTGAAGATCAGGGTCAATTTCTGGGCTGAAGGTAAAGGTATGGGAACTGATGGCATTTAGGAGGTAATTAACATCTTGAGAAGGGATGAAATAGGGAGAGTATGTAGAATGGAAAAAAAAAAAGTATGCAGGAAATGGTTCCCTGAGGAACATTTAATAAGGCAGGTGAACAGATGTCAAGAGAACAGGCATAACGAGAACAAAGCATGCAGTGTTCAGAAGTCAAGGGACTTCCAAAGGGAAGATAAACAGTGCCAAACATATCATGAAGGTATAGATTGATACTTTCCTCTGGATTTAGCAATTCAATTCCCTAGAAAGAACAATTCAGTATTGCACAAAAAGCAGAGGCCAATGTCAGTGAAGAAGGACAAAGATGAAAAAAGGAAGTAGAGACACAAGTAAGAATTTTCTTTCCCTTTTGGAAAAGTGATGAAGAAGGTAAAGAGCATGGCTGGGGACGGAGCTCCATGATACAGCACTTGCATGCATGCACAGGGCTCTGGGGTCCACCCCCAGAAGTGCCAATAAAACAAAACAACAACAACCACCAAAAAAAGGTGAAAAGCAGTTTTGATTCTTTATGTACAAAGATGGAGCAACCAGGGGAAGAAACAACTAGTAGAAAATGAGAGTATGAATAGAAGGAAAAAGAAGGAATAAAAAAATACAGCAAGATCATGGAGAAGCCAGAAAGGGATGGGTCTTATAAACAAGAGAGTAACCTCATTCTCTGAGAATACTGTGAGGAAAATTAATGTTAAAAGAAAGGCAGGATCAAGAGCCCAAACAAGGGTACTAGGCACTAGTATCACAGCCTCTTCTACATCCAGCATAAGTGCAGGGAGAGGATAATCCACAGTACATAGCAAAGTGATTGTTCGAGAGCAATGGGAAATGAGTCTGAAAAGATCAGCTGGAGCCAGTTTGTAAATAAGCATAATGAGCAATGTGTGTCAGAGAACAATGTTAAGAAGGAAATTAATGTCATAAGATTTATGGATGCTTTTGTTTTGTTTATCAATGTTCTCAAAGCAATGTGAAAAATAGCTTGGATAAGGCCAAGAATACAGGCATTACCTTTTAAAGGCATCCTGTATATTTCTCTCCTTTGTTTCCTTCTTAGCCATTCTTCCTTAGTTATAAGAGAAACTGAAGTAGAACTATCTTAGAGCCTATGTATTTTATTAAATAAAATAAAGATTTATGTGATTCTGTCCCTAACTATTAAATATACTTGAGTTAAATGGGTAATGTTTCTTTCCCTTTAAAAAATAAATTATATTTCATTTTAAAAAATACAAAAGAAACCTTCAGTGATATTCTCTTTGAGCCAGTGGCTCTCAATTAAAGAAAAAAATAGAAATCAAAATTCTCTATCCTTGAAGTGCACAACATAAACAATCACCTGCACAACAAAATTTGGAGAACTCAGAAAAATGAGCCAAAATAAGCAGGGTATCTTCCATGAAAAACAAGAAGGATGTAACAATAAGTAGTATGTCTCAATCTTTTACAAAGTGCTTCTTTAGAATCTTTAATTCTCAGAACAGTGTTCTGAGAGATAAGTATTACTACTTCCATTTTATAGATCAAGAAACTAATTTTTGTCTGTCTTATTCCAGAACCTAGAAGAGCATTTAACATACAACAGATCCCAGTAAAATTTGTCAAAATGGGGACTAGGGAAGGCTCAGAGAGGCTATGTAACTCTGATAAGGTCAGATGGTTAATGATGGGGCCCGAGTTCCATCCTAGGTCTTTTGACCCTCCATCCAATCTGCACATTGCTTCACATTACTAAAGTGGATGGAGAAAACTATAAGGTAACTGAATATAATCTTAACCTACTTTACAACTTTCAGTGAATAGGTTAAAATTTCAGAAATTCCTGCTGTTGAGAGACAGACACCAAAGCTAGTAAACTTCCACTGATTCTTAGCCATATGGCATGGGCATCATAGCAGTGCAGGGACCTGTGGTATTTGCTCACTTTGTTCTGCCATATACCACTTGTCCTATCTTAAGCAACCTCTTCATGCTTATGGAAGCGGTGTCTGAAAAACAGAAAGACTTCTAGATCATCCTCTTCTCTCTAAAATAGCTTTCTGGTACCCAGTTGCAGCCACATGGGAAGCCAAAACAAAGGATGACTGTATGCCACCCAGAAAGCATGCAGAAGGTCTCTTTCACAAGATCAGAGGTGTACACATAATGGAAATGCCACAAACCACACACACACACACACACACACACACACACACACACACACACGCCACAGTGTAATCCTCGATCCTGAGGCCACTGCATTTAACCATACTCTCATCCCACACAGTAGATATAATCCTGAAAATATTGTGTATCAAGTTTTTGTAAATTAAATTTCAAAAGCAGTGAGATGCTTACAATATAATTAAATCATGTGGCAAGTATTTTTTAAAGAGAAACAATTTCTATAAGAAAAAATTGCCATCTAATTCTGCTGGAAATTTTGGCATATTATTGCAGATAATCTAGGCTCGGGTCTGATATTTGAGTTAAACAGCTAGCTACTCTGAGGCAAGTGACTGCCTTTCTGAGTATGTGTATCTATGAAATGGATATCCTATGTACTGCTTAGAACCATTGTAAAGATAAAATGAGACAAGGATATGAATAGCTGTGTAAACTGTAAAGCACAGGGCACATGGTAGGAACTGAGAAATAAATGTCACTTGACAACTTAGTATATGTATATAAAAGGCCTTAGGCCTCTCAGGGAGAGAGGAATTCAACTAAAAATCCCCTATTCCCAGCCTAGATGAGTCAAAATACACAGTAGATATTACAGAATAAACCTTTTCTCAGGATACCACATAATAGCAATACTTGTTAGAAGGATGTACTGGATGGAAAGGACTAAAAGGTGAGTTTCTCACTCGAGGAAATGTTTAGTCATTTTTTTTTTTTTTGGTACCAGGAATCGAACTCAGGACCTTGCGCTTGTCAGGCAGGTGCTGTGCAGCTGAGCTATATCCCTGGCAATCATTTGTTGATATATAATTATTCCAAAGATTTATAGTCATTACCCAAGAAAAAAATTACTGAGCTAAAGTTTTTGAAAGAAAATGGCACAAAAGGCCTACAGTAGAAATAGTGTAGGGTTGGAAAGTATCTCAGAGAATGTCTGTATCAAGACTGTCATTTGATGAGTGTTAGAGAATCACATTCCAAAGATGCAAAGTGGCATATTCACTTTTACAGAAGATTTCTAACCACATCTTCATTTCCCAGAATAACCTATCTCTGTGTTCCTGTAACACCTTGTGAAACTAATTACCATACTACATTCAAATTCTGTCTAAATGCCTATCCTCCCCTAAGCCAAAGTAAGATCCTAAGAGGATCTTGTGCTCAACGAGGCTTGTGCTCAACTCATCCTTACAACCTCAGGCTTGTGTTAGGTATTCAGGTGCAGTAAACCATATTCCAGTTAAAACTGTTCTGCAAATTGGAGAGGAAGGCATGAACTTCTGGGAAACTTTCTAGTTAGGCCTCCATTCTTTTTCACTTAGGAAAACATTACCCAAGGCCAATGTTACTATAGATCAGAACTTGGGTACAAAGAGACAGTAAGAAATGCTAGACAGAAATGAAGGTAAAAATGGGTTCCCAAAAGGAAGGTCATCATGTAGCACAGGACCTACTAACTTTATTTGATTGGTGGATTTTGATAACTAGCTCTCTAAGTCTCTTTCAACCATTTTAGAATAATTTTTGCTGAAACAACAATAAAATAAATAAGAAGAGTATGATTGCTGGCTATAGTGTGATATATTCACGTGGCTTTTTTTCAAACAACTCCACAATGAGGTGTCTTAATTTTTTTTTTTTTTTTTTTTTTTTTGGTACTGGGAATCAAACTCAGGACCTTGCGCTTGCCAGGCAAGCACTTGTGCCACTGGGCTATATCCCTGGCCCAAATGAGCTGTCTTAAAAAGCAAATACAAATAGTATTCTTAAATAGACAAAGGACTAAGTTTGAGGATCTCCTCAAAGAATGACTTAAGAGTAGAACTGGAATCAGAAGATGTTGAATCTTAATCCCCATTCTCTTGATAAATTTTTATTTGTCTTGAGGAAGTCATTTCTCTGGATTATATGATCATTCAGATTCCCTCAAATTTAAATGCTGTAATTACATGCACAAAGTCACGTTCTTGAGAGAATCAGGGATGGAAAAAGAGAAAAGTTAGGAAAGTAGAAAGGCTATAAAAATGGAGGGATATTGTGGAACAGTGGGAAAAAAGCTTGGTAGCATAAAGTTCTAGAATCTAATTCTGGTTACACCATTAAGTAGCTGAGTAGCCTTGAACAAGTCACCTTTTTTCTTTTCAGACCAAGATTTCCCTATTTATAAAGTAACCCACATGTCTATCTAGCTATAGTATTCCAGAACTCCAAAGTACAGATGACTATTATTATGAGCAATGAAACTCTATGGAATAAATATATTTTATGTGTTTGAAATAAGACACATAGATAAAATATTTAGCAGAGAAACCCCAAACTCCATTTGAACTTTTCCCAAGTTCCAGTCCAAATATTTTTCTAGAACTACTCATAAGCACTGGTCCAAATGAACTACTATATTTTGAATACCCCTATTCTTAATAAAGGCTGGCCAGAAAAGAATGAAAACAGAAATAGATGCTACATACATAATGCCTTAACCTAGTCTCTTTGTTGTTTTCTACTCTGCCACTTTATTTTCCTTATGCTACCCATTGGCCAGACTCAGGCAAATGTACCCTTTTGTCACAAATTTCTTCCATGCTCAGTTTTAATGTCACTTCTGTGAAGGCTTTCAGTCCTGCTGTAGTTCATATCCATCTCTCTTTTAAGTTGCTATAATACTACATTGCTACTGTAAGCAGTAAATGAAATTTCTAAGGATCTTACAGTAACAATGGACATATAGTAATAGCTCAATAAATGGTAAGTAGTTGGTGTTCCCGTGCCTTTAACACTAACCACATATCCATCAGTTCAATGTGTCTCAAATTTAATGTGATCATGAATCACGTAGGAAGCTTCTTCAAGTAAAAGTTCCAAATTCAGATGAGGCCTGAGATTGATTAATTTGAAAAGTTCCTGGTTCATGCCAGTGCAGCTGGTACAAGGACTATATGTGGAATACAAGAGGTGATTTTTAATAAGCACTTCAAAAAATATACTTATTGTACCTACCCCACTGGAGAGTAAGGTCTCAGAAGGCAGAGACTCTTGTTTTTCTTGAGAAATGTACTTTATAAATTAACATGTTCATAAATATTTACAGTATCTAGACAATCAGAAGTGTTTGTGTTGTACTGATTTTCAAGTGAAACACTGAAATCTAACAGGATGAAATTCCTACTTGGTCACTGGAATGGGAGCAGAGCAAATCTGAGAGAAAACCTACTTCTTCTCAGTGACAGCACAGAACAAGAAGAAACAAGAACATACACATATGGAAACTTGTTCCTTGTTTAAGTGTAAAAATCATTAAAGGGCAATCTTAACTGCATTTCAAATTTAGGTCTGAACCTTAAAAAGAAAATATGAAATTTAAAATTATAAAAATTAATAACAAATATAAGGAGCTTGATTTTATTTTTTTAGTGGCACACATATATTTTTCAATGATCCTTTAGTGTGAAAGTTAAGCTACAGACCTCAGGCAACCAATGAAAATTCTTCAAGCATAAAAAAAGAGAAATACTCGCCAAGATTCCCATCAACCTAGTCAGTAGTGAGGTGTCCAAATTATACTGCCAATTACACTGACAGAAACACAAAGAAATCTGTTGTGTATTAAATCTGTTGTGCTCTGAGAGGCTTCCTATTATACGTCTTTCTTTTAAATCTCCAACTATTTAAATGCTTGTTAAAACCCTCTTTAGCATTCTATAATTCAGAGGGGACCAATATTCTTACATTCTACTGGTATACTACACTCTGACTTCCTATTCAAGGACCAGGAAAATTACATTGGGCATAGATGACACCTGCTTACTGAATACTATCTAAATAGTGTAAAACATAGGACAAAGTTACTAAAATCAGCCATAAGTTACTGTGCTCATCCTAGGCAGACACCTGCTCCTCAATTCATACAGCCCTTTCAATAAAAGTACTCACCAAGATTTGACTCGGTTGTTTCCAACAAATTTAGAAGATACGGATTACAAGGAATCAAACTCTGCAATTCTAGGAATTGCTGTTCAGCACAAAAACAAAAGTACCAAACTGCCATCAAGCACTAGACTCAAACTGTGCTTATGAGTTTTAATAAATCAATGTTACTACTTCAGAGAAAATCAGAAAGCAGTTGGGAGCCAGCCCACAAGAAAGTGGCTTCTATTACTCCCATCAGAAGTCTAATCTCCAGGGTGAGGCAAATTCTCTGGTTTATGCCAAGCACTGTTCCTACAAAATACTGCTATCTAAGAAGAGCTTCACATCTCTATCTGTTGAGGCATATCTAACTACACACAGATCTGCAGCAGCCTCAGAACATTCACACAAATAATTATCTACCTATCTGTAGGGATCTCACTGGCAATTAGACTCAAACAAAGAGCTTCAGAGGGATGAAAGCCCAGGGCAAGGCACACAAGGGTGAGATTTTGATTAGAAGAATGAAACACCAATGTCATTCTCATTTCTACCCCTTTCCCTGGCCTTTCTTCCAGACTTGTCTTGTGTGAAGCTTTCTCCAATGACCCTGGCTCTAATTACTGAAACCCTAGTCCCAACCAATAATTCTACTTTCCTTTTCGTTAGCTGTTTCATGAATCTACTTCATCTCCCAAATTTGAGTGTGAGTTCTCCAAAAGCACCCCCTAGTCCCCAGCTATCTAGCCCCCACTGAGAGCTTACTACTAATACTAATATTGCTAATGATAATACAATAATAGTGAGGAGATATAACACAGGGCCTGGGCAACGGTGGAGTCAAGCCAGCCTGAATTCAAATCCTGACTCTACTCTTTGCTGATTGTGTGACTGTGAACACATCCCTTGCCTTTTCTCTGCCTTGGTTTGTGATGAGATGACCATGGGTTATCACACTGAAAGCACCTGCTCCAGAGTTTGGAATATAAAGGATGATTGATACAGCTTAGCGACCTTCCCTTCCCCCTTAATAAGCACTTGTTGATTTTAATTAGTTGGAGGAACTTGGGCAGGGTGACACTGGCACCACAGAATTCTCCCACACTTTTTTCATGAACCCTCTTGCACACGGCAAAGGTCTTTTCTACTCTACAGTCTTGAAGAGGAAAAAGCCAACCACATGTCACGCAGATGGCTTTCTGGAACGGTCACATTAGCGGGAAGACATCCCCACATCTGCATCACTTCCAGCAGCCTACCCCACTGCCAGAAGGACAGACGGACACAGCAGTGAAGCAGCCCAAGGGGAAAGGAGATCAACGGCTTCCCCTTCTTGGGTGGAACGCTCAGGGCTGGACTCCGACCTCAAACCCTGAGCGGAAAACCCATCCACCCAACCTACACACCCTTCCTCGTATCCCTAAAGTAAAAGCACCCCAAATTCCTGGACTCTTCTCGTTTTCAAGCCTTCACCAGTCAATTCCACCATCCCACCACCTGCAACAGCCCAACTCCCTGCTACATCCAGCAGAACCTTTCAGTTCATCTTAAATGGATCTCATTCGTGCTTTTCCCAACGAGATGAAACAGTTTTTGCAACCTGTGTCATTCTAAGTTGGTAAAATACTACATATCCCTTTGAAAAGAAAAAGGAAAAAATTATTTAAGTTTGCTATCGGCCGCACAGAGGTGGATCATTTATGCTCCTATTTTACCTAGGTCTTCATCTCTCAGCTGTGAGAAGCCACCATGACTTCCACCCCCAACACACACACACACACACACAGGGCAAAAACAAAAACAAAAGCCCCCCACACTTCCCCTCCCCGGGGCACAGAATGTGGTCGGGGTCATTTCGATCTGCGGCGCAGGGAACGGCCAGGGACGGGGGCCGCCCCGTCGGGGATGCGCCGTGGCCCCGCGCGGCCACACCGACGGCGGGCTCAGGGTCCAG